>NC_073746.1:122198601-122528601 GCF_029784135.1 Toxorhynchites rutilus septentrionalis | reverse complement strand
CGATATGGAACAAGACTACCACTATTCACGAAAATGTGAGAACCAATAAATCGGTTCTGTATGGAATGGCTGAATAGAAACCAATGGTTTTCGTCGCAACAAAAAATAGTTTCATTGGAAATGAATCCATAATTTGCACAATTATTTTTAATTGCCTTCGTTTGTGCATGCAAAAAGAAATAAAGTAAGCGCACATCGCGGCATGGTTTCGGTCGTTTTTGCTGAGATGAACCAGCCCAGGAGGCTGAAAATCTCAAAAATAAAGAATAAAAAAAAATAAAAAATAATAATTTGCACAAGAAAACGCTTTACTGCTTTAAATAAACATATTCTGAGGTTCTCCTGAAAATTAAGTGTTTTCTTCATCGAATAAAACGGACAATTTCAACTCGCAGAACTTGTAAACTAATGATTTACATGAAAACTTTCATGAATTATGTGGCATTCCATCACATCAGTATCGTTTGTCTGTTTGGTTTGTTAAAAAAAACTGTTGAAAATAGCTTGAATCCTGTATATGGTATAGAGTAAAGGATGTATGTTGTTGGGCACTTGAGTATTAACCATTTGAATATTTTAGATTAGATGCAATTCGAGCAATTCGTCATTTTCGATTTCGCCAATTTCTTGCTGCGTTTCCGCAGATTCCAGACAAACCGAACTGGTTCTTCTCGCCATACATCGTCAGATCAGGTTAGATATTTACACTCCTTTCTGATGTTTATTGTTTTCGCAGATTTCACTGATTAAACTGGTTTCGTTGCTGCTGCTGTTGGACAACGCGTAATTGATTGGATTGCTTGTTTGGCGCTTGGACTGATCGCTTTCTTATACGCGCTAGGACAAGTGGAAGGTAAGCACCTGTGTAGTTCCGTTGGAAATACCAATAGCGTCGCGACCAATCTGTGCTGCAATTTCCACTTCACTATGGCCACACAGCTGGACTGCTGAGGCTCTCGGCCAATATGGCAGTAGCGGCATCATCTGCATGATGCATTACACCGCCAATGTGCATTCCATCATAATTAGCTACTTCAATGTACAATGTACTTGTAAGAGTATGACATGGAGAGTGCACATGTTTCGTTTTTTAAACTGAAACAAATTTCTTCGTTGGTCTGTCGGATTGGTAGGCACCATCCCAACACTACCAGACCGCTACTTTCCCCTTGGCAATTAGTTCGTATGTTATGATACATAAATAGATAATTAATCATTTTAATTAATTAGCCAAGATTGATGAGCGACTTGCGCGGTACGGCTTGGTGTGTCGGATGGTCAGACGATGGGTGCCCACGCTCACACGTACCCTCCAGTGACAGATCTCTGTTCGGTCCAATCACATTTGTTCGAGAGAGAGATTGACCATCATTTGAGCCAATACCTCGCGCCCATTAAATGCTCTTTCGAGCGGATCCTGTTTCTGCCTAAGTACAAAAGGTAAGCGGAGCAGACATTAATCGCAACCGTCATGTTTAGCTCCCTTCAACTTCATCCCGATGTTTGCCGACTAGACAGACTAGGCGGAGGGTGCTTCCATGCGCTAATATGTGAGTATGTTTTAACTCATGTTTTATTATTGCACTTCAGTTAGCCACCCTCACCCTGCCGCTCGCCTCCTTGCCTGACACAGCCAACAAAGTCCAGACGAAATCACACCACCGTGAAATTGAATACGCGAACCAATGCTGAGCTCGAAACGTGCCCGATGTTCGGATGAGATAAATACGTTGAAGTAACCTAACCACAGATTTATTAAAAGGAAAATTAATTATTTCGACTCACCGTGTGCTGGTTGTGTTTTTTGTTGTTGTTGTTGTTGTTGCGCTTCCTGTGGTATTTCATTTTATACATTTTTTCCCACCTTTTTTTTGGGTCGTTCGATCGGGTTGGACTGCATGTTCATTCCGCTGCTGCTAATTTTAATTTCGATTCGATCAATTTGTTGCTTAATATACTCTGACAAGCGACTAAACTGCCGGGTATTATTGTTGTTTGATCCGTTTCGGCTTGGCTAAGTGGTGGCCGGTAATGTGAGTACGGTCCTAACCAGATTGTTTTTTTTTCAACTTCATTGCTCAGACCGCCCCCGTTAGCCAATTAGTAGCGCTCAATGTGATTAGTGAGCTGCGTAATAATGCAGCAGCTGGATTAATGTTATGATGTGTGTATCGATACGCTTGTGGGGCTGGGTGTTTATGGAGTTTTGTTACGGAAGTCATGCTAATTGGTAATATTAATTGTCAGTAACAAGAAGAAAAACGAAACTGAACAAAACAAAAGCTCCGAAACCCATATTCATTTCCTGTGAATTGCAAATTATATTCCAACTTCTCTTTATTTGATTTATTTGAAAACTGCCTTTTTTCACACAACGATTATATGTGTGTTTATCTGGGGGCTGTCCACATACCACCAGGGTTACCATATATACAGAATAATCTGTATTCATACAGATTTTTCAGACTTTTCGAAACCAAGAATATGTAGTTACAGATTACAGATTTTTTGGTTTTCATACAGATTTACAGATTTTCCAAAATAACGATCCAGTATTAGCTATGGCTTGATCTCAATAATACTTTCCCATCTCACCAATTTTATTCATATAGCATTCGAATCAATCTCAATGAGAGTCATTTTGGCATTCATATGTAACGTGAAGTACTGTTTTCTCATATTCAATCTAAGGTGAAAAGATGCAACAGTCTGTGTCATTGGTTAGCTTTATAATAAATAGATAACACTGTTCATATTTTTCGTATTGAAGCACGGTGATTGCGAACTTCCACGTGGATACCATCAACATCGTCAAATTCACAACATCTATACCAATCAATTATTATGATTATGCTTCAAAAGTAAACTTACCAATTTGATACAGATTTCGATACAGATTTTCTGAGAAAAATCTAAGATAAAACGATTTTTTGAGACCAAAAACACAAATTTTTATTATGACAAACCTGCATATCACATGGACAGAAAAGTTAAACTTTAGACTCTTCCCTCCTCCTCCGTTGACAAGCGTGGACATTGATTATACCGCTCCCCCTGTTGTCTAAGTGGATATTCTACCTTTATTTAAATAAAAAACAGAAAGTGGGTTATATCTATGGTATAACCGCAATGGTGACGTAGGACTATCGTTGATTCAGTGATCCTTTGTTTGAAGTTGAATCTGAATCCATTCTGAATGAATGAATAAATGAATATTTGGGGGATTTCGAAAATGAGAGCGTTACGTTGGAGGTACAAGGTTTTATGCATCCAATATTGGATACGAAAATATCCTACTGATGGGGAAGAATAATCTTCAGAAGCTATCCTGTTAATTGCGATTGATTAAAAAATCACAAAACCAAATGTATTTGGTCACAGTGTTACATGGATAGAAAACATTCAAATAAACTCTTCCACATGAATGTAATTTTAAATTCCCAGAGGAACTGGCAGATTATTTTCCGGATCTTTCTCGATGCTGAATGGCATCCAAACGGAAAGAATTCCGTGCGTGTATGTGTGTGTGTAGCGGCTGCTTCGATGGTCACCTTCTCTTTCCTGAAGGATCGGCTTCTCTGTGCTCCCTCACAGTTTCAAACAAACTGCTCGCGTTTCAGGGCAGATCTCGATGTTGTCTTGTCGATGTCCTCACGAAAAATGAATGCGTCTCACCACCAGAATATCGCTTAAGTATGCTTTTTGTGTGTGATTGAATCGAGAGAAGGCGTGGTTTACGATGGCAGTTTGGAAGGCAAACTAGAGGGGAATGAACTCTCTGAGCTCGGAACTTTCGGCGACTGAGCAATAATCGATTGCGGGCGCATACAATATTGGATACGGAAATATCCTACTGATGGGGAAGAATAATCTTCTGAAGCTATCCTGTTAATTGCGATTGATTGAAAAACCACAAAACCAAATGTATTTGATCACAGTGTTACATGGAAAGAAAACATTCAAATAAACTCTTTAACATGAATATATTTAACATGAAAATTCCCAAAGGAACTGGCAGATTATTTTCAGTAACGATTAGATATTTCCACATTTTCCTCGATACTGGAAGCCCACCAGTGGTTAATGCCAACTTGATAACCACCTGTTAATAGCACTTGATTGAAACATATTTGGTCACAGTGTTACATGGATAGAAAACATTCAATTAAACTCTTTCACATGAATATATTTTGAAAATTCCCAAAGGAACTGGCAGATTATTTTCCAGCAATGATTAGATATTTCCACATTTTCCTCGATACTGGAAGCCCACCAGTGGTTAATGCCAACTCGATAACCACCTGTTAATAGCCGCGCGTGTATGTGTGTGTAGCGATGTCTTCCCAGGGAACCGTTTGTGGCATCACTCTCCTCCTGATAGATTCCCTTCTAGCCTAGGGTGCACAAACAGGCTCTTGGTGACACCGTTCATCCGCGCTTTCATGTTAAATAAAGAGCTTCACCGCAACAGCGACAACATGCTCCAATCGCTGTTCAATTAGAACTGAGTGGATTTCCGAGCGCCGCTCGCTTATATACCGATTGGTGATTTCAATAGCCTGTTTTGAAAGCAATTTTAAGACTATTGAAACAAGTTTTTGGATCGAAAAGTAACAAGTATATAACGCGTAGACATTTTATCTTTCGAATGAAGTTTTTATCATACCATTTCGTTCAGTTGTTTAGGAGCTATTAACGCTCAAAATCTCGGTCTCCGGCGTAACGCTTTCGTTTTCGAAACTTTGATTTTACACCCCGGTATAGAAATGAAAGACGTAGTCCTACGTCAAAAAAACAAGGAAATATTTGATTTGCGCATATACTTTTTTCAAATTTGTCTTCATTTATATTATTTATGATTTTTATTAATAAAAAAAACAACAAAAATCTCGATTTTTGGTTCGCCTTTCTCAACTGCGTCTTTGTCTAGCCATAGTATCACAATTGGAACGTTGTTGTCATCGCAATACAAAACATTCTCCGCCATCGTTTAGAGAATTTTTTGGAGGACAAGCTTCACTCCATGAGACTTCTCCAATGTATTGAAAGTATTTTTCATTTCCAAATCCCTATGGACCATCCTGTATTTTTATTCAGAAAGACTGGATGATCAAAGTGTAAAATCAAATCACATACCGTCGATGGGGGTGAAAATGGGTAAAAAAAACGGTAGCTTTCCAAATTTTTGTTGAATAACTATCGTAAATTAGAGTAAAACACAATTCTGATTACGTAGAAATGTTCTCTAATGATGAACATTCGTAAGTGTTCAAGGAATTATTGAATAATATTAATTTTTCACTGAACTACGATTAAATGGAAGTTGACCCAATCTCACCCTTTAGAGGGAGCGAAAATACAAAACCGATATAGTGGTTCTCAGATTTTCGGGAAAAGTGGTAGTTTTGAATTTTGGATTTTGGTCTAGTAATAATTGATTTTTTTTATTTACATTGTCTCGGAAATAAAGGCGCTATATATTTTTTTTACTTATTTGCGTTTTTACTTATTTTGCGTTATTGAGCTATGATTTTTCAAAATTAACCTATGGTTCGAAAAATCATTTTTCCCTTTTTTCCTAAAAATGACTTTTTTTTTAAATTCATAACCTTTAAACTACCGGGCCGATTCAGATGATCGATATACCAATTTGAAGCCACATGAAATACCACATATGAATACAAGTTGGGTTCTAGTCGCATAGATGTTATCCAGTCGCATAGGAATATTGAACGAAAACTGAAAACATGTTAACTTTGCAAAATCACTCGAAAACGAAAAAACACCTCTGTGATATTCGTATATGTTCTGTAAAAAAAACCTCAGCTTTCGAAAAAAATATAAAAATATGATTTTTTTTTTTTTTTTTTTATTAATTCGTTTATTTTTACAGGCTCAGTTACTTAAGTTTAAAGGAGCCGAATTCTTAAATATAATTTTAAAACTATATACATAAACAATTTTCTTAGATCTATGGTTAGTAAGGTATAAAAATATGATGAACTTCCGAAACCATGTAAGGTGTGAAAAACAATTATAAATCAATAATCACTAAAACAAAATCGGGTTTTTGTTTCGAGTGTAATATTTTTCAAAATAAACTAGCTCATTGGCTTTAATTTGATATATCGATCATCTAAATCGGCCCAGTAGTTCAAAAGTTATGAGTTTTTTAAAAATGTCATTTTTGAAAAAAAAAAAAAAAAAGGGGGGAAAAATTATTTCTCGTACCACCATGAAATGGAATTGGTCACCCGGATGAAAAAAATAAAAAATACGGGTCTAATATTTTACGATGACTCTTATCTAACAAACCGTGAACAAATTGTTCATTTTCAAAATTCTCTTTCAAATCCAGAAAAAGTCACTTCGGGAGTCCCACAAGGCTCTCATCTTGGTCCTCTTCTTTTCATTCTGTACGTTAATGACATCTCCTTCGTTCTCAAGCGTATCAATGTACTTGTGTATGCCGACGACATGAAGCTTTTCGCGGAAATTGGAAATGAAAACGACATCGAAGCATTTCGAAACGAAATACATGTATTCCATACTTGGTGTGATAAAAATCTACTAACACTGAATGTGAAAAAGTGCAACTCTATAACATTTAGCAGAAAAAAAACATGTACCAAATATTGTAATATGTCTTGGAAATCAAAATGTAGAAAAATGTGAAATAGTTAGAGATCTAGGCGTCGTCCTGGACTGTAAACTCACATTCATAGAACACTACAACTCTGTAATAAATAAGGCGAATAGTGTGTTAAGTTTTGTCAAACGCTTCTCACATAACTTCCAGGACCCATACACAATAAAGCTTTTATATATTACATATGTAAGGCCTATTCTGGAATACTGTAACATCGTTTGGAACACGTATATGGTCGTACATGAAGAACGCATTGAGTCAGTCCAGAAACAGTTTCTTCTATTTGCACTTCGTAAACTCAACTGGACCTCATTTCCATTTCCTTCATATGAAGCACGTTGCATGCTCATAAACATCCAAACACTAAAAGAACGCCGTGAATTTGCAATGCTTTCTTTTGTTAATGACCTAATTTCGCAACGAGTACAGTCAGCTGAATTACTAGAAAAACTAAATTTCTATGTACCTGGGCGTCAACTAAGAACGCGAAATTTGTTTCTAACCAAAACATCCAGAACAAATTATGCAAATAACGCCCCTATCAATCGCATGATGCGTATATACAATCAGCACTGCGGAATAATTGACACAACAATGAATAAAAAACAGCTAAAAAGAAACATGTACCGCAAAAATAATATATAACCTAAGAAAACATTGTAACATTAGTGTATAAGTGTGTAGTCTACATTTGTTTGACGAAATGAATAAATAAGTAACACCTCTTCCCTCTCCCCGTGGACAAGTGTGGACATTTTCGTACCCCTTCGAAATTTTCCAATTTAAGCAATTATAACATGATTTTGTGGATTCCTGTGATTCATAACTTAGCGATCTGATGACCGATCAACGAATGAATGTGCAGACTGAGGATGCGAGGCCACTACATCAATATCAGCATTATCAACGTCCACAGCCTCTATCTAGCTAGCACCGATGACGATAAAAAATAATTCTACCCACAGCTAGAGCGTGAATACGATCGCTGCCCGAAACACGACATCGAAATCGTCATCGGTGATTTGAACGCTTAGGTCGGCCAAGAGGAGGAGTTCAGACCGATAATTGGTAGGTTCAGCTCCCATCCGCGAATCAACGTCAGAACCTATCATGAATCTAACATCGATTCAGACCACTAACTGATGATAGTCAAACTGCGTTCTAAACTGTCAATCGTCAAGACACCAGCGCTCACCACGGTACCACCTACGACGACTGCAGGAGCCAAACGTTGCTGCAACATACTCGCAGCGTCACCGGGAGAGTAGACGAACTGGATGCTGACCCCCTCGATGAATGCTTGAACACCTTGAAAGCAGCAATAAGCAGCACAGCAGTCATCGGGTATGAACAACGAGAGCAACGGAACGAATGGTTTGACGACGAGTGCTTTCCGCTCATGAAATGGAACAAACGTAAATGACGTTGACGTGGATAAGTGATATTTCGTTTTCGGAGGAGTCAAGTGAGGAACCGGAAAGTATTGAGAATGGAGAAAGGCCAGGTATCACCTTAGTGGAAGTCGGTACATCGCGTAGTATTGCGAAAAAAAAACAAAAGTGGTGCAGGTTAAGCAGGAGAAAGCGGCTTCAAAATGGCTATCGGACTCGTGACTGCTCAAGCCATTTGAAGATAATTTGCCCCTCAACATACGCAAAGTGGAGACAGAGCAGAGAAAGGAAGAAATCATTCAATCATTGATTAAACGTTATGTATGAGAGATCGCGATGAAACTTTATGATGAGCGATGTAGTTAAGAATGATCTTGAACGGATTAAGGCGAATGGTAGACACCTCGATGGAATCTAGCGAAAGAAATCAAGCAAAAAAAACTAGAAATTTTGTTTTAAAATGAAAATATGCGGGCGATGTTTTTTTCCTTTTTTTTTCTCTCTAAATTGATTCACATTTTCATTAAATAGAGCGGGAGGAAGTTCCTGAATCAACTCAAAGATCTGGCAGCCATTTTGACACGAAACACAAATCGTTAACAAAGGATCCTAAGAAACCCAGTCGTCTGAAGGTGCATTATCAGAAAACAGAGAATCTATCACGAAGCGCCTGGATGCGAGGCAAATCAGAATACCCCAGAGATTCCTTGGTGTGATCGATGAACCTAATGAATGAATGAGATCATTCTTGTACGATGCTTTCTGGTATCGTTACATTTTAACGTGAGGGGAGGATGTGGTATCCTAGATTTAATGTGTAGTCGGGATGGCAGCACGAGTGTGTTGATTATGACATTAAGAAAGATTTGGATGTCGGTTTTCAAGCAATTGATAGTGTTGTGTGTTGTTTGCCGGAATATCACAGTTCTGTATGCACCGATGATAGACAGGATCTGAGACACAGAACAACTACCGGAGGAGTGGAAAAATGGTGTAATCTGCCCCATCTGTTAAAAAGGTGACAAGCTGGATTGTGGGAACTACCGTGCAATCACGATCATGAATGGTGCCTATAAAATTCTGTCTCAGATCCTCCTTCGTCGTCTATCGCCAATAGTAAGTAGATTTGAGGGAAGTTATCAGACCGAATTCATGGCCAGTTGCTCGATGACGGACCAGATTTTTACACTGCGGCAGATCCTCAAAAAGAGTATCATGTCCCTACGCACCACATCTTCGTCGAATTCAAGGTCACGTACGATATATGGAGAACCAACGGTTTCCCTCGAATACTGACAAGACTGATTCAGACAACGACGAACGGTGTGCGGTGTAATGTGGCGATCTTTCGGAATCGTTTGAGACTCACAGAGGATTTCGGCAAAACAATGGACTTTCCTGTTTGCTCTTCAATTGGCGCTAGAAGGTTATGTGGAGAACGGGCTTCAACATGCGCATGATTTTCAACAAATCTATTCAGTTTGTCTGCTTCGCCGACGGCGTGGACATAATCGAAAGAACACATGCGTCGATAGCGGACTTGTATACCCGACTGAAACACAAAGCTTGATTGTGCTTGGGATCTATGCGTTTAAGACTAAACACATGCAAGCAGAAGGGGCTGATCGTAACAAAATTCTTCTTGGTAGTAGTGTTGTGATCGACGACGACGAGCTCGAAGTGGCAGAGGAATTTGTCTACCTTGCCTCGTTGATAACAACAACAACGACCTTGAAATTCAAAGCCGCATAGTTAACGGAAGTCGCACCTACTATGGGTTCCGCAAATCGCATATCGCTTTTTTTCCGCGGGTTCTTGCGCGGTTTTTACGAGATTTTTTTACGTGGATTTACCAATTAACGCGGTTTTTTTACGCGTTTTTTTCACGAGGTACGTATCTCCCGCGAAAAAAAAACCTAGGTGTATAATTCAATCTCTTCATGGCATGCGCGGAATTCAATTTAATCGAGTCTAATGTGGTAAGTATTTATAATCTTACCAAAAATATTCAAAAGTTGAATTACCGAAAAGTGTTTTTTATTTTACAAATTCCGAATTGATTTATCACGAACTTATCACAATATTGCAGCACGAATCCATAAACACTATGTGTGCTTTTTTAATAGCACTACCAATATAAGAACGTGTGATAATGATGCGATGGGATGGATTTATTTTATCGCCATCACTCCAGAACACAACAACTGGTATACATATAGAGGCACCGGATTCCCCCAACACACCGTTGGCCATCAAACGATCTGTTAGCAGTCCGGAGTGTCATTATTCCGTGAAGCGCAGTATATTTTATTCTCACGGCAAAATGCATTCTCGCTGCTGGCGAGACAGTGTGGGGCACTTTTTAATACGAGATTGGCTAATAAATAATAACTATTAAGAAATCATTTGTTTTACGATTGCCAATAAATTATGAACGATCAAGAAGCCGGAGAAGAATACGCTCTGATGCATCATTAAGTTATTGGCATGGCAAGAAAGTAGAATCGATTGAAGGCTTCATAACGAGACGGTAAAATATGAACGTGAAAATTCAACAAAAGCGGGGGAAACTGATCGTAGCCGGACAATATCCATAGACAGAGCCCAGCTCGAACCGGGGGTCGACAGCGGAGCGGAAGTTAATAGTCCAGCATGAACTTTCGCTAAACCGATAATTTTTACCCCAAATCAGTATTTCAGGATCTTTGGGAAGATTGTGCGGTTCCCTGGTTGGTTCGGGAATCTCCCAGGGCCTTGCGGAATATTGTGCAACCGTGATGATCGCGGGAAAAAAAGAACGATTGCAAACGGGCGGCTACAGAAATTAGCCAGGAATAAATCATAAAATACAAAAGCAGTGTACCGCTTGGACGTGAATGAGAGCACAGCCGTGATCGCCGCGAGGTGTTTCCTAATGAAATTAACCAGAAAAAAATGCTATATAATTCTTTCCCATTGTAGACTGGCGTAAGTCCCGTGACGTCCTGTGTTACAGTAACTGCAGCAGCAGCAACAACAAAATAAATATCGGTGTGAGATGTGAAATTATGCTAAAATGAGGCGAAATACTGACCACTGATGAGAACGCGAATGTAGAGGAACGTTTCGCAGCATTTGAGATCGTGAAAAGAAGCTGATCCGAAATCTTTCAGAAGATGTAAGGGTCAAATTCTAACTATGACATAGTTATTGAACGTTTCTTGTATGAGGCTCTGTTTGTCTTAAAGCGGCATGAAGATGTTGCTTCCAATCGAAGGGGGAAAAAATGGTAAAAAAAGTACGGAAAATTGAAGTTTAGCCTTATAAATCACTAACCACGAAATTAAATTTATTATAAAAACTGAAGTATGAAATAAGCGAATTGATTTCATGACAGTGGCTTTCGAACACGAGTTGCAACTTGGAATGTTCATTCCTGGCACAGATTAATGTGTTGAACCGATTGGCTAGGGAGTCAATTGAACCTCTAGATCAGGGGCTTTCCACTAGAACATTAGTCATTCTTATAACGAGTTAATTAACGTAACACAACTTATAAAATATCTTGTCAACCCCTGGGAAATTGATATTTGACTTTGACTTTGAGAATCCCTGCTCTAAAAATCAACAAAATGAATAGACATTTAATTAGTATCAGAATAATTAGTAGGTAACTAGCTGACCCGGCAAACTTCGTCCCGCCCAAAAGTTGTTTTTCCTTATCACCTCAATGTTTTCTTACTAAGCGCACGTTCATGGGTCCAATCGCAGAGCTGTTCATCGATTAATCTTCTAATCTACCCTTGAAAATTTGTTTTTACTATAAAATGTCAGTACTTCTACCAAAACTCGACATTATAATGTCAAATTATTTTCGGACACAATTCTCGGGCAATATTTTTCATCCACTTGCAAATAACATGTTTTTCCGTTACATGGAATAAATGTTTAATACAGGAAATATGATAGAATGAAAACAGCCCTAAATCGAACAATTCCTTTCTCGAGTTTTGCTCTTATCAACACATTGTGCGATCCATTTTTTTATATAGATAGAAGACGATATAGGAGTGCGTTTTATCACATTACAATCCATTTCCACTTTCGAACGAAGATCAATTTCGTTAGCACAAACATCAAATGGACTAACAACACTTGTCAATATGTAATTGTAGAACATTTTCAGAGTTTTCCGAAAATTTTCAATTGTCATGGTTGGTTGGAATATGTGTATTATTTTCATGGAACCCCCTCTCCATTCCAGAGAAGGGAGGGGTGTCATACCATCATAGAAACATGTTTCGTACCCAAACACCTTCACATCTTAAATTTGGCTCCATTTGCTTTATAAGTTCTCGAGTATTTCATTTGTATGGCAGCTTCCCCTTAGAGAGAGGGGAAGAGCCATAGAAACGTTTATCGATCCCTAAAACCTCTATATACCATGTTTGATTCCATTTGCTTGATTAGTTCTCGAGTTATTCAGCGAGCCGCTGGTGCAGCGATAAAACATGTAACATAACAAGAATGATCTGATGATAGCAGAAATAGAAAAGCTGGGAACAGTCCCATAGTTTGTAAGATTTTCTCATCACAATCCAGGTATGCAAAACTTAGAGACTACGTGTACAATTCATAACATAGGATGAACTGGAACTTCGCATGCGAATCACAGATCTCTATAGTAACATGTCCGAAAAGAACCTGAAACTCTTGAGAACCAGAGCAGAGGTTCCAAACAATCTAATAGCTGTTATCCATGGTTAGTATGCCAAAAAATAAATGGATAAACTCCTTCCCTCTGTGACCTTCTTAGGTTGAAAAATATATCGTCTTTTCGAGGAGTATCAAAGGAGTTTCTCGGCGACCATCCCAGGTTGCCACAGATGGTGTCTTCGTCCAGATAGGTTTATAAGTGGAGTTCCAGAGTAGCAGAGATGAGATTAGACTGGATACTCAATATCGAAGAAATGAAATGATGAGATCGAATATAATAAAATGCTTGATCTATACTGATCGGTGGTTTTATTGCAACTGAGCCCTGTTCTGAACATTTCGTGCCCTATTTATACGATTGGTCCCATAGTCATTTGAATAGCGTAATCTTTGTTTGGATTGCGCCTTGAATATTCGCTATAACACAATTACTCTTTGTATAGCGGGTTCTTCTCCATCCATTCCAATCTTTTGACAATTTGTTTGTTATTGTTTATATGTTGTGATTATTATTTTGGTTTGTTTCCTACCGCTAGTGGTAGGTATTATGCATGATACAATTAATATAGGTATGGAAACACTTGTTCACTTGTTCTTAATTACACTGTAAACAATCTCAATGACAGATGACACTAAAGGTGGAAACAGAATGCCGCGTTGTGCGTTGCTTCTCATCAGTTGTCATTGCTTGCGTTTTGTGCTAAAACGTTTGCCCGACGTAGTCTGCTGATTTGTAATCACAATCTAGCGTTCGCGTCACCTCTTTTCATGTGAACAAACACAAAGTAAAATTCAATCAGTCAACTTCAATCAACTTGTGGATCTGTAATTTCATTTTTTGATTACGCATCAATTTCCGTTTATCCATCAATACCTTAAATATAATGAATTCAGCCGATGTTCAGTTTGCATCGGTTGCTTAATTTTGCATAAGTATGAATACATAATAACTTCTTTATACTTGTTTTCAATGAATTTCAGTTCGTATCCAAATCTTGTTCTTGTTGTGTCCACGAATTGGTTGAATGTTTTTAGAACAAATGTTAGCGTTTAGTACAACGATGCTAATGACGCAACGCGTTATTGTGGGTGGTTAAATGTAAACACACATGTTTAAAATGATGTGTCAAAGCACAATTGTCGCGACGCGACGCATAGCGCGGCATTCTGGTCCCACCTTAAGACCACTGACAGTAGTACCAACCTTAAAAATAAATATTCGAAAAATGTTCAGCGGGAAGATTTAAAATTACAAATTCCCAGTATATATTTGACAGAATGTAGCTTAAACAATACATGATCATTTTTCAACTAGTGAACGTATGGGCTATCTCTCTATTCTATGGTTTGAATAGGTGAGAGCTTAAAATTAATTTTAATGATATAAAATGTCGAACGTAAGCGAAAATTTGAGCTGTATGTGATAAAACGAATTCTAGTTGAAAACTAGTCTCCTTAAATAATCCTGTAGCGTAGCAGCAGAAGGAATGAGTGAATTGAACTAAAACTAAATTTGAAAACCTTACAAAGAAAGAATAATTAAAAACTCATCAGGAACTGTTCAAAATGATTGTTCGCGCCCGAAAAATCATCGCGTCGTTGTCACAATAAAAATTTTAAATTTCATATGTTCCTATAACAATCAACCAACAACCGCTAGGCAACGTCGTTAAAGCAACATATTAGTAATGATTGTTTTTATGGTAACCAAACAAATTCTGCCAAGCAACCGTCAAAACTAATATAACAGCGAATATGATTGGTCGCCCCAAATCTTTCGAAGGGTATAAAATGAAAACCAATCTAGGATTTGGGTTATTAGTGATCAAACCTTCCAAGTGAAAGTTCCAGAACGAGTACAAATTTGGCCTTCCCAGTGCCAGTTTAGCTACTACATCCGTTGTTACGACGTGTCCAGTCCCGGCCCTCCCAGTGCCAGGTTTGCTACTACATCCCATGGTGGCGACGTGTCCACATACGCATTTTAGACAACAACACCTTAAAAACCATTAACTTTTAAAATTTTCACTTACGAAATGTTATTCAAATCCACTAATTTAGACGTTTCACAACTGTATCCTGTATTAAATTTTCTCATTTTTCAAATGGAAGCAATCGTATCGTCCTACGTAGCGTACTTTTTGATGTAGAGGCAGTTTAATGCAAACAGAGCTTGAAACAAAAGAGAAGATCAATAGCTCTATTATAGTTGAATTTTAAAGGATTTTTTTCATCAGATATGATCCGCTATCATATCCTGAAATATTCCGGATATGGGATAAGGGGATATGGGTATTTTTTTGTATGAGAAGGGTATTGTCTGACTTTAAAATATTTTTTTTTATTTCGCAAATATAGCAGTAAGTTCTTATGTTAATAGGAAAGATTTCAGCCTAGTATATCGCTAAAACACCTGTGAACGTTTCATAATGATACAATCAGCCGTTTTCTTTAGTCGATCGATCAATCTTAGGAGTAAATTAAAAGAGCACTTCAACGCATATTGTACCAGTAGTTCAAAGTGCTATGCGTACACTCAGATTGCAAGGAGTGATGACACTCACACGTATACATACGCATTTCCATCTATACATGCATCCATCACCCACAAACTCAAGAAATTTTTTGTTTTCGTGTTTTCGTGTAGTACATTCTCGTAAACGGCTACTGTCAAAATTTCAGCCGAATCAGACTCGTAGTTTTGTTTAAACCGTGTGTGAAAGCGGACGTGTCCACGGATTTTAGAAAAATTGAAAAAATGGAAATTCCGCCGTCGCCACGGCCAAATCGGTCGAATTGCACTACGAACTGCTGCCCTATCCATCGTATTCTCCAGATTTGGCCCCGTGCGACTTTTTTTTTTTGTTTCCAAACTTTAAAAAAGTCACTCGCCGGGCAGAAATTTGAGTCAAATGAGTAGTTCATCGCCGTCAAGGAGGCCTTAAAGTCAGAAAACACCTTTCTCACATGAAAAGAATTAATTTGTCCAGATTCTCTCAGAAGGTGATAGACGGTCATATTTGATGAAAAAAAATCCTTCTAGGCATGTGTTGAAATTTCAACAATGACGGAGTAATAGAACTTTTTTTTGTTTCGAACTCTGTTACCTAAAACTAGCTCTACATTTAAAAGTACGTTATGGAAGACGATTCTGTTGCTTTCATTTGAAAGATGAGAAAAGTTTAGGATATAGTAGTGTAACATCTAAAATAATGGATTTAAATAACATTTTGGAAGTGAAAAACTTAAAAGTTAATATTTTTAATGTGTTATAATTAATTTTATCCTAAAAATTTATATTAAACTTGATTGTTTTTATTAATTAAATTGAAGTTCTCTAACCGCTCTATAATTTGTTCTTCCAAACCCAACTTCTATCTTTCTTAATTTCGCTGCAATATCGATATAATTAATTCTTGGTGAAAATTCAAGCAAAATATTCAAAAATTACGATTTTTACCCCACTGTACATGTAATAGCCACTTAAATTTCACCTTAACGTTGAAGGCTACATTTTATCTTGAAATAAGTCATATTTTAAACAATAAAAAAAAAATTTCGAACCGTATATAATCGAGTCCAAAATTGTATATGATCGAATCACATATAATCGAGTCCGACCTGTATATCATTTTTATAATATATGCTTTTTAAATATAAGATCAATTTAAGCGAGCGAAATAGGAGACACATTGCAAATCTCTTAGAAAATACTTTCCAACTTCATTTTATAATGAGGTGTAATATTATCACGCATTTTTGCAACAGCTACAGTAGCTATGTGGATAGCGTGTTAAACAGCCTTGTATTCCATCTGGCCTTGGTTCGATACCCGTTGTCATTATATGAACTTTTTTTTGGCACAGTTCTGAAGAGATGAAAAAAGGAAAAAAAAGAGATGTCTGCTCTCATATATACAAACATTTTAAAGCTTTTGAGACAGTTGCGTGCATCACCCTCCCTTGCTGCTCAGCATTAAATTTTGTGTACACAGTAATTTCAATGACACGATAAAGAGCACGTTCTACGACTTTGGCAAAGCGAACTTCGACAGGATGAATAATTTCTTCTCAAATATTAATTGGAATGAAGAACTACTCAATTGGGATGCAAACGTAGCTGCGTCGGCGGTATCGTGCATAATATTGTACGCCATCGATCAATTTGTACCTAAACGTATCAACCGTGAGCCTATTTAACCTGCCTGGTCGAACTCGGAACTTAGGCGTTTGAAAAAGAGAAAACGGGCCGCTCTTCGAGAACATGCCAAGCTTCGTAGCGACTCTACGAAAGCGCGTTTTTCCAGGGCTAATTCGGACTAAACGACTAAACGATTCAACGATCAACTGTTTCAAGCGCACCAAACACAGTTGCAACGCCATCTGAAATCCACTCCTAAGAGGTTTTGGCAACACGTAAACACACAAAGGAAGGAAACAGGGCTCACTTCAAGCATGACCAACGGTGAAGTGGTAGCTGCCACCCTCGCTGATATTGCAGACTTGTTTCGCACACATTTCAGAAGCGTTTTCAGTAATGAACGAATCAGCAATCAAGACGTAGTAGCTACATTTAGCAACGTATCTTCCTCGGCCTTCTCAAGTCGCCCGTTTTGGATCACCAGAGAAATAATTATCTCATCTGGGAATCAACTAAAGAGCTCAAAGGGATCCGGTCCAGATGGCATTCCGTCCTAGGTCCTCAAACGCTGCTTGCCTGCACTGGCAACGCCTCTAGTCAGCGTTTTCAATCGCTCTCTTATATCTGGTGAATTCCCTGTCTGCTGGAAGGAATCTTTCGTTTTTCCGATTCTCAAAAAAAGTTAGCAAAACGAATGCATCTAATTATCGAGGAATAGCTTCATTAAGTGCTACCTCCAAGCTATTCGAGCTGATTATTCTCGAAAAACTGGCTCAAAACTTCGCTCACTGCATTTCAGAGGATCAACATGGCTTCATGCCCAAGCATTCGACGACTACTAATTTAGTAAAGTTTACTTCGTTCGTCATCCGCGAAGTTGAGCTAGGCCATCAAGTAGATGCCATCTATACGGATCTCACCGCTGCGTTTGATAAAATGAATCACGATATTGCTTTGGCTAAATATCATCGATTAGGTGCTCATAACAATTTGCTTGCCTGGCTATCATCTTATCTGACTGGTCGAAGCATGTCTGTAAAAATTGGAGACTATGTATCTTCTCCGTTCCTTGTGACATCCGGAGTTCCTCAAGGCAGCCATCTAGGACCATTTCTGTTTCTATTATATATGAACAATGCCAATAGTGTTCTAAAATGTCTTAAGTTGTCTTACACTGGTGACCTAGAATTGTATTCAGTGATACGGAAACCAAGTGATGCTAGATTCCTGCAAGATCAATTGGAAGCTTTCGCCGAGGAAGTAGGGGAATGAGGTGGGACCATCATCATCATTAAAATAAAGTGCCGAATCTTCAACAGATAATACGATGTGTTCGGCTTCGGTAGTGTCTTAAATTAAGTTGAATATAGCGAGTAGAATTTGTTGTTATTGGGGTGAATATTTTACCTGTTGACTATACATAAACAAATAAATAAACTAGGTTGGAGATGATTTTATTTGCTCATTTGACGCTCCAGGACACGAAAAGGCATTGTTTCTGTCGAAGATGGAATGATTTCTGGCAAGTTTTGGTGTATACAGTGAAAAGAGATTGGAGACTGCACAAAAACGAGTCCGCCTTGTATTGAGAACACTTCAGAGAGAAACAGTAAATGTAAAAACTCTACTGTGTTATTTTATAAAATTGTTTATTTTGACGTAGGATTACGTCTTTCGGGAACATATTGGGGTACAAATTTGAAAATCGAAAATCGAGCACATCGTGAAAATTGTCCAATTTTAAACGCTTATTGCTCAGTCAATTCATGATGTATTGATGAAATGTTTGCGTCAATCGATTTCGGGACTCCATAACAATTTTTTATATTGAAGAAAATAATATATGTCATGAAACTAACTATCGAACAATTGAAAAATCTCAACCCATACCCTAACGGAAATACCCACTTTCGATTGGTCGAAATTGACGACACATGCGGCGGGTCCCTAACAGAGACATCAAAACCGAACTTCCTGGGGGAAATCGGCAAATATACTTCGGCATTGCAAATACATGGAAGTAGGGGGAACTTTTGTTCCTACCAAAATGTGTTCCCTAACAGAGACATCAAAACCAAGTTGCCTGAGGGATATCGGCATTGCAAATACATGAAAGTAGGGGGAACTTTTGTTCCTACCGAAATGTGTTCACTAACAGAGACATCAAAACCAAGATGCCCGGGGAAAATCGGCATTGCAAATACACTCCACAAAAAAATTAGAGGAACAGAGCGTGAAGTCGGATATTTTCAGTGATTTTTGACATGCTGTATCTTCGTGAAAAGTCAACGCATATCGATGGGAGGCACATCATTTTGAAGCTACAACTTTCAGGTATTAGAATATTTTTATCTTGGTAAGTGTTGGTGTAGTGGGCAACAATAACGGGAAGAATTTTTTTTTTGTTTTTCAAGAATATTCTGGATAAACCCAATTTTTTGCCAACCAACTCAACAGCAAATCCAATTAACCTTATCAATAAGCTTTTATATGGTTCAAAGAACTTTCCTGTAGGACCTTCCCACACAGAGATGTTTCAGTTTGAATGAAAAAGTACCCCTTCGTCTTCGATGATGAGTAATTCAATAAACAACCATCGCATCGCAAATCAAAAAGCAGTTTTAAAAACTCCAGTAAATGCTGCACAAGGATAATTTGATACTTTGGCGGAAAAAAATATTTAAAATTTTTGAATCGATTTTAAAAAAGTGCCAGAAACAGGATTTTTATAGTGTTTTACAAGATCCACTGTAGTTCTGCAAATATCGCAGTTAGTTCTAATGTTTGCAGGCAAATTTTTAGCCTAGTGTATTCCCTAAACATTCGTGAACGTTTCATATTGATCTTCATCTACACACACCCAGATAAAAATATGTACGTAGAATGTTATAATACCTGAAAGTTGTAACTTCAAAATGATGCGCATCCTATCGGTATGCGTTGATTTTTCACGAAGATACAGCATGTCAAAAATCACATGAAATTTCCGACTTCGCATTCTGTTCCTCTAATTTTTTTGTCGAGTGTATATACAAGTTGGAGGCATTTATATTGCAAGTAAGGTGAGGTGAGTGAGTGAGTTATATTGCAAGTAAGGTTAGTGATACGATTAATTCTAGCAAATAAAATTTAAATTTGTAACTTTAATGTTGGTTGCTTCGTGAAATTTCATATCAATGAACAATCGTGTATTGCGAAAAATATAGCACATGTGTAAGTATAAAATTGTATTAGGCTGTCAAAAAAGTCCTGCGGTATTTCCGCGAGGTGTCGTTGTAAGCGCGTAGTTCTAGTTGTATTCATTGTATCGAGTCATACTATAGCTTGTTTGAAAGGTATTTTTGCGCGCTATAATATAGTCCTTGACAGTGTTTTGTTTGGTTAAGTCGTTCGTGAGTTATAGTGTCGCAAATATGGAGCAAAATAAAGAGAAAATCCGACATATTTTACAGTACTACTATGACAAAAATGCATCTCATGCTGCCAACAAAATTTGTGCAGTTTATGGACCCGATACAGTTTCCATTTCCACCGCACAACGATGGTTTCAACGTTTTCGTTCTGGTGTAGAGGTCGTTGAAGATGCGCCACGCTCCGGAAGGCCTGTCGTCGAAAATTACGACAAAATCGCTGAATTAGCCGAGAAAGACCGGCATAGTAGCAGCCGTAGCATCGCCAAGAGCTGGGGATAAGTCATCAAACCGTTATTAACCATTTGAAGAAGCTTGGATTCACAAAGAAACTCGATGTATGGGTGCCACACACGTTGACGCAAAAAAACATCTTTGACCGTATCGACGCATGTGAATCGCTGCTGAATCACAACAAAATCGACCTGTTTCTGAAGCGGATGGTGACTGGCGATGAAAAGTGGGTCACTTACGACAACGTGAAGCGCAAACGGTCGTGGTCGAAGCCCGCTGAAACGGGTCAGACGGTGGCCAAGCCCTCATTAACGGCCAGGAAGGTTCTGCTGTGTGTTTGGTGGGATTGTCAAGGAATAATCTATTATGAGCTGCTTTCCTATGGCCAAACGCTCAAGTCGGACCTGTACTTCCAACAACAGGACCGCTTGAAGGTAGCACTCATGAAGAAGAGGCCATCTTTGATAAACAGAGACCGCATTGTCTTCCATCAGGACAACGCCAGGCCACACACTTCTTGGGTAACGCGATAGAAGCTCCGGGAGCTCGGATGGGAGGTTCTTTTGCATCCGCCGTAGAGTCCGGACCTTGCACCAAGTGACTACCACCTGTTTTTGTCCATGGCGAACGAGCTAGGTAGTCAGAAGATAGCCACAAAAGAGGCCTGAGAAAATTGGCTACCCGAGTTTTTTGCCAATAAGGAAGCGAGCTTCTATAACAGGGGTATTATGAAGTTGGCATCTCGTTGGGAACAAGTCATCGAACAAAACGGCGCATATTTGACAGATGATTGTAACTAATTTTATGAACAAATGAAAATTAAAAAAAAATACCGCAGGACTTTTTTGACAGCCTAATATATGTGTAACGCCCCGAACGGTCTGGGGCACTTTTCTTTTTGTTCTATCGAGAGAAACAACTGTTCTTCTCGATGTTCAACTATCAACTGTTTTATTTTTTCTCTCTAATCCACGATCCCTCTGTGAGGATGTACAGAACTCTAAAAACGTTAGAACTAACTTACTGGCTACCTGCTATGTGTAGGGAATTTTACACTTGCACAGTATGGAAAATTCCATCGTTCCTGTTGAAAAATCCTTGATTGGATTCTCCCCTATCTTCAGTAGGAATCTTTCTTATTGTAAATACTTATTCATATTGATATTGTCTGAGATGTTCTATTCGTGGGAGAGGGTCACTGCATCTCCCCCTACGCAATGAGTTTTAGGGGAAACTAGAAGAGTTTCCTCTAAAATTGGTCTGTGAGGTTATTTTTATATATAACTGATTGTATATTATTTCAATTTTTGTGTGTTCTTCATTTGATACTATATCTGTATTTATTTATCTCAACTCCCTCAATTCTGAAATTCCGCAATTCCAAATGAAAAATAAAATTATCACATCTCCATAAAATTTCCCAAACAGTCTTATCGATCAACATTGTAGGGCCTTCAAGCTACATTGAAAATATTTCCTCGCATACCCGCACAATTATTAATATCCCCTTGTTTATTCTTTCATTTATTCTTTTATATAATAGAAGAGTGTGTATTGCTCTTCCATTAATTTTACTCGCATTTATGAATTTTCTTCGCATTTATATATTTTTATCTCATTTATATATTTGATCATGTAATTTTATCCCACATTTTCAATTACTCCTGAACTTTCAAGTAAGTTCAATACATGCATGCCCTTACAGGAAAGAATTCCCGGTTTTCCAGCCCTTCGATCCATTCAAAAGCTATGATTGCGATTGATGGACACATTCTTGTTAAATTGGCTGTAGACATATATGGCTGAATCTATCACTTTTTCTAAAAATCCCACTTTAAAGTGTGTTTGTGAAATTTGAAATCAAACCTGTTTAAATTATCGATAAGTACTTTTCCCCATCTTTCCCTGTTCATACAATTGAAGTATGGGAGATATGATTGTGTTTTCAAAACAGAATAAACAGTTCTTACAGAATTGAATAACCCTAGTTTTTTTCCTCGCACCTGCTGAATGCATCGTTTCAAATGCATCAGCGATTTCATGAATTTTTTTAATAGTATACTTTTATCATTTTTTATATATATATTTTTATAAAATTGTTTAACTATCTTAATTAGGTGCCACTTAGCTTTACTAACGTTTTCCTCCAACCAGAATCCTGCTAGAAGTTCGCCTTCTCATAATACTGGCATCATGATAGCGCACCTTTTTTGAATACATCACTGCCATAAAACTGCTTCCATTTTAAGTTATTGCACTTGATCAACAGTTTTGCGTTGAGAGGAACCGTCACATTGCCTTCCGTCACATGTTTCGTCTTATTCATTCTGGCTGTTGAGATTAGGCACTGTTGTAATATTTTTGTACCGTTTCGTTTAATCCAATCTGTTTTGATAGTTTCTATTCAAACGTTTTTTTCACTTGGTGGGATAACCACTTCGATTCAGATTTTGGTTTTCTGGTTTTGCTTCCATACACTTTGGAAGATTCAATGTCACTTGATCTGCTGTCAATTACGATCACTAATTTTTTAACTTTTGTTCCACAATGTTTCTGATACTTTTTTTTCTTTGATTATATTTTTGATTCGATTCTCGATTCGAATTTTCTTCTCACACTTTTGATTGAAATTGTTCCCTAACAAAAACAAAAAGATCCTTCTTGATTCGAAGAATAAAATGTGCCGCGTACACTGAAATTGGTTGTCGATAACGCACTCGCGCTAGCATCCAAATAATCACTTAATGGGTGGGCTGCTGTCCCCACTTGGACAGCATCCCACCGCTGTCACCAAATGTAACGCCCCGAACGGTCTGGGGCACTTTTCTTTTTGTTCTATCGAGAGAAACAACTGTTCTTCTCGATGTTCAAGTATCAACTGTTTTATTTTTTCTCTCTAATCCTCGATCCCTCTGTGAGGATGTACAGAACTCTAAAAACGTTAGAACTAACTTACTGGCTACCTGCTATGTGTAGGGAATTTTCCACTTGCACAGTATGGAAAATTCCATCGTTCCTTTTGGAAAATCCTTGGTTGGATTCTCCCCTATCTTCAGTAGGAATCTTTCTTATTGTAAATACGTATTCATATTGAAATTGTCTGAGATGTTCTATTCGTGGGAGAGGGTCACTGCATATGGTAGCAGTAGTGTTAAAAATGACTTGAAATATGAAACGATTTTTTTTCAATTTTTATAAATAAAAACTAAGGTGTGTCCCGCTCGAGAACGGGTCGTTTGGTTTAAGCTGTCTATTTTATTGTGTTCATTCTCACCCAAGGAAAGGTTATACGGCGAGAAAAATTGGTATTAGGTGTTGTTAGTCCAATTAAAGTTCGCATTGGGTTGAATAAACACTCAGAGAGTAAAAATTACGAAAGAAAATTACCTTTTTCATTTCAAGTATGTTTTCTCTATATTAGTAACATGTTTTAACTGATGAGAAAAGTTAATAATTGTGTTCGGTATTAGTAATTATCTTATATTACATTGGTGAGTTTTTTGACGTAGGACTACGTCTAACCGGAAGATATAGGGGGTGAAATGGAAATCTAGGCACTGAACAAGAAGGAAAAAATGCAAGATTTGGAACGCTTATAACTCGAGCATTTCTCAATAGATCGCAAAGGTTTTTGCATCAATTGATAGGAAATATATCTACGCATCTATCATAACGAATAACATTTCATTTTTCTTGAAATAAATAATTGAATAATTGTGAAATATCAAGCATTGTCCAAATACACTATGTGCCCATTTTTGATTGGTCCATTTTGTGCTCCTCAAATCGTACCGACCAAAACGGGCAACCAGAGCAGCAGCGAAATAGAATGAAGCACGATTGGAAAGGAAAAAGAAAAAAATGAGGGAAACATTGGTCGCAGTCTCACACATGCGTAATTCTCGAGCCAGCCAGTCAGCTTAAAAATCTCCTCTCCGCTGCCGTAACGATCATTCTCATCCGAACCGTACACCACATCGTTTCGCATCACCTCACATCAACAAACCAACACAAGCAGCCATGGTTGGATATGGCAAAGGAGGAAAAGTGAAGGGAAAGGCAAAATCCCGCTCGAACCTTGATCTGGAGTTCCCGCTCGTGTTGATCTGGAGTTCCCCGCAAGGGTAGCTAGGCCGAGGGCGTTAGTACCAGTATACCAGTCCACCTAGCCGGCGTTATATAGTTTCGGCCGCCGGAGTGATCGAGTTAGCTGGCAAAGCTGCTCGCGACGATAAGAAAACCTGCATTCGGAACAGAACACATTCGGTTCGGCGGACATCAAGACACCAGGCAGTTGCAGCGAATGGCGAGTGGCAAACGCAATCGCAAAACGGCATCAGGTAGCAGAAGAAAAAAAGTTGTTCTTTATACAAACTGCTTTGGCGGCAAATCCAGAACAAGGCGGCATCGAGGGCGTTCGAAATGGTTTTTTTCAAAACCACGAGTACTAAGTTTTCTAAATTGGAACCATTCCATAAAACAAGGCGCTTTTCAGGGCCATTAAACCTTCCAAAAAAGAGTTTAGGAAATAAAGTTCAATGCTTTCTAAAACATTATCCAAAATAATAATAAAACACAAATTGATGTTTTCATAATTTGTTTGCCAGGATTTGATGAGTATGTGAATTTGGCAGTTGTTCTGAGCTTATTGATAGTTGGGGACTTTCCTGATTATTCAATTTTCACCAATTCTTAAATTGTTTCCTGATTTAAAGTACAGTAATCTACAATTAGTTCGACATTTAGCTAATTGGACGGACATGTAATGCGACTTATTTAGTTGGACATTTTTGTAAACATAGAGATCCAAATTATGACCCCACATTGAAAGTCGACACTGTACCACTGTCATCGCAAATGTTCAATTACAGGTTAAAATTACCTCCAATCCGGCACTGAGTGGTGGTAATGCGACGTGCCATTGAATGTAATTTACTGTAAAATATGTCACAAGCTGGATGGGAAGAAATTTTCCAACTGTGAAAGCTGTGGCGAGTGACAACAAATCGCTAAACAGGAAGGTTTAGCCGAACAAGATGGGAATATCGAGTGATAACAAAAACACAACACCAAAGGTTCTTTTCAGAACCATCAACATATTCATAAAGAGTAAACAGTAAACTAATCCATTTTTCAGGTAGATAGGTAGGTATTCACGTAGGTGAAGAAAATAAAACAATATATTTAAAATATATATTTAACAAAAGCTGTCCCCTTTGTATAGTCCTACGTCACTCCGGTTATGTCCCCAACATTACCCACCCGTCTTTTTTTTTCTTTATTTCATCCATACATAACACAGGAGGCATCTCGTCTAGGATTACAGAGGACGGATTTCATCAACTCTCGTTCTACTTCGGTATCTTTTATCTGATACGCACCATCCAACGACTGTTTACCATCCTTCGGTCATTATTACTCGGTAAACACGGTGGAGTGAACAAACAATACCCAACAAACAAACAAAACGGCCCTTGTCAGGGCCGCCAAATCATTATCAAAGAGTTTAACGATGTAATTCTTGAAACATATCCAAAATCAACAGATAGCCTAACGGAATCCTACGTCAACTATCCGGTCGTGTCTCGGACACATCGCTCCTGTGACTTTTTGTATATTGTTTAAATTTTATATCAAAAAGGATCGAAATTGGTACAATCTAAATTTAACTTTGCTGAAATGAATAAGCATATTCTTTAAGCAATTTCAGCGGTTTAGGTTTATCACGGGGAACAACTATGAAATTTACAATACCTAATTTACAAATTCAAGCTGGAAGTGATTGACTTTCTATTCAGAACTTGGACAACAATCCTCATTGCACAAGCATTTTACTTCCCAGAAAATTTAACAATTTCACATTTACTATTGAAGAACTGAGTGGAATGACTGCATGGTAAAATTCCATCGAAGAATTTAGTACCACAAAAGAAAGAAGAAAATCCTCTGTTTTTGTGCTAACCGTCGACTTTGTCTTGTTCGCCATAATTAGAAGATTGTCTGACAACCTAATAAAATGCAGCCTACCATCCACGAGCTATCAATCACCGAGAAATAAAACCGTACACAAACACCGGACAAAGTTTGCGTGGGTCGTTTTCGGTCCCGAGCGCTTCCCCCGCGAGTGGGACGAAAAAAGGAGATCAGATGGCGACAGATTAATCGCTGCTTTATTTCATTCAATACCCTACAATTATGACAACAGGTGTTTGATCTGTCTGATGATCATCAGCCGTTTAGTGGCGGTGGGAGTCGGGAGAAGCGGACGAACAAAACAGAAAAAAGGCACACGTGTTTTTATCTAGATCGATTTATAGTCTCCACGAGCAGATATCGACGGCGAGGGTCGATCGAACCGATTTGTTCCGTACCGCCGCGGTGCGGAGTTTTGCTGCGGAACCAACGCGCAGTCAATTAACTTTAATAAACGAGGAAAACTGTCAAAATCATTGCGCGCGCATTCAGCGAAATCTTGATCTCCTTCGGTTTGAAGGTTTTTTGAGAGATTTAAACTTTCGATTCTGTGCCCGGGTCGTGTGAAGCGACACCATCGGAGCCGTGGTTGCCGCTGGTTGTGGCTTATTCACCATCTTCCCGTGGTCATCATCATCAACATCGCACCCAAGATAAGTATAAATCCACCCAAACGAGCACTCGTGCATATTATACCACCAGCAAATGGCCAAGGTGAAGCGTTGGCGTATCAATAAAAGTGTTTTCTCATAAATTTCCGCGGTAATAATAATGTTTTAAGCGCTCCGGAATACTGGCCACAAAATATGCAATGAGAAATGAAGTGAGGCGAGCACAGAAATGAAAACAAAATAAACTCCAAGAAAACAACAAAATACTGGAACGTGATTTAGTTCAACGAATTCGCATCACCGTCAGCTCGAAGGAGGGCACAGTGCTTTTATTAATCTTCGTCAAGGCACCAGAACACACAGGATCGAAGTGTAAACGATGCAATCGATGCAACAGCAAGATAGGCAACCGGGAACGTGCGTCGAATGCTTAAACAGGGATATGTATCCACACATTTGAGAGATTCGCACCGAATCTCGGGGAGTCCTCCGTGCTTTCGTATCGATCAGATTTCGATTGTTGCTGCAATGGTGTGACCTTTCCATTGACCGGGACAGAATGCGATTGTCTGGCTGCAAGTATGACGGAGTTTGGAATTTTTGATTAAATTACTTGATTGCAGTTTGCGTTTGTCGACGGTTGTACACACCATCGACGAAACCCGTACTACATTAATGTTCAACTTCCGACAGCAGCGTAAAGAACATCTCAATTCACTCCCACCGTGGCGATAAGCCCAACTCGCGCGGAACCGCCTTCGAATGATTAGAATCTTGACAAACAGTCGTCTATTAGACGTGCAGCGTTTATAACACTCCCAACGGCTTCGAAACTGGAAATCATTAGGCACGAGATTTCAATTATACCACCATCGCCATTTCGCATTGAGCAAGCAGGTGGCCGGGGTTGGGAGCGACGAAGGTGTCCTATAAAATTGAAGCACTAAATGAAGATATTAAAACATTTTTTTCCCTCAGACGATTTATTAGCATTAGCTGGAAGCGGCACGAGGTGCTCATAAATGCGAGAAACAATTACTATATATTTCTATTCGATCGTTATGAATTGTAAATAACTGAACGATCAATCGCAATTGCCTTGGTCGCTTAGCAGGCTCCCATCCAAACCGGTGAGCGATCGTGAGCTGTTCTTGGCGATTGTTTAACCTTTTACGTGCCACCCGCCTCTCAGTGCTCCGGTACAACTACCGTACAGCTGCGCACCAAGGAATAATTATTTGTTCGTAGATCTCCATTTTCGTCCGCATCTTATTCGAAGTCACTATCTCAGAAGCACCGGGCGGATTGTGCGACATTTGATTCGAGTTTGGAGGGGGTATTCTTCATTCAATATAGTTCAATTGCTAATAAAGCTCTATTCAGTATAAATCTTCCTTTTCAATGAATGTTGAAGTGTTGAGTACGATTCTACGAAGTAGATAGTCTACCCAAGTTGAAGCTGTGGTGACAGCTATATAGCCTATCTTCACAGTATATGCGTGCGCCTTGTTGCATAGTTTTGAGTTTTTGAAACATGACAACGTGTGACAGGAAAATATGAGAGAAAAATGAAAATCTAAACCATGAACATGTGAGAAATGATGGAAGATTACGAACGCTTATAACTCGACCATTTCTTAATAGACCCCAAAGATTTTTACATTAATTAATTGGAAATATTCCAACGCGTCTATCAAAATTTTAAAAATATTTTTGACGTACAACTACGTTTATCAGGAGGGGTGCCAAATCAGAAAACAGGTCACATTTTTGTGAAATAAAGTTAAGGGGGTATTTTAGTGTAGAGACACGAATTTCGGACGTTTTTTCGAACTCCGTAAAAATGAAACAAAGAGTATTTTCCCGATCCATTATATCATTATTTGTCCATCTATCCTTTAACAATAAAAAAGAAATCGAACGGAGAAAAACTATTCATAACTAGAATAGTTACAAGCTAATGAAGTGAGGGGGTTCAAAAAAAATTATAGGAGGTTGTGTCCTAGATACGACCGCATGGTTGACGTAGAAGTACGCTGTTATTTTATATAAGTCGCTTGGTAATAACTTCGGATATTACTTTATAAGGCTGTGAAATTTTAGAAATAACTGTGTAGTTGAATGGTTTGATTGTCCTGTTTGAAATGTAGAATCAGTTGACGATGATTGATTGATGATTCATTCTTGCCCTCGCAGAACAATACACTAGCTGATCGTATGTCGCAATTTGTTTCATGTCATGGCATTGAAAATTTACCTCGAACGCTATTCCGGTGGCCTTTTTCGCAAATGACATAGACTCAGCTACAGTCGATTATATACTTGTTGTACCAGCACCATTATTCCATATCTCATAAATACATCAATATAACTTTGGCACAGCATAGAAACAACAACAATGACAACACTTGCAAGTATCAAATATCATGCTACATGTTATTTAGTATTGCCTCAGTGGAATCGCATCTCTAGACATCGTTCGTTAAACGTAAAGCAAGCGCCAAACAAGCGTTCGCCATAGCATGCATGCAGAGCCACACTTATCACCGTTTTGCGCTCTTTTCAACAGAAGCCCTTTCTGTTAATATTGCCGGTCTAGATTAGCTTAGCTCCCATCCTTGGTGGAGAGTTTTGCTACCATCATGCGAAATCATATCACAGACCAAATTCCAGAACATTCATTTCTTTGGCGAGCCGCCGATAGCCTAGATTGACGAATTCCCACACAATTGTATAGTTCCGAACCTTAATGTAATGGCGTCAGTTTGATACAATGATTTCAACGCCAGAGACATCAACGAATGAATAACTTGGTCGCGTCCACAGCTCAACCTGAAACGAAGACATGTGATGACGCAAAACAAGGAAGAATAAGCGATGTTCATTGCTTTGGAAACAGAACGAGACTGAAAGTTTGCCTCAGCGAGATGCACTGTTTATTCTCTAGGCAAATATTCCCCTTCATTCTTCTTTCTTTCCTTTGTTCACGGAGACTTTAAATCTTACGATTTCCCCTTCGTTGCTCGTCCATAAGTTGCTCGTTACTGACAGCTCTGTTCGGGAAAGCACACAAATGGACAGAACAAATGTATGGGGAAATGGAAATGCTTATAGTTTTCATGAATTTTAACCATTTACACACCAGGGGATTGTGATGTATAGATTATCAAACTAATCTTAGGGAATTTCCGATTCGTTTGGTATGTAAATCGCCAAAATCCTTTTGCGGCAAAAATAGTTATTAACGTTAAATTTATTTCATAAAAACGTGACCTGTTTTCTGATTTAGCACCCTTAATGAAAGACGTAGTTCTAGGACAAAAAGTTGTGCCATGGCGTACACGATTCCAGCCCTTCTGGTTATCTAAAACAAAACAAAAAATGAACAGATTCTAAATCAGTAAAGATGCCGCTATCGCATGAACCTCAGACAGCTCCAAATAATCTTTTTTGACAAAATGACGGCAGTTTGAAAATTAAAATGCGATTTAAAACGTTTTTTCTCACGTTTCCCGATTTTTTAAAAATAGTAACATTTGAAAAAAAAAATTAGGGTCTCCGTAGCCACATTGGTTGCGCGTTCGCTTAGTAAGCGATCGATCGTGAGTTCAAAACTCAGGGCCCTCATTGACCATCTCTGTGTTGTTACAGAATAGCTACGTCCACGCAACAATCATCAGCGATGGAGATCGATCCACGGTCGAAATAAGATCAATTCATCCATACAACAGCTCTGCTCTGCAAGACACATCGGGCTGCTGTTCTATAAATAACTCAACAATGATCAATCAACTGTCTCCAATGTCCAGTGGTCCAACTGGATAATGGAAGAATATAAAGAATACTCTTACGCCTAAATGACTACTGTGTGAATGTACCATATGTAATGGTATAGAAGGAATACTGGCGAATGACAATTGTGTAATGTGCTAATTATAGATATGATAACCATGTGACATGTACACGATTAAAATTCGGCTCTGTTATATCTAAAATGCTAATGAGCCTTAAATAAATAAATGGGATAAAAAAAAATCTTTGAAAAATATCATTTTTTTAGAGGTTCATGCGATAGAGAGATGCATAAAGATTGTATTCATACACTTTTGACATGAATCGGTTCAGTAGATCGAGAAAAACGCGTTTGAAGTTTATTGTTATGGCCGCACCCGGTTAGATACCGCAACATTAAAATGGCTCTAACTCGGTAAATAATGGGATTTTCGATAAGTCCTTTCTAGGGTGTATTCTTGAATGCCTAAATAACAGAAATATGAAAGAAAAAAAAAGATTTTTTTCAAATTTCTAGAATAGAATACTCCCTTAACGTTAATAACTATTTTCACAGTGAACAAATTCTGATACTTTGCACACCAATGGAATCGTAAATTCTCTAAGATTTGTTTGATATACTATACAGTACAATCCACTAATACCTGAACGGTTTAAATTAATGAAAAGAGGAAACCTTCTCATTTTCCCATATATTTGTTCTGCCGATTTGTGTGCATTCCCGAACAGAGCTGTCAATAACGAGCAGCTGATACATTCGTTTCTGACCGTTTTCAACATATTTGGTTTAATAAAGCCATCCGTTGCTGGACGAACTGGACGGCGAGTGATCGAGTGCCTTTCTCAAGGCAATGAGGGTGGAGGTGTAGTGCAGGAGTAGAGTAATGTTTTCCAAGAGCCTTTTTCAAGGCTAGAGATGAATGAACTGAAAAAAGACGGGTGGGTAATGTCGGGGACATAACCGGAGTGACGTAGGACTATACAAAGGGGACAGCTTTTGCTAAATATATATTTAAAATATATTGTTTTATTTCCTTCTCCTACGTGAATACCGACCTATCTACCTGAAAAATGGATTAGTTTACTGTTTACTCTTTATGAACATGTTGGCGGTTCTGAAAAGAACCTTTTGTGTTGTGTTTTTGCTTTTTTTTACCAACTTTCTCAATTTTTTCTCACTATTTCATAGTTGATTCTTGATTTTTTCTGAAGGCTTTGTACTTATTAAATGTTCAACGCCGGGCATCTTTTGGCGTATGCATATATCGTACAATCAAAATGATGGCTGTGATAGGGAATGCATAGGTGGTCATCAGCTCATTCACTATCATATATTTCACTATTCAGCACATTACCGTACCTTAAACTGTGGTTTCGTAGACAAATGAATTGTAAGATTTGTATCTCCGCAAACAAAGTAAATACGAGGGTCACTATTTATATTTCGGGAATAGGAACAAAAACAAATAGTTAAGCTGCGAATATATTTTTATTGTTTTTCAAAGTACTCGCCACGATGATCGATACACTTTTGCATGCGCTTAAACCAATTTTCAAAGCATTTATTCCAATCGACACGAGCCTTTTTTTTAGCGATTGTCAAATTATGTGGGATCCAACGTGAACATAATTTTCGCACAACTAAGTGTTCATGTAAAATCGCATATATGCTGGTGGAACTAATGCTTAGGGATGCCTCAATCTCACAATAGGTTACATGACGATCTTGCTTATTCATTTCGTGCACAGCATCGATGTTTTCTGGCAGTACAGTCGATTTTGGACGACCTTCACGAAACTCGTCGGACAGCGAACTACGAGCACGATTGAATTCACTATACCAGCGATACACAGTGGTTTTTGATGGAGCTTCATCGCCAAAAGTCAAATTAAGTTGATTGACGCACTCTTGTTGTGATAATCCACGTCGAAAGTCGTAAAAAATCATCGCACAAAAATGTTCACGATTCAGTTCCATTTTTTTGCCGAGACCAAACTTTCAACTAAATATAAAATGAACAAATAGCGTCCGTATGACAAAATGTTCTGAGTACGTATATCGTCAAAAATGTCAAACTTTACGATGGAACCATCAGATGGACTCACATGACATCAGTGTTGCCAATTCCCGAAATATAAATAGTGACCCTCGTAGAAATGAAAAACAACTGAGGTTTTGGAGACGAACTCTACGATCTGTCGAGAATTAAACGAGCTATAAGCGTTCTGAAAAACCAACAGTAAATTAACACAGGATTAAAGTCCTTTAAAATAAGAACAGAGCAGCAGGAAATACATAGCTCATCATGTTGCTCCTTAGTTATGTTTCTATACAATGCAGATGTAACGTCAGTCAATTTTCAACATCAGTTATCAACCAAAGAAAGCAGTTGTTGCTACCGAGAAAATTCGTCAATGCCATCCTGCATACAATGTGTTGTAATTTGAAGCCACTTTTAATTCGGAAACCATGCATGGTTTTGTTAAAACTGAATGATCAATCAGTTTATATTATATGTCATATTATGTCACTTTAGAATGCTTTGGTATTGTGAAAACTTTTAATAAGTCTTCTTTGAAAGGTTTAATGGCCCTGAAAAGCGCCGTGTTTTACGGTGGCTGGTTTTGCCACCAAAGCAATCTGTATAAACAATTTTTTTCCTTCTCCTACCTGCTGCTGTTTTGCGATTGCGTTTGCCACTCGCTGAAACTAGTTGTTGCCACCGAACCGAATGTGCTCTGTTCTGTAGACGGGTTTTCTTATTGTCGTGAGCAGCTTTGCAAGCCAACTCGAGCACTCCGGCGGCCGAAATTCTATAACCGCTATTAGGTATATTGTGATGTGAAACGATGCCATACAACCACACTGATTTACGTTTTGAAAAAGAATGATATATTTTTCAGCGGATCCGCGCGTTTTGTACTTTAATCTAAAGAGTTTATGGTTCTGTTATCATTCGATATCCCCATCTTGTTCGGCTAAACCTTCCTGTTTAGCGATTGCGTTTACCACTTGCCACATATTTCACAGTTGGAAAATTTCTTCCCATCCAGCTTGTGACATGTTGTACAGTAAATTAGATTTAATGCGACGTGCCGAAGCACCGCTCAGTGTCGCATTGGAGGCGATTTTAACCTGTAATTGAATTTTGCATTTGCGATGACAGTGGTACAGTGTCGACTTTCAATGTGGGGTCATAATTTGGACCCTACACTCTATGTTTACAAAAATGTCCAACTAAATATGTCGCATTACATGACCGTCCAATTAGCTAAATGTCGAATAAGTTTTCAATCTGGAAACTATTTAAGAATTGGTGAAAATTGAATAATCGGAAAAGTCCCCAACCATCAATAAGCTCAGAACAACTGCCAAATTCTCATACTCATCATATCCTGAAAAACAGGATTATGAAAAAATCAATTTGTGTTTTATTATTATTTTGGATATTGTTTTAGAAAGCATTGAACTGTATTTCGTAAACTCTTTTTTGAAAGGTTTAATGGCCCTGATAAGCGCCGTGTTTTATGGAATGGTTCCAATTTAGAAAACTTAGTACTCGTGGTTTTGAAAAAAACCATTTCGAACGCCCTCGATGCCGCCTTGTTCTGGATTTGCCACCAAAGCAGTTTGTATAAACAACAAACTTTTTTTCTTCTGCGTCTGCCTGTTGAGGTCTTGATGTCCACCGAACCAAAGCGCGAGCAGTTTTGCCAGCCAACTCGATCACTTCGGCAGCCGAAACTCTATAACGGCTACTAGGTGGACTGGTGCACTGATACTAACGCGCTCGGCCTAGCTACCCTTGCGGAGCAATTGGCGAATACACTTACGGGAAACTGCAGTCCAACACGGTTCGAGCGGGATTTTGCCTTTCCTTTCACTTTTCCTCCTTTGCCATGTCCAGACATGGCTGCTGGTGTTAGTTTGATGATGTGATGTGATGCGAAACGATGTGGTGTACGGTTTGAATGAGAATTATCGTTACGGAAGGAAGGAAGGAAGGTATTGTATTATAGAGACCTTAAACTTTTGCAGTTCATTCGTCTCTAGCCTTGAGAAAGGCCCTTTGAAAACTCTACTCTACTCTACTCCAGCTCTACCACCTCCGCCCTCTTGCCTTGAGAAAAGCACTCGATCCCTCGCCGTCCAGCTCGTCCAGCATCGATGTTGTCCAGTCGGTGTCCACACAAAGAATGGTCGTTATGGCAGCGGAGCGGGGATTTTTAAGCTGACTGGCTGGCTCGAGAATTACGCATGTGTGAGACTGCGACCAATGTTTCGTTCATTTTTTTCTTTTTCCTTTCCAATCGTATTCATTGTATTTCGCTGCTGCTATGGTTGCTCGTTTTGGTCGATACGATTTGAGGAGCACAAAATGGACCAATCAAAAATGGGCACATAGTGGATTTGGACAATGCTTGATATTTTACAATTATTCAATTATTTATCTCAAGAAAAATGAAATGTTATTCGTTATGATAGATGCGTAGATATATTTCCTATCAATTGATACAAAAACCTTTGCGATTTATTGAGAAATGCTCGAGTTATAAGCGTTCCATATCTTGCATTTTTTCCTACTTGTTCAGTGCCTAGATTTCCATTTCACCCCCTATATCTTCCGGTTAGACGTAGTCCTACGTCAAAATGGCTATGTTATAAGCGTTCGAAATATTTCATTATTTCCTGCAATCTCAGTGTTTAGATTTTCATTTTACTTCCATTTCTTCCGGTTAGACGTAGTCCCACGTCAAAAAGCTGCGGAAAGTCATTGCATTCTGGTGGAACTTTATGGTGACCATGCTCCAACTGAGCGAACGTGTCAGACGTGGTTTGAACGGTTAAAAAGTGGTAATTTTGACCGTCAAAAAAGTTTGAAGATGAAGAATTGGAGGCTTCACTTGATCAAGATCCATAACAAACGCAACAAGAACTTGCAGATACACTTGGAGTAGCTCAGCAAACCATATTCGGGATGGGACAATGGGAATGATCCGAAAGATAGGACATTGAGTGCCGTATGAATTGAAGCCACGAGACGTCGAACGCCGTTTTTCACTGCTCCAACGGCATAAAGGAAAGGGTTTTTTGCATCGTTTTTTACTGGCTATGAAAAGTGGGTCCATAACGACAATCCTGAATGTCAAGCAACGTATAGATACCCCGACCATGCATCAACATCGACGGCCGCGCTAAATATTCACGGCCAGAAGGTTATGCTGTCTATTTGGTAGGACCAGCTGGGTGTGATGTACTATGAGCTGCTAAAACCGAATGAAACCATTACGGGGGTCCTCTACCGACGACAGTTGATGCGTTTGAGCCGTGCAAAACGGCCATAATACGAGCAAAGACACTATAAACTTATTTTTCAGCACGACAATGCTCGGCCGTATGTCGCGAAACCGGTCAAAACATACGAGGTCCTATCCCATCCGCCGTATTCTCCGGTCATTGCTTCGTCCGATTACTACCGTTTTCGATCTAGCAACATGACCTGGTTGACCTGCACTTCTCCAATTTTGATGAAGTCAAAAAATTGGATCGTTTCGTGGTTAGCCGACAAACCGGCCGATTATTTCCACAAAGGGATCCGTGAATTGTCAGAAAGATGGTAAAAAGTTGTGACTAGCGATGGGCAATACTTTGAATATTCAATTTGTAACTATTTTTGCAGAAAAAAAGCATTATTTTTTGAAAAAAAAACTAAGAAACTTACCAGTACTCCTATTACAAACGCGGTAAGTCAAAGCGTTCAATGTAACATTCTCCGCTCGGATTTTGCACTAAAATCACAGAACAACAGTTACTATTGGTTTTCCATAACTATTATTGATTGCTAGTGATAGAAGTAGTCATGAAGATCGATTCCTTTTAAAACAATTCGCTGAACAATGTTCCGGTCTTCAACTTCGTTTTTCTCGAGTTGATGTGAATGGTGCATAGGACCTTTTTGAAAGTTACGCGAGATTTCTTTCCTGCTAAACCATTTTGTTTCAAACTTCACGGGTATCTGCGAATTACAGGCTCTTCGTTGTTCTTATCCAGAGGCCTAATTCAAGATGATGTTAAGAAACTTATTTTGCACGTATTGAAATCACGGCTAGGATTTTCTGGCACATGTATTCCAAACGGCCTAGCAGGGACTGCATATTCTGTCGCAGGGTAGATGATCTATTTGATTCTCCACGCGAGTGTATGCTAATTAATAGTTCAACTAAATTGTAAATGATATTTCTTTTTATAGTCTCATCCCTCGTGATGCAAGTACAAAGACGGAGCTATCGTTGCAAATGTTTTGCGTAGTTTCTTTTCTGTTCATTGTGTTGGTGCACGCACTGTACAGAGAATGTGTTGTGTATAATCTCAATGCAGGCACTGATAAAGTCATTTCCAAGCGGTAATTTGGCCGCGAACAGTATCAATTTAACCAAAAATGATCATCATTGCTGAACAACTTCTTCCTCGAACTCATCCATGGTTGCCAATCAAACTAAACACAAAACAAGTGACAACTGTCAAAATGGCTCACATATAAAAACAGGAAGTGGGTTATATCTATGGTATAACCGCAAGGGTGACGTAGGACTATCGTTGATTTAGTGATCATTTGTTTTTAGTTGCATCTGAATCAATTCTGAATGAATGAATAAATAAATATTTGGGGGACTTCGAAAACGAGAGCGTTACGTTGAAGGCACAATATTCAGCAAAAGAAGCAATCACACGAAAGTTGTATACATAATACATTGCTCGTATTGTGATATGATGAGTATTCCATTTCCAACAGACAAAATATCTGTTGCATCAAACCAGTCTACTTTGCATTCGCTCATCCTTTCTCACAACACCCATTTCTCGTTTGAGAAATTGTTGAGTAAACATCATTTGCCAGTGTGCGTAGAGCGGGAATTCCTTCTTAAAATTCATTGTACCTCGAATAAATTGCTGAAAGACGTGGTCTTACGTTGATCGTACTTGATTGAAAAATCACAAAACCAAATGTATTTGGTCGTAGTGTTATATAGATAGAAAACATTAAATTAAACTCTTTCGCTTGAATGTTTTTTCAATTCCCAGGGAAACTGGCAGATTATTTTTCAGCAACGATGACATCTTTCCGGAATCTTCTCGATGCTGGATGGCAACCAAACGAAAATAGTTCCGCTCGTGTATGTGTGTGTGGCGGCTGCTCTGATGTCTCCGATGTTTTTCGATGCTGATACTCTCTTGGTCGCCTTCTCTTCTCCTTCTGATGGATCGGCTTTTCGGCGCTCCCTCACAGTTCCAAACAAACTGAATGCGTTTCAGGTCAGGTTAGGTGATGAATCGCTCGATCCCTCGCCGTCCAGTTCGTTCAGTTCGTTCAGTTCGTTGGAAGGCAAACTAGAGGCGAATGAACTCTCTGAGTTTGAAACATTCAGCGACTGAGCAATAATCGATTGAAAATTATATGATTTTCGCGATGCGAAACATCTTCCGTTGCGCGCATCCAATATTGGATACGAAAATATCCTACTGATGGGGAAGAATAATCTTCAGAAGCTTTCCTGCTAATTGCACTTGACGATAACGATAACATCTTTCCAGATTCTCCTCGATACTCGAAGCCCACCAGTGGATAATGCTAACTCGATAACTGTTCATTGCACTTGATTGAAAAATCACAAAACCAAATGTATTTGGTTGCAGTGTTATAGGAAAAGAAAACATTAAAATAAACTCTTTCGCATGAATGTATTTTTCAATTCCAAGGTGAACTGGCAGATTATTTTTCAGCAACGATGACATCTTTCCGGAATCTTCTCGATGCTGGATGGCAACCAAACGAAAATAGTTCCGCACGTGTATGTGTGTGTGTGGTGGCTGCTCCGATGTCTCAAGCGGAACCGTTTGTGGCATCACTCTCCTCCTGATGGATTCCCTTCAGGCCTAAGGTACACAAACAGGCTCTTGGTGACACTGTTCATCAGCGCTTTCATGATAAACGAAGTTAGCTTCACCACAACAGCGACAACATGCTCCAATCGCTGTTCAATAATAATTGAGTGGATTTCCGAGCGGCGCTCGCTTATATACCGATTGGTGATTCGAATAGCCTGTTTTGAAAGCAATTTTAAGGCTATTGAAACAAGTTTTTTGATGAAAAAGTAACAAGTATATAACGCGTCGACATTTTATCTTCCGAATGGAGTAATTATCAAACCATTTCGTTCAGTTGTTTAGGAGCTATTAACGCACAAAATCTCGGTCTCCGGCGTAACGCTTTCATTTTCGAAACTTTGATTTTACACCCCAGAATAGAAATGAAAGACGTAGTCCTACGTCAAAAAGTAACGCCAACTTAATGTTCTATATCTTCATACAAACACCCATTATGGTGCCAAAAAGATACTCTAAGTTATTATTGCTATTTTTTGCGATGTTGAATTGTGATTGAAATGTATTAGTAAATGTAAAACATTTTAGAATGTGCTCGCCATCGGAATGAATATTGTAACTGTCTGAATTTCAACACATAATCATTGGGCTACAAATTTAGGGCACGCTTTCCTAAAATGTAGATTTTTCGATATGAATTCTTCCAAATCTTATGCACTAAAACTAAACTTTACATTCTGTGTTCCGTTCTAACATCAACCTCGTAAACACGTACAAAATCCGCCCGACCAGCTTCGAACGTTCAGTTTTCCGTTTTTCTAGGTCGAAGGTTCAATCGCCACCAATTGCCACTACCACTCGTTCTGGGCCACTCGTTGTAAAGTTGATATTTTGTCCTCCCTAGTCCAGCCAGCCAGTACGCCTTCACTCCTAATCCGATAACGATTTTCCGATATATTAATCTTAATGGCTTCATTACCATATCGTTAATGATCACTATTTGTCATACACATATTAGACGGCTCCGTCGTCTCACACAGAATATTCCGCGCTGGTCAAATTCCGAATGTTTTCATTTTATGACCGCCGAGAGATGGAGCGGAGAGACATTTTTGATTCTCGTCCGAAGCCCAAGTGACAATGAGCCGTGGGGCGGTCGCTATTGGCGCATTCTTGGGCATTACGGCTTAAAGGGGCCTTTGCATAGGCCTATGGGTGACCAGGGAGGGGGGGGGGTATTATGCGTGGAGAGGTGATTTGTTTTCTCGCTTCTAAATAACTTTTTTTTATTCCATATACGATTGGAATTTGAATAGTGTGGTCCCGGCGAACCAGTGGAACTCGTGACGGATGCTGTTCTTAGATCTCGCATCTCGCTGGCACCGTGTCCACAACGTAAAAGTTGTCGCACATAAAAATCGTTACACGTATCACATTTCGCTAAATGGCTTATTATTAGTGACAAGCATCGTTTCTTCGCGAGGTACTACACGGTTTGATCTCTGCCAGATCGATATATGTTTCCAGCACTTTTGACGATGGTGGGCTAATGGGTGATTTAGGTGGTCATTTTGATTGGCCGGATTTGGTGAATCCCACCCCGTGAGAATGCGTCTGCTCGTGTGTCCCATAGATCATACGTGCATCCACACCTCTGTCCGGTATCTGAATCGGTTTCATCTCCCGAGTACGCACCGGCACGAAGCTCATCCCTAGCCTAACACAATGAACATCCCGCGCCGTAGTTGGGCACAAAAAAAAGGAAGAGGATTCGTCGTTCCAGTGCCAGCGCGAAAATGGTGTGAACAAACGACTTCAAAATTGTCTCATTAGGCTACGATATCGCACAGAGCGATCGGACTGCGCGCGTTCCTTTGTCGCTGTTTGCGCAGTTTCTGCAGTGGCCACGTCACAAACTCCATAAAGGGCCTAATGACAAGAGTGGGCACAAAACAATCAAATCAAGATACGACCAGAGGATGGTCGTTGGAAAACCCGCGACATGGCGAAGAAAAAACTATGAGAGAAGGTATCTCGCTGACAAGTTGATTTTCTAGCAGAATGATTTTGAAAGAGGACAATCAATAAAAAAAATAATAAATACGATGCATCGTTCTACTAAATAATATGTTGTTTTATGATGTGCAACATGTTCGTATAATTTTCAATATATGCACGTCGTGAGATTTCCAGAAAAATAATCCCATCGCACTGAACCGATGGACCATCCCTTGCTCGGAAGATTACTATTCCGTTCATGAACTCACCAGCAGAGCGCATTGTGTACATACGGTACCCGCAATCAGTGTTGTTTGATATTATGGCTTCTTCTGGTGGTCAGGTTTTACGAACGAATTACCATCAACGCGAACAATGCCAAAAGTCATAAGCGTCGCAGCATTAAGTTCGCATAAGCCGCGTACGTGATTTTTGCACTCTTTTGTGTTTATGATCATAGAGCTTAAATAACGCTTTAAACGCCTTTTTGTTACGGTCACACAGTGCTCGGTCGCTCGGTCGGGTCGGTTTGTATGCATTTCCTGGGGGTATTCGTCATAGGCAACTGTCGCACGGATGTAATGCGCACTCAGGCGACAAAGAGTTTTATGACGGCGAGAGAGCAAATAAAAGAACGCAGCGGTTCCATCAACGTGTCCCCATGAAAGGAAATTCGAGTGCTTTCGATCGCGACGAAGCTGTAACACCGAGATTGAGTACCCATTAGCGAAATCGTTTACCCAGCGAACCGTGATTCAACAAAAGAATCCCATAAGAACTTCCTCGTCCATGTCGCACAATAAACCTAGCTTTCTTAATCAAAGTAATTCTTTTCTACGGCCTAATTTGGAGTGCGACTAAAGCACAGTGTAATACTTATTTATTGAGCGTGCCTTTCTAGCTTCGCGATAATGAATTACGTTCAACTTAAAGTGATCTCTTAGAATATACTTCAAATAGCCTTACCTGTATTCGCTAACCACTCTCGAAACTACACACCAAACCAATCAACAAAGTCCCGAACCCCACCATTTTCCCCCACCTCCTAGTACCTACGTCCAGTTGCGGTAAGGTCCAAGTCAAGTGCGAATAAAAGTGCGAATAGAATGCGGTGCCGTTATCGACACCGGTCGACGTCTTCTTGGTCAAAGAGTGGTTAATAGCTCTGTTTTTTGCACCAGTACCCACCAGCATGCCAGCGTAGAGGGGGCAGAGGGGTAGGTGAAAGTTTGTGAAGGATCGCATTTACGGGGGAGGTGGGCGAGGGCCTTGGCACATTCACACGAGTTATGCCCATGCGCACACACATTCCTTTGTTTTGTCTATGGAAGATTTACTACTCCGCGATAAAGAAACTCCTTTTTTTCGCATTCGCGGGAACGCGCGCTTCGCTAATGGTGACGAAGCTTCGCAACTTCCCTACAAACCAACCAGACGCGTTAACAAGTTGTCAACGAGAGGGAATTTCTGCACATAGTACGTAGATTTGGGGTAACCGTTACCATAGCTGGGTTTCAATCACATTTTTCCGAAATAGTTCCAATTGATAAGGACTCGACGATAATCTAATTTCTGTTTATCTCATTCGGGAACATTACTCAATTTGCGAATCGTGAAACAGATTATTGGAAACTTAGAAAAGCGTCTGATTAATTGTACAGTCATTTCTTTTATAAATGTGTTCCCCTGACACTCAATACAGCGATTTACCACAAGCTGCAGAACGTCAAAATGTAAATATAGTCAACAAATCAGCCATTCTAGTAATATGAGGATACCATGCCAATATAATGCACCGAATCAATTTTTTTAAATCCTGAGGACCCACTTCAATCATTTGAAAATTTGCAAGAATATAAATGCAGCACTTATGAACAATCATGATAATTAATTAAATCATCATACTATGAGAGATTGACAATTGTAGCTTGCTTGAAAAAAGTACTAGAGAGTCACCATTATTTAAATCGCGGAATCGCAAAGTATTGAAATTCAACCAACTTTTGAAAAATTATAACTCCACACACGATACACGTTACACATGTGAGGGTAGAAAGCGCGCCCGGCGAACTATGAATATGGCACCCCAAAAAATACTACTTTTTTCGATTTTTCACTACTTTTGAGATTGTAATATTTTGAGAAAACTACTAACTTATACCAATGTTCCCTTGGAGGAGTTTATTCGTATTTAGAAAGCTAGAAATATCATTATCAGCTTCGCTTACTCTCTATTCAAATCTTATCCTTGCGTGTTTTACCTGAAGCAAAATGATTCATAATTGCATCCATACCAAGATGCTAGCGATTTTGCCTCGATCGATAGAATCTCCAAGCCATTGAATCGGTGTTGGTTCATTTTGAACCGCAGATAATGTTTAATCAATTCTAGTTTGCTGAAACTGCGTTTAAACAATGTGCGGCCTGTGCCATTTTTATTTAAGAGTAAACCAGACTAGCTGACTCTTTCATTCCAGCACAAGAATGGCTCAGACTGGCCACCAGGGTACAACCTTTTCGAAGACGAAACATTAAAATCGATCTCCTCTCAGTCGCTTCCGGCATTCGCCGTCAACATGACAAGATCATCAGTCATCCTCTCTCTTAATGCTCGCCAATTCATTTAGGCCCTGATTCTCGAATACACTTCACGGTGGAAACGAAATGAACGGCACGCCATTGAACTACGTTTTACGAGTTAGTGAAGTGTCGAAGATAATGATGAGTTTTCAGGCAGAATGAGCACTTTTCAAATAGAAAATCATTAATGAAAATTATCTTCTTCGTATTCGTAACTTCGTAACTGGTATTCAATGTGAGTGGAAAACTTTGTTTTCTTCATGTGGTATAATAATCCCATACAAAAATCTCATCTGAAGATAATTTGATATTATAATGATAAATTTAGTGGGAAACTACTCTCGCATCCAGATGTCGATACCGTACCGTTGTCATCGCGAATGCGTTTCATACCGTTTCCACCGTGAAGTGTATTCGTAGTGTATTCGAGAATCAGGCCCTTATAGTAGAAGGAGGGAGTTTATTTATTTATTTACTAGCTAACCCGGCAACCTTCGTCCCGCCCAAAATTTGTTTTTTGTCATCAATACCTTCAAACATTCACGTTTTCTTACTATGAGCAAGTTCATGGGTCCAATCGCAAAACTTTTCATTGATTGATCTTCTATTCGAGCCCGTTGAATTTACCTTTTACTATAAAATGACTAGTATTTCTAACAAAACTCATCATTATAATATCAGATTATTTTCAGACACAATTCTCGTTCAAGATTTTTCAGCCACTTGCAAATAACATGTTTCTCCGTTACATGGAATAAATGTGTTATACAGAAAATATGATAGAATAAAGACAGCCCTAAATCGGACAATTCCTTACTCGAGTTCTGCTCTTATCAACACATTCAGCGATACTTTTGTTTTGGTATAGATAGAAGAAGATATAGGAGTGCGTTTCATCACATTAAAATCCATTTCCAGATTCGAACAAAGATCAACTTCGCAAGCACAAACAATAAATGGACTAACAGCACTTGTCACTTTAGTTTAGTTTGCTTGATTAATTCTCGAGTAATGCAGAAATTTGTGTTTTATTTGTATAACAGCCACCCCTTAGAGAGGTGGTGGAGAGTTTAACCATCATTGAAACATTTATTGCACCCTAAAACCTCAGTATTTTTTTTTTATCCAAAATATATATTTTTATTAAGGCTCATATGGCGTCAACCTGACGGGGCCGGGAGTTCAATATTTCGACAATGTTTGCCTTATAACTATGTTAGTAATATGTAACCGATTACTCGCGGTTGGCTCGAGGTTAGTATTACAAGTGTTTTCGTAATTGTGATGTTGCTGTCTCCAATGCTCTGTACCTGTGCCCGACACGGGATACTTCCTTTTGGGATGCCATTGACCATTAATCAGCAACGCCCCCTAGTCTGTACCCCATATCTAGCGTGGTGCGTCTTCTCGACTCGAGGAATCCAGGATAGAATGGTCACTAGCCGGCGCAAACATCAGCTCGTGTAGAGTTGTCATGAGCGATACAACCTTTGGCTCTTGTTGAATGATCAGTGGACTGCACAACCTTTGGCCCGTGTATCTGTAAAGAGTGTGTGTATGTATTGCCGCGACTAAGTAAAAGTTTATAGATCGGATAGGAGGGATATGAAACAGGGACACAACGAAGGAAACATCATTAAACGTTGACATTGGCGTTTCTGAGGAACAGGTATAGATGAAGCAGAAGATCAGGATCACGGCTACCTAAGATATCCCGGACGGGGATATCCGATTGTCTGCCTTTTGCTCTCAGTGCTCTAGAGAGCTGAGAGCGAGCAGCATGGAACCGGATACACGACCAGACAACATGCTCGATGTCGTGGTAGCCATCGCCACAATCACAAAGATTGTTTGCTGCGAGCCCAATGCGATAGAGATGCGCGTTTAGGTTGTAGTGATTGGACATAAGCCGAGATATCACGCGAATGAAATCACGACCTACATTCAATCCCTTAAACCAAGCTTTCGTCGAAACCTTAGGAATAATCGTGTGTAACCAGCGACCGAACTCATCTTCACTCCACATGCGCTGCCAACTTACGAGCGTATACTGACGAGGAATGTGGGAAAATTCATTATAAGCAATTTGCCTTTCAAAAAGAGTGCCTTCTAAAGCGCCCACCTTAGCTAGCGAGTCCGCTTTCTCATTCCCCGGAATCGAGCAATGAGAGGGAACCCATTCTAAGGTAATCTTGAATAATTTTTCGACCAAAACACTCAATAGTTGTCTTATTCTTGTTAGGAAATAAGATGAGCGTTTATCAACTTTCATTGAACGAATTGCCTCTATTGAGCTGAGACTGTCTGAAAAAATAAAATAATGGTCGATGGGCAGTGTTTCAATGATCCCTAGTGCGTAGTATATCGCACCCAGTTCAGCGACATACACGGAACAAGGATCTTTGAGTTTGAAAGAGGCATTGGAATTTTCATTGAAGATGCCGAAGCCAGTGGACCCGTTTATGAATGAACCGTCAGTAAAGAACATTTTATCAGATCTAACTTTCCCATATTCTGCCGAAAATATCGGCGGAATAGAATCGGAGCGTAGATGATCTGGGATTCCATGGATTTTTTGTCGCATGGACAGATCAAAATTGACAGAGGAATTGCAAAAGTATGGGAAGCAAACTTGGTTGGAGATGCCCGGTGAAGGGTGCACTTCATGGGTAAGGAAATCATGGTATAAAGACATAAACCTTGACTGAGGAGTCAGTTGGAGTAGATTTTCGAAGTTATCAATCACCAATGGATTCATGATCTTGCAACGGATGAGAAATCTGTAGGATAATTCTGTGAATCGAAGAGTAAGCGGTGGTACTCCTGCCAAGACTTCGAGACTCATCGTATGTGTCGAATGCAAACACCCCATGGTTATACGCAAGCAACGATATTGTATCCTCTCCAGCTTGAGAATATGAATCCTGGCAGCTGATCGGAAGCAAAAACTGCCATATTCTAACACTGATAATATCGTTGTTTTGTACAACTGAATGAGGTCTCCTGGATGGGCGCCCCACCATGTTCCGGTTATTGTTTGGAGAAAATTGATTCTTTGCTGGCATTTCTGTTTCAAATACGCAATGTGTATTCCCCAGGTACATTTAGAGTCAAAATATACTCCAAGGTATTTGAAAACATCGAGTGCCTGATCGCTTTACCGGATAGGTGAAGCTGGAATTGGGTGGGTTCGTGCTTCCTAGAAAAAACGACCATTTCGGTTTTCTCCGTAGAGAATTCGATACCCAGCTTGAGGGCCCACGTGAACAGGTTGTTCAGGGTATCTTGCAAGGATTTTTGCAGAACGGCGGGATTAGTACCGGTGATGGAAATAACTCCATCGTCTGCAAGTTGTCTCAGCGTGCAGTTTCTAGTTAGACAATCATCCATATCATTGACGTAAAAACTGTACAAGAGGGGGCTTAGGCAGGAGCCTTGCGGTAGGCCCATAAAACTGTATCGAGAAGATTTCAAGCTGCCATGATTGAAAAACATGTGCTTTTCTGAGAGTAAATTGTACAGGAAATTATTCAGAATTGGCGAAAGTCCACGATTATGAAGTTTCGCTGAGAGAATTTCCCTCAGTATGCCCAGTTTGGTTTCATTTGCTTCATTAATTCTCGAGCAATGTAGAAATTTGTGTTCCATTTGTATGGCAGCCCCCCCCCTTAGAGAGGGGGGTGGAGAGTCTAACCATCATAGAAACATTTATTGCCCTCTAAAATTTCAGTATGCTCAATTTGGTTTCATTGGCTTGGTTAGATCTCGAGTTATGCAGAAATTTGTGTTTCATTTGTATGGCAATCCCCACCCTCCCCCCCCCCCCCCCCCTTAGAGAGTCCGTTGGATGGATTCGATGTGATCCACACCGTTGCTGTAGAAAGGTGCCCATACTACAGAAAAGTATTCTAAAGTTGATCGAACCAAAGACGAGTAGAGTGCCTTCAAGCAAGAATCATCTCTGGATTCTCTGGCGAACCGAAATATGAAACCGAGTTGTTTTGACGCCTTAGCGGAAATGTAAGCAACCTGATCCTTGAAGGTCAGTTTAGAGTCAAGTATGACCCCCAAGTTTTTGATATTCGACTCGCGGCTGTGGATATGATCCTGCAAGCAGTATGTAAAACAGATTGGTGATTTTTCCTACAGAACGTGATAACTGCACACATTAGCACATTAGCACCATTCTATTTCTATGACACCAATCAGCAAAAACGTCCAACTGCTGCTGAAGAAATAATGCGTCGCCTTGGTCCTTTATAACAAAATAAAGTTTGAAATCGTCGGCGTATGATAGCTTCATGCACCTAATAGAAAAATGAACGTCGTTCAAATATAGTAGAAAGATGAAAGGTCCAAGGTGACTTCCTTGCAGTACGCCAGAAGATACAGAAAACGATTCAGAAATATGATCACCAATTTTTACAGCCATATATCGACCGGTAAGGTAAGAGCGTAGCCAATTGAGAAGAGAACCGTGGAAGCCAAGTAACTCTAATTTGGCGATCGCAATGTTATGATTAGTTTTATCAAACGCAGCCGAAAGATCGGTGTAAATAGCGTCAACTTGATGTCCTTTCATCATCTCGCGTATAATTTATCAGGTGTATTGTACGAGATTTGTAGCGGTCTAAAACCCATGCTGTTCGGAGGCAATGTAGCTGGAACAATTGTACTTAAGGTAATCCAGCACCAACAAATCAAATAGTTTGGAGACTGCACATAAAGCAGCGATGCCGCGATAGTTCTAAACCGACTGTTTATCGCCCTTCTTGAAGATTGGAAAAACGAACGAGAACTTCAAAAATCCAGAATTCAACGAAATGTTGAAGATGATTGCTAATGGTGCGAACAGAACATCAATGCATTTCTTAATGACGAGCGAAGGTATTCCGTCTGATCCAACGGAGATAGAGTTTTTGAGACGTAGGCTAGCTTTTCGTACGTCTTCACCGGAAATTGACCGATGCGGCCTTATAGCACGATGCATAGGAACCTGACGCGCGACGGCTGAGGTATGGTCTCTAGATAAAAGTTCGTCGACGAAAACACTGCTGAACTGTGACCGGAACAGATCAGCAATTCCCGCCGTGTCAGTTGCCTCTCGATCTGCATTGAACATAGTGGAAGGCAAACCTGACTCTTTCCGTTCATCATTCACATGGCTCCAGAAACTTTTGGGATTCGCTTTCAGCTTGTTTTGTAGTTTACGTTGATGGGCTTGGTAAAGCCGTTTGTTGAGTTGCTTATACCGTTTGTTGGCGATGTTATACTTTCATTTCGTCACGATCGTACGATGTTTGCAAAATTTCTTTAACACTCCTATACTCGCGCATTGGTCTGTCAGACCGAGAAATCAATAATTCGTTCATTTCTCAGAAAATATCAACACTACGACTTTGCGATTCTATCTAGCTTTGTTATTAGTCGTTCGTCATCGTTTAGCGTATCGCATGTGTTGGTACAAAGGGAACGTGTGCCACTTTTTAACACTTTCGGTCTGACACACCGACGCGAGTGTAGGAGTGACTTTTTTGGACAAGTGCCTTTTTTCATATTCTAGAATATTGTTGAATGAAATGTAAAAATTAATGTTAGTGACGTGGAATATTTATTGAATATAATGCATAAGGTCATTATCGGACTATTCTTATTTGATTTCAGTCCCTTTAGTCCCTTTTGTAACAGGATTGAACGGATTTTACTATTCGTCGTTAGATTCATATGTTCAAAAGCAAAATATAAATGTTTGACTTTCGTATAGTTATTCGCTAAATATAATGGTCATACATATACACACTTGTGAAAGAATTTCACTTGTGGAATAATTGTAAACAGTAAACTATAAACTAATCGGTGGCTTATAATAATTTTTAACAGTTACATTTTGTTTTTATATATTTTAACAGGGGATTTTGTTTTTATAATGCACAATATCGACAAGAAAACAAGAAAAAGAAAAGGAAGTTCCTAGAAATCCATTTATATCATCTTTTTATGCCCCATCTAAAAAAAGTATTAATTCTTAATTTACCAAGAATACAGCATATAAGAATATTAGAAATATGCAAACTTTATATTCCAAAACCTTTATCATCTGATAATTATCTAAAAGATCGTTATACATTCTTCTCTTCGATAAAAGACCCGAAAAATACGCAACAACTGCATGAAATGTAAAAAAATATGTTTGTTTCGAGCATGCAGTTATGCAATGTTCTGATTCTACTCCAATGGAACCACAATCTATTAATACGCTTTTATGTTATTGTATAGCCCCTTATACTTCCATGAATTATATTCAGTTGCTTACTTTTTATTAATAAGAGTGAAAAATTCGAATTTTGTTATTTGTGTTGGAGTGTCAAAAATTACTCTGTCTTGAGGAGGCTGATTTAGATGACTATTAAAACCTAATAAAGACGACAAAAACATATTTTTTGGAGTTTTTCATTCAATCATACCCTCTTCTTCAAATAAATGCCAACGAAGCCTGAAAAATACACAATAGCAACATTACAGAGAAGTTCAATTTTCGGTCTGTGACACCATGCGCGAGTGTACGTGTTCTGATTTTGCACGCGAGTACAGAAGGGTTAAAGCAGCACGTTTGTAAGACTTCAGACGCATCAGTCGATGGTAGGACCAAGGTGGGTTAATAGGTGGGGACGGAATTTTTTTCGTCAGCTCTACAATAATCATAAGAAACCGTGTCTATAGTACTACGAAACGAACAATCCTGACGGAGACGTAATGTTATGTGCAGCGGTGGATGCATCGTGCATCGTTTCACTAACGGCTCAAGTGCCTCAAGAACCGAACACTTAGAAGCAAGCTCGCGACTGACGAAACAGAAATCAAGTAACCTGTTGTTGTCATTGAAGGTTCTGTTGCAGAAGATCTGCGGTGTAGTAGCAGTCCAAAAGAGATGTTACTAGAGGTGTAGTACATTAGCCATTGATGTGAGAGTGTAAGAACGCTCTATCGTTTTTGGTTCAGTTGATTGAAGCCAGGTTAAAATCACCGACAACAAACATATCGTCGTTAGGATTCATCGTCGACAAGACCCCAAAAATTGAACCGATGTGTTGATTAACCAACTCAGTATCCCGAAGTCGATCCGGAGGAAGATATAACACACATATAACCTTTTTTTTTGTTGGTAGTTTAACAGCCACCCACAGCTGCTCGACACCCGTACAATTGGTAGGGTGGATTAAACGAGAGGTAAATGTCGAACGAACTGCTAGCGAAACTCCACCTCCAGTAATTTTAGTATTGGTAGACCGAGAACGATCAGTTCGATAAATCATGTAATCCATATCGAAGATTTGCTTAGAAAGCGTATTGTCGTTGAGCCAGGTTTCAGTGAAGGCGTATATATCGTAGCAGGCATCAGAGCACGCTGGTTTGTGCTGAGCTACTGTTGAGTTCATGCCTCCGACGTTTTGGTAGTAGAGCAATACTTCCTCCTCCTGGATCAAAGATGCGATGCAAATGTTTCCGTCGTGGAAAGAAGCGGCTGGAAAGGTGGGAAACTTTAAATGACGGTACAGTGATCAGGACATATACTATTCCAGCAATTACCTGAGAAAAAAGAACTCAATTATAGCAAATGGTTATTCTTATTGACGCAACAATTCATTTGTTACATTTCATCTTTCTCTTCATTCAACCTAACTTCAATCCACCTCCAATACTCCACCCTGACATGTACCTCGTTGCCCGCGTACACAATCTTATTTTAACGTCCATATAGAGTGAAACGAAAAACAAATGTAGTTACACCTTTAATGGACGGCTCCATTTTTTACTCATCGTGAACTCAAACTTCAATACATTCACAACGTAAATAGAATATCAGGTATATTACACCCCGCTTTTTTCATGTAGTGGTAGGCAAAGAGAAAAAAATAATTTCAAAATGACAGTTGTACAGTGAGTGTGTGTGTATCACACTGGTATTTTATTTACGTTGATACTTGCATACATGATGCATGAAAGAGAGACGAATTCAATCTGGGAGGATAAAATATAATATATAACTAACACAGACATTATTCAGAAGTATGTGTTCTTATAATGCAGCTTTAGTTATAACTGTAAAACATCGCATAGCATGGAGGGGCACCCAGGCATGCGTAGCGGAAAAATCAAAAGGGTATTGGTTCACGTTACACCAATATGCCATCTGAACGACAGATGTTCCTGCAACCACTCCTGAGTGCGGTTCGAGTTGTGACCATCTTTTTGAAATACAACATTTAGCTTTTTGAAATACAACATTTCATTCGTTCGATAACTCGCAAGTAGATCGGATAGGTTTTCGAAACGATCCAACAAAGGTGTTTTTTTCCACAGCGAATCAGACTGTGTTTTTTTTCATCGGTTGCGCTTGCGAGTAGAGCGAAGCTCAAAGTGGTGCGCGACCGAGACGCAGAGGATACAATTCAGACAGATTTATCACACACACCACACAGCAGCGGCAAGTATAAGTTTTGTCCTCCTATCATTCCTTCTACCATCTGTGCTCGATTTACACCATTGTTCATCTGTGTGTTTACCAAATCGGCAAACGTTGGCATTAGGGGTGTCTATTTTTTCTTGGTTACATTACCGTTGAAATTTTATTGGACCTTTTTTTCATTTTAGAATTTTATATAAATAAAATAAATTAATATAAATATTATCCGCAGCATAACCTTATAATATTTTTTTTTACTTATTCATTTTGATAATTATTATATTCTGTTCATATCGAACAGTTGGCCGATTTTTCTAATATGGCTGAGGGCGGAAAGGACCCCCCGTTGACGCAATTGAATATTTCTGATACCGAACCTCCTCCTGAAGAGCAGGAAGATGAAGCAGAAATTGAGGTAGAAAATTCTGTTTACGAAGTTGATAGTTCCGAAGATGAGGAAATCGACGAGAAACAGGATTTTCGTCCTAAAGAATACCCTGAAGGCTCCAAAGGCCCATTCATTGTGTACTTTAGACGAAAATCCAAACCTCTCAATGTCATTCGTATCTCGAAGGAACTAACTCAACATTTTTCTGACGTTACCGAAATTACACGGATGGGGCCAGACAAACTACGAGTTGTCGTCTCAAGCAGGACCCAAGCGAACAAAATAACGCGCTGCGACCTCTTTGCGATTGAGTATCGTGTATACGTACCCTGTTGCAACGTCGAAATAGACGGCGTAATAACCGAAAAGGGTTTAACCCGAAAAGAGATAATCGATGGTGTCGGTCGCTTCAAGAACTCCACACTAAAAACTGTGAAGATTCTTGCATGCGATCGACTGAAATCTGTGTCACTTAAAAGTGACAAAAGAATTCTCAATCGGACAAACTCTTTTCGTGTGACTTTTGAGGGTTCCGCCCTTCCAAATTACGTTGCAATAGGGGCACTTCGTTTACCTGTTCGATTATTTGTACCCCGGGTAATGAAATGCAACAAATGTATGCAACTCGGTCACACGGCCGCCTATTGTTGCAATAAAAAACGTTGCGCAGATTGTGGAGAGAGCCATGATGAGAATCCTTGCGCGAAAGAGCACAAGTGTCTTCATTGCGGCGGGACTCCTCATGATCTTATTCAATGCCCAGTGTACAAACAACGAGGGGAAAAACTCAAGCGTTCCTTAAAGGAACGTTCCAAGCGGACTTTTGCAGAAATGCTTAAGAGTTCCGTGCCAACGACACAGGACAATCCCTACTCCATTCTGCAGAACGACGAGCCTGTTGCTGACGCTCCCAATGCCGGATGTTCCGGTACAGCGCAGGGTGCCATCAGGAAAAGAAAAATTACTTCTTTTCCATCACTCCCCAGAAAGAATACCGAAACTTCCCAAGTTGGAATGAAGCCTCGAACTGAACGTGCTGAGAATAGGCCGAAGCAAGTACCTCCCGGTTTACGTGGTCATGCTACCAACCAGGGGTCCTCAGCACTTCCCGGAACAACAACGAACACGTCTGTTCCATTTTCGCGGTCGAAGCAACAGCCACTACCTGGCCTGCTTGCGCTTTCAGACCTTGTGGATAACATTTTAAATGCTTTAAATATAAATGATCCTCTTAAAAGCATAGTATTATGTTTGCTTCCGGTTGTGAGAACATTTTTGAAAGAAAAATGTGGTTTTTTAGCAGCGTTCATTTCCCTCGATGCCTAATTCAGCGCAAGAGGTCAAGGATTTGACCACTGTCATACAGTGGAATTGCAGAAGCATCATCCCTAAACTAGACCAATTTAAATTTTTAGTTCACAGTTCTAACTGTGATGTATTTTCTCTCTGTGGAACATGGCTTTGTTCAGCCGACGAGCTGAATTTTCACGATTTCAACATTATTCGCCTAGATCGTAACGACTCGTTTGGTGGCGTACTATTGGGGATCAAAAAACGTCACTCCTTCTATAGAGTCACTATCCCATCGATTACAGGCATTGAAGTTGTCGCTTGCCAGATACAAATCAATGGCAAAGAACTCTGCATTGCTTCGATATATATTCCTCCCAGGACTACTGTAGGCCGCCATCAGTTCTTTGATATTATCGAGGCATTGCCGGAGCCGCGGTTAATCTTAGGTGACTTCAACTCCCATGGAACAGCATGGGGGTCACTCTACGATGACAACCGTGCCACGTTGATTTATGATCTGTGCGACAACTTCAACATGACAGTTTTAAATACTGGGGAAGCAACTAGGATAGCCAACCCTCCTGCACGGGCAAGCATGCTAGACATATCTCTCTGCTCTTCTTCATTATCCCTGGATTGCACATGGAAGGTAATCCAAGATCCCCACGGTAGTGATCACCTACCAATAATTTTATCGATCGCCAATGAATCAAAATCTAGTGAGTCAGTCGATATTGCGTATGACCTCACGAAGAATATTGACTGGAGAAAATTTGCAGAATTAATATCTGAAGCAATCATTTCGATGCATGAACTTCCTCCCCTTGAAGAGTATAATTTTATATCAAGTTTGATTTACGATAGCGCACTTCAAGCTCAAAAGAAACGTGTACCGGCTACCACTTTCCGACGTCGTCCTCCATCACTTTGGTGGGACAAGGAGTGTTCAAAGGTCTACCTTGAAAAATCATCCGCTTTCAAAAAATTCAGGAAAACTGGATCAGTGGAATGGTTTCGAAAGTACCAAGCTCTAGAAGCCAAACTAAAAGGTCTGATTAAAGCAAAAAAGCGTGGATATTGGCGGAAATTCGTCAATGGTTTGTCAAGGGAGACCGCTATGAGTACTCTTTGGAATACGGCTAGGAGAATGCGTGGCTGGAACCATACCAATGAAAGTGAGGAATACTCTGACCGTTGGATTTTCAAATTTGCAAGGAAGGTTTGTCCCGATTCTGTTCCTGCACAAAGCGTCGTACGCGATATTCCGCTCCAATGCGATTATGAGAATTTTTCGATGGTGGAATTCTCAATTGCCCTCCTCTCATGTAACAATTCAGCTCCGGGGTCGGACAAGATTAAATTCAACTTGTTGAAGAATCTTCCCGACTTGGCAAAACAGCGTTTGCTGAACTTGTTCAACAAGTTTCTGGAGCTGAATATTGTCCCGCATGACTGGAGACAAGTGAGAGTGATAGCCATACGGAAACCCAACAAGCCGGCTTGCGATCACAACTCGTATAGGCCGATTGCAATGTTATCCTGTATTCGCAAATTGTTAGAGAAAATGATTCTACTTCGTTTGGACAAGTGGGTTGAAGCGAACAATTTGCTGTCAAATACGCAGTTTGGCTTCCGCCGAGGTAAAGGGACGAATGATTGTCTCGCGCTGCTATCTTCTGAAATCCAAATCGCATTTGCTCGCAAAGAACAAATGACTTCCGTTTTTCTCGATATCAAAGGGGCATTTGGGCCCTCAAACTGGGTATCGAATTCTCTACGGAGAAAACTGAAATGGTCGTTTTTTCTAGGAAGCACGAACCCGCCCAATTCCAGCTTTACCTATCCGGCAAAACGATCCAACACTCTATGTTTTTCAAATACCTGGGTGAATATTTTGATTCTAAATGTACCTGGGGGAGACACATTGCGTATTTGAAACAGAAATGCCAGCAAAGAATCAATTTTCTCCAAACAATAACCGGAACATGGTGGGGCGCCCATCCAGGAGACCTCATTCAGTTGTACAAAACAACGATATTGTCAGTGTTAGAATATGGCAGTTTTTGCTTCCGATCAGCTGCCAGGATTCATATTCTCAAGCTGGAGAGGATACAATATCGTTGCTTGCGTATAGCCATGGGGTGTTTGCATTCGACACATACGATGAGTCTCGAAGTTTTGGCAGGAGTACCCCCGCTTACTCTTCGGTTCACAGAATTATCCTACAGATTTCTCATCCGTTGCAAGATCATGAATCCATTGGTGATTGATAACTTCGAAAATCTACTCCAACTGACTCCTCAGTCAAGTTTTATGTCTTTATACCATGAGTACCTTACCCACGACGTGCACCCTTCACCGGGCATCTCCAACCAAGTTTGCTTCCCATACTTTTGCAATTCCTCTGTCATTTTTGATCTGTCCATGCGACAAAAAATCCATGGAATACCAGATCACCTACGCTCCAATGTTATTCCGTCGATATTTTCGGAAAAATATGGGAAAGTTGGATCTGATAAAATGTTCTTTACTGACGGTTCATACATAAACGGGTCCACTGGCTTCGGCATCTTCAATGAAAATTCCAGTGCCTCTTTCAAACTCAAAGATCCCTGTTCCGTGTATGTCGCAGAAATGGGTGCGATATACTATGCTCTAGGGATCATTGAAACACTGCCCATCGACCATTATTTTATTTTTTCAGACAATCTCAGCTCAATAGAGGCAATCCGCTCAATGAAGGTTGATAAACGCTCATCTTATTTCCTAACAAGAATAAGACATCTGTTGAGTGTTTTGGTCGAAAAATTATTCAAGATTACCTTAGCATGGGTTCCCTCTCATTGCTCGATTCCGGGGAATGAGAAAGCGGACTCGCTAGCTAAGGTGGGCGCTTCAGAAGGCACACTTTTTGAAAGGCAAATTGCCTATAATGAATTTTTTCACATTCCTCGTCAGGACACACTCGTTAGTTGGCAGCGCATGTGGAGTGAAGATGAGTTCGGTCGTTGGTTACACACGATTATCCCTAAGGTCTCGACGAGTGCATGGTTCAAGGGATTGAATGTAGGTCGTGATTTCATTCGCGTGATATCTCGGCTTATGTCCAATCACTACAACCTAAACGCGCATCTCTATCGCATTGGGCTCGCAGCAAACAATCTTTGTGATTGTGGCGATGGCTACCACGACATCGAGCATGTTGTCTGGTCGTGTATCCGGTTCCATGCTGCTCGCTCTCAGCTCTCTAGAGCACTGAGAGCACAAGGCAGAAAATCGGATATCCCCGTCCGGGATATCTTAGGTAGCCGGGATCCTGATCTTCTGCTTCATCTATACCTGTTCCTCAGAAACGCCGATGTCAACGTTTAATGATGTTTCCTTCGTTGTGTCCCCGTTTCATATCCCTCCTATCCGATCGATAAACTTTTACATAGTCGCGGCAATACATACACACACTCTTTACAGATGCACGGGCCGAAGGTTGTGCAGTCCACTGATCATTCAACAAGAGCCAAAGGTTGTACCGCTCATGACAACTCTACACGAACTGATGATTGCGCCGGCTAGTGACCATTCTATCCTGGATTCCTCGAGTCGAGAAAGACGCACCACGCTAGATATGGGGTACAGACTAGGGAGCGTTGCTGATTAATGGTCAGCTGCATCCCAATAGGAAGTAGCCCGTGTCGGGCACACGTATAGAGCATCGAAGACTGCAACATACCAATTATGAGAACACTTGTAATACTAACCTCGAGCCAACCGCGAGTAATCGGTTACATATTACTAACATAGTTGTAAGACAAAAATTGTCAAAATATTGGACTCCCGGCCCCGTCAGGCTAACGCCACATGTGCCTTAATAAAAAATATATTTTGGAAAAAAAAAAATTTAGCTTCGGTCCGATGCCAAATCCGGCCAGAATAGAGGAGGAACCTCGTGCTTTCTATGAAGTGGAAGCAATCTCTTCTTCAAGCATTCTTTCACATAAATTGGAGCATTTATAGTCCCTTTTGTGGAAAAAAAAGTTGACGATCGCATGCCACACGTGCACGTGAGAACATTTGCGACACTTTTTGGACAAACTAATTTTTTTTGCTATTTTGTGCAGAATTTCCTTTTTAGTTTCCAAATCAATCTGCACCATTTCGAAAACAGCTTTATGACCACGACTAAATTACTTGTATTTCGATTTTTGACATGTAAACAAAAGCGTACTCTGATCACACGACAAAAAAAGTTTACTCGTTTGCGTGTAATAACGCAATAAATGTTTAAGATTACTTTTCGATGCACTCCTTAGTATTGCTGTACGAGTTTTTAAACGCGTTTTTCTCGGAACCATAGTTTTCAACTACTGGTATCGATATCTCAGGATCTACTAGACCGATTTGGCTGATTTTTTTATGAGCATGTAAAAATGAATTATCTAAGGCGTTATGGCGGGTTTACATTATAGCTATAGATGGATTTATTCACGTGAAAATAGATGTAAACGGGTGAGAATAAATATGATTCACTTATTCGAGGTATATATAACCTGAATAAATTCAGCATATGTAAACGCTTGTGAATTTCTCACTGGTGAGAAATCACTAAAGTTGGATGCACTTTATTCACTTCTTCAGGTGAATTAATTCACCGAAAATATGGATAAATTCATTATAGAAGCTCACGCCAGTGTAAACGGTTGATGCGATTTCTATAAATCTCATCATATTTCTTCACATATCACTAGTCAAAACCCACCCTTACATAGCCGTTTTATGATATCTTTTTTTTCGATTTTTTATGAGCTTGTAAACAACGATTTTTCATGAAAAATAACCCATTTTTAACAAAAACGGTGAACATTTTGGCAATTTTTCGAATTTTCAAAAACCTCTATGTAACGTTTTAGGTAATGTCCTAAAGTTTCAAAATATTCATTGGAATTCGTTCTGCGACAACCCGTTGCTTCAGAACCGATACCACCAGCAAGGTACCGATTTTCAGACAGCATCTAGCTTTTTTTTTATCTGTATTATAGTGATTTTCAATTCATTTGGCTGGTTCGTCACTTTTACTTCCATTTTTTGGAAGAATGTCGGGAGTGAGAATTGAACTCGTGACCTTTAGCGTGAGAGGCATGGATGTTACCACTACGCCAGATCGCCTCCTACGCATCCAGCTGTCAACAGCTGTCAACACTTCAAAAAATGAAAAGAACATCTTCAAATATACCTTAAACAATAACCAAAATACCCGAACACTTTTTATCTTAACACAATTTATCTTATTAATCTGAAAAAAATCACGAAAATTCATTCAGGGGTCCCCCCTTAACTGAAGGAAACATGAGCTGGTGTAAATTGATGTAGATTTATACAAAAGTAACTTCTCTTGGTTCAACGCAGCAGTTCCTGTCGTTAAATTTCATTACTTGCCAAATGTACTGGGATGCCTTTACGTAACGAGCAAACTACTCGTCTTAATATCGTTCTAATTCCGCTTCATCGATTCGGGAGTGTGTGGACTCAATATATTTTGTTTTGACGGGATCGCTAGTTGTTCCACACACATCAGCTAACGATTCCCTCGCATACTCAAAATGTTCTGTTTCCGGTCCCTTGTTTTGAGTTTTTCAACCAAGTGAAATTCGGCATGATCATGAGAAAGTATTGATCCTGCTGACTCCCGGGAAAGAACAGCCATCCAACAATCAATTCAGTTGAAAGCAAAGTTGAATATTACATCAAGATTCAATTAATCCGAATAATCTTCCGAATGCTTTGAATGCCGAATAATCTCGGATTCAGGCAGCTCGCATACCCTTTCAAAATCGAGGCTATGAGCGTTCGAAGAACAATACCTTCCTGAACGAACTCCAACTTACATTGGGCCACTGCACTCGACTGCTTCAGCATGACCAAGGTGTTCGAGTTTTATTTTGCATCCTGCGATAACGAACGGAATAAGCTTATGTTTAGCAGCCATGACAAAATCATGATCCGGTAGATTAACGCGATATTCGAGATGCATTACAACACGTCCTTTATTATCTTGGCCCAGGAAACACATCCCATTCGGTCCCAGAATCGGAATTAGCTCCTCAAGCATACAGTGACTCAAACTCGAAATGGTACCCCACTATACAGATCTCCTTTCCTTATTTCGAAAGTCGAAAACAGGTTAAAACAAATTTTGGGCGGGAAGTTTGCCGGGTCAGCTAGTCTATATATACAAAAATGGAGTGATGTCTGTCTGTCTGTCTGATTCTTATAGACTCGGAAACTACTGAACCGATCGACATGAAAATTGGTGTGTAGGGGTTTTTGGGGCCGGGGAAGGTTTTCGTGATATTTTGCGACCCCTCCCCCCTCTCTAAGGGGGGGCTGCCAATACAAATGAAACACAAATTTCTGCATTACTCGGAAATTAATCAATCAAACGAAACCAAAGTTGGCATGTGAACGTTTTAGGGTGCAATAAATGTTTCTATGATGGTTAGACAGTCCTTCCCCCACTCAAAGGGGGGGCTGCCATACAAATAAAACACAAATTTCTGCATTACTCGAGAATTAATCAAGCAAATGAAACCAAATTTGGCATGTGGAGGTTTTAGGATGCAATAAATGTTTCTATGGTGTTAAGATACTCCTTCCCCCTCTTTTAGAGGGGGCTGCCGTACAAATGAAACACAAATTTTTGCATTACCCGAGAATTAATCAAGCAAATTAAACCAAATTAGGCATATGGAAACTTTAGGTTTCCATATGTTTTCCATATGTTTCTGTTTCTATGGTGGTTAGATACCCCTCCCCCCTCTCTTAGGGGTGGCTGCCATACAAATAAAACACAAATTTCTGCATTACTCGAGAATTAATCAAGTAAATGGGCGGGACGAAGTTTGCCGGGTTAGCTAGTTTGTTATAAATATCGACATATTCAACATAGCGACAAAGCACTATGCAAATATTGTTTTTTGTTTATTACATATACACGTTCGACCATTGCACTATGGTCCAGGAGGTGCATTTAAGTGGAAATTAGCATCTAGTGTTCGACAGTGATACTCTAGACAAAAACTGTCTTCCACAAAGTTGTTACATATAATAGAGCGCTCGTCTTCTATATTTCGTCCACCGAAAACAAAAACAAAAATGTGTCTTCTTTGAACCTCCATGTTGAGTGGCTATAAGACTGAACTGAAGTGATGCTGCTTTAAAGTCTACGCTTACTATATGCATTTAAAAATTGGAACTTGTTCATTTATATGCAAAAACTCATAATTTCAAATTTAATTTACTCAAATACAAAAAATAACACTCTTTTGAAAGTTACACCTTATGTAGAATCGAATGTGCTCTTTAAAATGCCATCAATAATGTTTTATTATGTTTGCCCCAAAAAGAACGACTAGCAAATGAAAAGTCGTGTTTTCGGGGAAAAAAGATTAATAACTTTGAGTAGAATTAAGATACAGTTATGTATCGTAAAATGCGTGGATTGGAAAGCTCTAAAAGTCATTCGAAGACAGTTTTGATGTAGAATTTTACATATAAAAGTTAGAGCAAAAAAACCGTTTTTTTCATGGCAACCCTAACTCAACCTAGAGAAAAAGCGCTATATCGGTTATTTAAAGAGATAGAAAAAAATATTGTTCCACAAAGTTACTTAAAATAACCAGAGCTACAATATTGTCGAACTATGTTTACCTCTATCTATAAAGATAAGAAAGTTAGATTTTTTATTTCGTCGACAATTTTGGTCACCCTATTTTTGACAACATAAAAATGAGCGCTCTATTATATGTAACAACTTTGTCGAAGACAGTTTTTGTCTAGAGAATCACTGTCGAGCTCTAGATGCTAATTTCCACTTAAATGCACCTCCTGGACCATAGTGCATTGATGATGGCACAATCAAAAGGTCTAAAGTTTCGTAGAGTTTCGTTGTAACAAGGGATTTGAAGAGTCAACAACAACCTTTATTGTTTATTACACCTATAAGAAAACAATATAAAAAAACATTACGTACACTCCATCATGACAAGGCTTGGCTTTATGTTGCTATCCGAGATAACAAATTTTTTGGAAAATAGCGGATGGGAAAGTCTGGTTCACCCGCCTTATAATCCAGACCCTGTCCCTTCCCATTACCATTTGTTTCGATCGACACAGAAAGCTTTGAGTGGAATACGCTTTACTTCAAAACAGAACATCTTGATTCATTCATTAACAAGTACTGCATTGCAAAATATTTGTCTTGATATGCTTCAGAACTTGTTTGAAGACAGTTTTTATGTAGAATTTGAAATATAGAAAACCCCCTTTTTTCATGGTCACCCTAATGCAACTAAATATGCAACCATTCCATGTCAAACCGATATAGTGGTCCTCAGATTTTTGTGATGGTTTGTGGTGGTTCGAAAAATATTTTTTTCCCTTTTTTTTTCCAAAACTATTTTTTTTTAAATTATAACTTTTGAACTACTGGACCGATTTCCATATATATGTTTTCCTTAAAGCTATCGATCTTCCTGTGTCATTGTCCCTATATTCTTATACTTTTCTTCCCTTCCTTTGCGGGTAATTCGTCCCCTTGCTATAAATAGTAGAATAAGTTGAAATGTAAATACACTATAGATATGCGAATAGATTTAAGAATTGAGTGTTCATCAACATTGTTACAATTTCCTTATATCCCATCCTTCTCCTAAAAATATGTCACCCTTCTAATCTCGAGTACACCGCGAGTAATCGGTTTTCCACCTTACTAACCATAGATGTAAGAAAATTGTTTATATGTATAGTTTTATAATTATATTTAAGAATTCGGCTCCTTTAAACTTAAGTAACTGAGCCTGTAAAAATAAATGAATTAATAAAAAAAAGTACTGGACCGAGTTGGATGACCGACATATCAAATTAAATTCAATTAGCTTTTTTGAAAATGAAAACTATAAAAAACAGATACAATCAACAATTACGAAAACAAATGTTTAAATGTTTTGTAAGTCTAATAAGGTAATTAGCTTTAATTTGATATATCGATCATCTGAATTGGTTCAGTTGTTCAAAAGTTATATTTTTTTGAAAAAACTCATTTTGGAAAAAAGTGGAAAAAATCGATTGTTCGGACCACCCTAAAACCGAAATGGTCACCCTAGTGAAAAAATAAAAAAAATACGAGTATAAGATTTTGCGATAAGGAACAAAACTACAAATTTCAACGAAAATCTGAGAACCACTATATCGGTTTGCATGGAAAGACTGTATAGTGATATTTTACCTAAAATTTTGGTCGCTCTACTTTTGACAACCTGAAAATGAGCGCACCATCATATGTAACAACTTCTTCGAAGACAGTTTTTTCTAGAGAATAACTGTCTAGTTTCGGTTGCAAAGGGCCTGGCCGGGATATTCAGTATTTTTTTCAAATTTTTATCTCGGATCTTTTGAGGATGGCGTGAAATAAACGAAAAAGTACGTTTTTCACTATAGATCTTACGTCAAACCACATAGGGGTTCAAAAAAACCGCCAAAATTTCTTATTTAATATTTTTTACAATATTTGCCATACAGCTAGTGATTTGGTTTGGGGGCACTTTTTACTCCCTTACCCGGCCAGGCCCTTTCCCTACTAACATTCGTTCCCTGGACCATTGTGTAACGATAATAAAATACCTATGCGAACCAATCGAAATTACTGTATTTAGGTAAATCAAAATCACATGGTTCATTGCTGATGATCAGCATACAAACCAACCACTAAACACCAAACCAGCAGCCACGATCCATTAGATGCAAGTCTCGGGACCTGCTAGCGCTTTCCTCTTAATTTCCGAAAGTCGTGAGCATAATCGAATTTGTTCTAGATTTGCATACGAGGATAATTTATAATTTGCCGATGCCACGCTTAGCGTTAATTGTCTCTCACTCCAATCGTAGGTCGGAGATTTTTCTTCTGCAGTTGTCGCGCTTGTTTGTTTGCTGTTTTCCCTTGGCTTATGTGCACTGTTTATTTATGAATACATATGACAGTCCCAAGCGACCGCAGCTGGATTGATCAGGGAGAAGCATACCAAACCCCAACGTGGTACAAGTGTACCTAGCAATGATTCATCGTGCATGATCGTTGGCGCACGACGGTCCACACCGCTCTGGGGTTCAATGTAGGAGAAAACCGTGGGAGTTGTTCATCTATCAGGGCGGCACACCCCCGAAGTATCACAAAGCAATGGGGTTAAACATTGACCATCTCAATCGAATTCAGCCAAACTACAATACCTTTCGCGTTCGGCCCTAATCCCTGTCAGCAAACAATCTCACAAATCGGTGAAGAGAAAAAGCACATAATTATGCAGCGATATATATCATTTTATTAGCATAATATGTTATTCGAACCATCAGATCGCACTCCCTTCACACTCTATCTTACGCTGGATTCGGTATGGGAGAAAGAGGCACCAATATTTAGCTACTAGCTGAATCGTCGACCCAGAAACGGCACTTGGCGTGATAGGGTTTTGGTGAATGCGAGGATCCGCAACCTTCAGCTGTGTACGGGTGCATCAGAATCGTCGGGCATAAGTCAGTGCATGAGAAGTATCCGTGAGGGATAATAAATTCTACGCCAGTCCCATACATTGTATATACATTTCCCAGAGCTATCGGCGATTGTTAATCGAAGTCATAAAAGCAATTGAAATATAAATGTAAATACGAATGCAAACCGCGAGACAGACGGGAGGGGAATGGGAACGAGAACAACAGCAGAACCATATCAGATATACACACAGGACACGGGAGAGACACGGGCATCGTAAGACGACAACGTGATTCAAAAAGCTGTCTACTTGGCAAACAGAGGCATGCTGTGAAAGGTTTTTTTACAGTGTTTTTATTGTTGCACTTCTCGGGGTTTCACCCCCTTTGTGTTGTTTGGGAGATTTGTCGGATTTTTGCTGCACCACAACATAATGATATTGCCAAAGTTTGCTTCTTGTAATAGAGGTGCTCAAATTTCGATATTAGTTTAATGACATTCATATTATTTTTTTTCGTGACATTTCATCAGCCCGTGGTTCAAGCAAATTTCTTAATTTCTCTATAATTGAACGTAGTCTTACTGCAAATATACGGGTATGCAAATAAGAAGCAAAAGATGTTGCTTGTCCTGCTTCCTTGGAAGAAATATACCATTCACTACATCGAGTCCGTCGTCCTGTTTTGTGACAACAATCTTGGTCAGCTCCCCATATGCAAATACATTCCCGAATCATAATTTATCGAGCAAATTTATCCATGAACGCGAACTCAAGTCTGCCAGGTATATTTCCTTGTGCTGTGGCTAGGTGAAATTGACTGCCTGAAATCCATTATCACGTAATTTTCTTCGTAAATGAGCAGGCATTTAGTTACCTCATCAGAACCAGGTCATTCAACCTCGGAGCGCTAGTTTTCGTCACATCCTTCAACATCCTATATGGTTGCTTGCTGGCTCGTTGAAAAGGAAATCCTGCTCGCAGATGAAATCGATTCTTCGAATGGTAAAAAGCCGTTATTTGGGGTAAACATCCGTTATTCGCACCCATACATCGTCCTTATCTTTGAATAGAGCCTTTTTCAAGAGTTTTTGAACAGTTTTTTGTGCAATGTTTAGCTTCTGGGCGATCGAACAGGGTTAACATGTCGGTCAACTTCAATAATTTCTGCAATTTTCCATCGAAAAGAATAGCTAGTTTCAAAAACACTTGAACGAGATTCAATGAAAACCAAAATTACAAATGAGGGGATCAGAATGCAAGGGGTGTAAGTGATTTGATTGATTTCTCTTCATCAACTTTTTATTTATTTAAGAACTCAACTGCAAAAACGTTCCAATTTATGTTTGCGATGGAATCCGATCGATGAGGTTCTGACCTATCTTCCACATTGTCAAATACAGCTGGGAATGTATTTGTAGCTAAATTATGACCAGCAGAGAGAGTCGATGTAGAGAAATCGATCAAATCACTTACACCCCTTTCATTCTAAACCCCTCAAATAACTTTCTATTTTACATAACTATAACGTTACTGTAGGATATTTCAACACAGAGATATTTCTGTTTGAATGAAAAATTTCCCCTTGAGTTTGTGGGCGAGGAATGCATGTATAAGTGGGAATGTGTATGTATGCGGGGGAGTGTAATCACTTCTTGAACCTTCAAACGCATGAAAACGAAAGTTACGAATCATTTATATTCGTATAGTGTTTTGAACTTCTGGTACAGGGTACGTTGAAGTGCTTTTTTAATTTACTACAAACTTTGATCGATCGGCTAAAAAACGGATGAACATATCAACGCGTATGTGCTGGAAAACGGAAGCCTGAAAATCACCTTTTCGATGTGGACTGGTTCTGAGATAAAGTGGTAGGTAACTCGAAGGGGGTTATTTTTATATTAATGTTTTTTTATTTTCAAAAAAAAGTGAGTTAGTATCGATGTGGCTCCGGAAGTCACAAGCTGGGGCCCGTGGATAACCTCGTTGATGAGAGAGAGAGAGAGAGAGAGAGAGAGAGAGAGAGTTTAGCACGTACCTGGTACTCTTAAATTCGCGTTGATTCGCCGATTCACGTGGATTCGGGGTGATGTTCGGCGTCTAACTCCGTTCAGATGTCCATTGGCGATCTTTGTTTGAACGTCTCAGGATCCAGATGTGAACTCGTGCACGTTTTATTCCACCACACTCGTTCTTTCGCGCTTTCGACTCTTCCACTACCTTTCAGCTTCGTTTACCTGAAACACATTTACCCGAATGTAACACATACCCGACAGACATTCACCCGAATGTAACAAATAACCGAATGCAACATACACCCGAATAGATATTTACCCAATGCAACAAATACCCGAATGTAACAAATATCCGAATGCGACATTTTCCCGAATGGAATGCCATCTCGAATGAGATGAAAAGGTGCCAACAAATCAGATTGTGAGTTTCGTCGAATCTCCTGTTCATAAATAGGATTAAATCAACAAAACATAAAAAGCAAAAAAATACGAAGTAAAATGAGAAAAATGAGCAATTTTGAAAATGATTTTGAAGACTCCGCGATGTAATTTTTTAAAATTAGTGCCATGACAATGTGAGAAAAATTGATACAAAAAATGGTACTCACGTATGTACCACCGAAGCACAGTTTTTATCAGGAAGTTATTATTTCGTGATGAAAATTATTCTGAGGTCAACGTATTAAGGGCGAAGTCCCCATTCAATGAGGATAAGGAACCGAGGCGGCACCAAGCCACCGAGGTGACGCAATCTGAGTCGGTCGCCGACCCGCCGTCGGAACCGGCGGCCTCTCGCAAGCAAACCTGTGTTCCACCGATTGCCCGGTTTGTTTGAAACATAGGAGACGATCCTTACCTGGTACATTACGGTCGGCGATCAACTCAGATTACATCACCTTGTGGGCTTGAGGCCGCATCGGTTCCTCATCCTCGTTAGATGGGGCTTCGCCCCCATTACAGTGATCTCAGAATAAATTTTATTACGAAACAATAAATTCATAAAATAAATTGCACTTGATAATACGTAGGTACCAAAATTGTCAGCTTTCTTTTAAGTGAATGGGCTGCTACATCCATATGAATAGATAAATTTCATAATACGTTACAAAACTGCATGTTTTCACTTTTTATTATTTTGAAAAGGATTTTATCCAACGCCGCTATTTTTCAAATTGCACTACCCACGAAACATACGAACTTTTTGGATGGAAATGAACGTACAACTATGATCTTTATATAACATTCATCAGAAATAATTATACAAATACTTCCTAATAATACAATTTGCGTATTATTCGTATATATCCTCCTTCCGAGTAAGTCTCGCATTCGAGTACATGTTATGTTCGGGTAAGTGTAACATTCGGGTAACTGTCGCATTCGGGTAAATGTAACATTCGGGTAACTGTCACATTCGGGTAACTGCTGCATTCGGATAATGTCGCATTCGGGTAAATGTCAATTCGGGTAGATATTACATTCGGGTAGCTGTCACATTCGGGTATTTATTACATTCGGTTGAGTGGAATTTGGGTGAATGTCTTTCGGGTTTTTTCCTTTGGGTGAGTGGGTTTCGGGTAAATGTGACACAATCGTGGGTTAGTAGGTTGCACAATTATTTTATGGCAAAACAAATTTTAATTTAATGACTGTTTATTGTCATTAAATTAAAATTAGTTTTTAACTAAACTAAACAAAATGGACTTATACACTAAAGAGAAACAACATCGAAAAGACAACTTTAGGCTTTACAAATAATTTGAATGATTGTGGCGTAACAATTGACATGTGTTTTAGAGATACACTAGTATCAAAATTTTCCTGCAATAATTTGAAATTTGCAGATGATTTTCTAAAGCCCTGTTTTTAGTACTTTTTGGAAATTGATGCAAACAATAGAATAAATTAGTTTTCTTCAAAGCATCAAACTGAACTTGTACAGAATTTATTTATGTTTTCAAAAGTACCTTTCGGTTTGCGGTGCGATCATTGTTTGTTGAATCATTCAACATTATAGACAAAAAGGAAATTTTTCATTCAGACAAAAATATATCTGTATGGAAAGGTCCTACATGAAAGACATAGGAACCAACTGAAAGCTGGTTGATGAGGTAGATTGAATATGCTAATTAGGTGGTTGGTGAAAAATATGTTAGTCCATAAAATCTTTGAAAAAACTGAAAGAAATAGGTTTTTTATTTCTTCTCGATATTATTATTCATTACATCTACACACATCAAGATAACAATATATTCGTAAAATATTTCAAAAGCTGAAAGTTTAAAAGTTTAAAATTATGTAAATACACTGCGTTTCACAACTATAGAACCACTCATTTCTTTATAAGTTTCCAGAGATATGTAAGAAGTCGGTTGAATTGAAGTATATAGTGTAGGATATAACAACTATCTTCATTCAAAAGTCTAGCTTTTAGTCTAGATAGCTTTCCATCAACACCAATGTACAGTCAGAAGTGCAATGAAGTACTTCAGAATAGTTTACCACTGGTTTTGCCATCAAAAACACCGTATTAATTGGGTAATTTGGCATCAATTCATAAAATCCGGAAGGCCATGACATGGTTTAATCAATAGGGGCTTCAGATTCCGGACTGGTCAGCTTTTTTACCAGATCAAAACCCTATCAAGAACTTATGAGGAGTGATCGTACGAATAGTAGATGCAGCTTACAAGGAGTATGATTTGAAGAGCTTAAACGAGCAGTATCCTCTGCGTAGAACGAGCTACGCAACATGGCGCAACTTGGTAAAAACCACCCCGAATGGGTTATTTGAACTGATTGAGAACTAGAGATGACCTACGAATTAGAAACCTATTGTAAACCATGTGAAATTGATGTTAATTTTGTAAAGGAATGAGAGTTTTTCCATCTGGTTCTATATTTATGGAACACTGGAATTTTAGTTTTTGTTTCGCGCCTGAACACAACAACAAAGTTCAAATGGCCATTCTTTTAAATGAAGATAGTTATTATATCCAACACTACATACTTCAATTCAACCAAATTCTTACGTATCTCTGGAAACTCAGAAAAAATGAGTGGTTCTATAGTTGTGAAACGCAGTGTATCATTAAATAAATAGAAATTTTCGGGAGCTTGTTTTCGACTTTCAAAAGTAGTGAAAAAAGATCAGCATTATGGGGTACGATTTCGAGTTTGAACCACTGAATCATTAAGACCACCCCTTTTCTCGATAACGCGTTTTAAACGGTGAACAAAATTCTTCATGCACTACTCTAACATTACGATTTCGATGCTGTTGAAAATCCGAGTTATTTCTTCTTTAAGTTCCTCCAAATTTTGTGGCTTATTAACATAGCAACGGTCCTTCGCGTACCCCCAGAGGAAATAATCGACACCGAGAAATGTTGAAATTCTTACCATAAGAGGACAAAGTTTCATTAAGGCTTCGGTTGCTCGAGTAATACGATTTCACTAAAAATACACGTTGTACATCTTGACACTAAAAACCATCCGATCAGACTGAACGAGTAATTTTTATAAAGAGCTATTCGATCTTTTTGTGTTAGCGTATATTCTGAAAGACCCTGTACATGACAATGCACAATGGTCCAGGAGATGCATTTAAGTGGAAATTAGCATTTAGAGCTCGACAGTTATTCTCTAGACAAAAACTGTCTCAGACAAAGTTGTTACTCATGATAAAGCGCTCAGTTTTATGTTGTCAAAAATAGGGTGACCAAAATTGTCGATGAAATAAAAAAAACAACTTTCTTATCTTTATAGATAGAGGTAAATATAGTTCGACAATGTTGTAGCTCCAATTATTTGAGACATCTTTGTAGAACAAAGTTTTTCTCTACCTCTTAAAATAACCGATATAGCGCCATTTTTCTAAGTTACGTCACCATGAAAAAAACTGTTTTGACGTAGGACTACGTCTAACCGGAAGATATAGGGGGTGAAATGGAAATCTAGGTACTGAACAAGTAGGAAAAAATGCAAGATTTGGAACGCTTATAACTCGAGCATTTCTCAATAGATCGCAAAGGTTTTTGCATCAATTGATAGGACGAATAACGAATAACATTTCATTTTTCTTGAGATAAATAATTGAATAATTGTGAAATATCAAGCATTGTCAAAATGCACTATGTGCCCATTTTTGATTGGTCCATTTTGTGCTCCTGAAATCGTACCGACCAAAACGGGCAACCAGAGCAGCAGCGAAATAGAATGAAGCACGATTGGAAAGGAAAAAGAAAAAAATGAACGAAACATTGGTCGCAGTCTCACACATGCGTAATTCTCGAGCCAGCCAGTCAGCTTAAAAATCCCCGCTCCGCTGCCGTAACGATCATTCTTTGTGTGGACACCGACTGGACAACATCGTTGCTGGACGAGCTGGACGGCGAGGGATCGAGTGCCTTTCTCAAGGCAAGAGGGTGGAGGTGGTAGCGCTGGAGTAAATAGAGTAGAGTTTTCAAAGGGCCTTTCTCAAGGCTAGAGACGAATGAACTGCAAAAGTTTAAAGTCTCTATAATACAAGACCTTCCTTCCTTCCGTAACGATCATTCTCATTCAAACCGTACACCACATCGGTTCGCATCACAACACATCAACAAACCAACCCAAGCAGCCATGTCTGGACATGGTAAAGGAGGAAAAGTGAAGGGAAAGGCAAAATCCCGCTCGAACCGTGTTGATCTGGAGTTCCCCGTAAGGGTAGCTAGTCCGAGCGCGTTAGTACCAGTGCACCAGTCCACCTAGCCGGCGCTATATAGTTTCGGCCGCCGAAGTGATCGAGTAAGCTGGCAAAGCTGCTCGCGACGATAAGAAAAACCGCATTCAGAACAGAACACATTCAGTTCGGTGGACATCAAGACAACAACAGGCAGTTGCAGCGAGTGGCGAATGGCAAACGCAATCGCAAAACGGCAGCAGGTAGCAGAAGAACAAAGTTTGTTCTTTATACAAACTGCTTTGGTGGCAAATCCAGAACAAGGCGGCATCGAGGGCGTTCGAAATGGTTTTTTTTCAAAACCACGAGTACTAAGTTTTCTAAATTTGAACCATTCCATAAAACAAGGCGCTTTTCAGGGCCATTAAACCTTCCAAAAAAGAGTTTAGGAAATACAGTTCAATGCTTTCTAAAACATTATCCAAAATAATAATAAAACAAAAATTTTTTTTTTCATAATTTGTTTGCCAGGATCTCATGAGTATGTGAATTTGGCAGTTGTTCTGAACTTATTGATAGTTGGGGACTTTCCTGATTATTCAATTTTCACCAATTCTTAAATTGTTTCCAGAATGAAAGTACAGTAATTTACAATTAGTTCGACATTTAGCTAATTGGACGGACATGTAATGCGACTTATTTAGTTGGACATTTTCGTAAACATAGAGATCCAAATTATGACCCCACATTGAAAGTCGACACTGTACCACTGTCATCGCAAATGTTCAATTACAGGTTAAAATCGCCTCCAATGCGACACTGAGTGGCGCTTCGGCACGTCGCATTGAATGTAATTTACTGTACAACATGTCACAAAGCGGGATGGGAAGAAATTTTCCAACTGTGGAAGCTGTGGCGAGTGGCAAATGCAATCGCTAAACAGAAAGGTTTAGCCGAACAAGGTGGGGATATCGAGTAATAACAAAACAATAAACTCTTTAGATTGAAAATAATTTTGTGATCCTGAAAAGGACCCTTTTTAGCCTGCATGTGAATCCAACGAGCGAACAAATCGTAATGAATGTATTTTTCGTTTCGTTTCTTTGTTTTTAAGAGGCTTTAAACTTTGCAGTTCATTCGCCTCCAGCCCAGTGAAGAGCCACAATAAAACCAGTCCAGAGGGGACTGGCGAAAGGGAAACCAACAAAATCACTCATCAGACCTGTCCGCTCGACTCTCGGTTAAAGAAGAAGGTAGGAAGGGATCCTATGCTTCATAAGATATTTAATATATGCTGTAAAGAAAAGTAAAAATTTACTGATCCGAGGACCAAAGCAGTAACGAAGCACAAGTGACCTAGCGAAAGGCGTGTTCCAAAGCCAAAAAACAAAACGGCCCCTCTCAGGAGGATAGGAAGGAAAGGAGTGGAAAGGATTTGGGTGGGATTAGTGGATTGGGAGGGGGTGGGAGTGGTATGGGAAGGAAAGAGGGGAGGAGTAGGTGTGGGGTGGGGTGAAATGAAATGAAATACAGTTTGAATAGATAATAAAATATAGTGGTTTTGAATTTAATGGTATACAGTATAGCTGAAAAATGGAGAGGTTTATTTAATGAATTTATTCTCCTTGGTGAGTGTGGCTGTAGGAATAGGAAGTTGATTAAAGTATAATGTAATGGATAGAAGATAGATGTGGGTATGAAAGTATATATTATATTATTTGTTATTTAATATTATTGAATGCGTGTATATACATGTATGAATACCTTCCTTCCGACCCGTACATACATGTGTATACACACATAAACACGCATACATGACTGTGAAGTGGCGAACTTTAATAAGCACTTTCCAAGGTATTTAGTATTTCGGTTTAGATTTTACCAAAGAAGTCGGTTTCTTTCAGAAACGCAATTAAATTGGTTTCTTGGGTCTCGTCTCTACTGAGGATATCTCGGAGACTCTGACCTATGTTGTGTCGGACTCGAGCATCTTTGGTATGTTGACATTCAAGTAAAAGATGGGTAACGGAAACCGGAGCTTCGTTGCAAGCACATTGGGGTTTTTCGGCTCTGCAGAACAAGTGTGAGTGGGTGAAGTTAGTGTGCCCAATTCGAAGACGGGTAAGGACTTGCCTTTCCCTACTATTGAGGCGGTCATCCCAAGGGAGAGTGGAATTTTTAATTTTATGAAGATGAGTGGGACGGCTGTTTATCCAGCCTATGTCCCAGCTTTCACGGACTTGCTGTTTTACCCAGCGGACAATGTCAGATGGAGGACAGGGGATGTCTGGGGGATCTATTTTGCTGCCCTTGCCGGCCAGTATGTCGGCGGCTGTGTTTCCACGGATTCCTGAGTGACCAGGAACCCAGCAGAAGGAGATGTTTTTATTTGAAGCAGCCTCTTCTGTTTGCTTAATCCATGGGTGTTTGCTGTTTCCACTCAGAAGATCGTGGAGACAGCTAGCTGAGTCTGAGAATATTGTGGTAGGAAGAAACTCATGGGTGCATTCTTGGGTAGCTATTAAAAGGGCGAAAGCTTCCGCACTGAAGATGGAGCATTGCGGTGGAAGAGAAAAGCTACCAGTGTATCTACTCTCAAAGACTCCACATCCAACTCCATCGGCACTGACTGAACCATCTGTGTATACCTGGTGGTTGATTTGAAAATTGGATGCAACGAGGTTATTGAAGCAGGCTTTGACTTTTGGAGAAGGGTCTCCCGCTCGAACTGTCTTGAGAAGTTCAAGGTTAATGTTCGGCGGTTTGACGTTCCAATTTCTTCCCGTCGCAGATGAACGTTCACATATATCGGGAAGATCTTTGTTCGTGAGATTTTTGAACCATGTTTTAGCTCTATGTATTAATGGGACATTGTGGTCGCTTTCGGGGAGTGACAAGTGACGGATGGCTTTATTCGTGATGGCTTTTGTTACCAGGTGGGTGAAGGGAAGTTGCCCACTTTCTGCCATTACAGCAAGAGTAGGACTGGTGGGAAAAGCGCCAATTGCGAGCCGAATTGCTTTATTGTAAATTGGTTGAATGGTGTTTAACACCCTGTCCCCTCCACGGCTGAAGGTGCCTATTCCGTAAAGGATTTGTGGGACCAACCAAACATTTACAACATTTAGCAACGTCTTTCTATGACCAGAGGCTAGGTTGCCTGCGATAGACTTGATGATGTTCAATTTCTTTCTGGTGGCTATTTTGGTCTTTTGGGAATGTGATAGGAAGTTGAGTTTCTTGTCGAAAGTAACCCCTAGTATTTTCAATGTCCTCATTGTAGGGATCGGGATTTTGTTGAGCTGAAGATAGGTTCTCCTTCTGAGAGCTTTTCCGATATGTATGTGTTTGGATTTCTCCGGGGAAATTTTAAAACCTGTTTTTAGAGCCCAGTTTTGGATGGAGTCTAAGGTTTTTTGAAGCCTCTTTCTCTGAATTAAGCCGAAGCAGCTCGTAGAGATAAGAGTGATGTCATCTGCATAGACTATGACCTTTATATGGTCCGGGATAATCTCGAATAGAGATTGCATGGCAATGTTGAAGAGGGTTGGTGAAAGTGCTGAGCCTTGTGGGAAGCCGTTTTCTGGGATTTTTAGAGAAGATTGGTGGTTGTTAATAACGGTTTTGAAAGACCGGTTTTCTAGAAAACTTTTAACGAAGAGACCTAATCTCCCACGAATCCCCCAGTCGAAAAGGCTTTTCAGCACTGGGTACCTCCATGCCCGATCGAAGGCCTTGGATAAATCCAGGGAAACAATATCAATGTGGTGTAATTTTTCAGTTGCGTCGTCTAGGATTTTTTCGATTGCTACAAGGCAATCTTCTGTACCTTTTCCCGCACGGAAGGCGAATTGTCTGGGATCAATCAGCTTATTTGACTCTAGAAAAGTCGTTAAGCGTCGATTGACCATTTTTTCCAAGACTTTCCCAACACAACTTAGGAGAGTGATGGGGCGGAAATTGTCAAGAAGATGGTTGTTCATGTCTGGTTTCGGGATACAGATCATTAAACCCTCTTTCCAGCAACTGGGGAGGGTTCCACTGTCCCAGACTTTGTTGAGGAGCTTCAGAAGTGCTTTTTTCCCGAGATGGGGTAGATTCTTAAGCATAGGGTAGCTAATGTCATCAGGTCCTGTGGATCCTTGTTTGACTTTGTTCAGTACCCAATCGAGCTCTTTGAGGGAGAGGTTTTTGTTGAAGTCAAATTCCACATCGGTATGAAAATCGATGGGAATTCTTTCGCATTCCGTTTTGTGGGTTAGAAAGGTTTGGTCGTAGTTTTGATTGGAGGAGGCGGAAGCAAAGAAATCTCCAAACGCCTCGGCGATGATTTTCCGGTCATTGGTGTATTGACCGTTAATTAGAAGATTATATTCTTTGCTTCTTTTCTTTCCATGAAGCCTGCCAATCTTACTCCATAAATCCTTTGTTGACGCGTTGGGATTAATTTCGCTGACGAATTTAACCCAACTGTTGTGCTTGGCTGTGTTGATAGCAGTCTTAGCTTCTTTGCGAGCCCTTTGGAACTCTGCAAGCAGAGTGGGTCTCAGTGGGCTGTCCGGATGGGCCTTTCTTAATTTGCGTAGGGCCTTACGTCGACCTTTGATCGCTGCCTTCAGCTCAGGCGACCACCATGGGACACATTTCCTGCCAGGGATGCCACTGGTTCTGGGGATGTGCACCATTGCAACTTCTAGGACAACTTTGGAGAATTCCTTGGCTGTCCAATCTCGTTTAGCGGAGAGGCGGTTTTCAATGTCAAACTGATAGCCAGCCCAGTCAGCGTATTCAAATTTCCATCTTGGCCTTGTTGAAAACTCTGGAGAAGTTTGGCCGAAGGAAGTGAAGATTGGAAAATGATCGCTTCCGCAAGTATCATCGTGGATGTTCCAAGAAAGTTTTGAAGATAGTTTGTCTGATACTATAGTGAGATCGATGGCTGAAGTAGTACCAGAATAATGGATTCTGGTGTGTTGGCCGTTGTTAAGAAGGAGAAGAGAATGGTCGGATATGAAATCCTCAATGATGGATCCTTTTCGATCGAGGTATGCACCTCCCCAGGCGTATGAGTGGGCGTTGAAATCACCCATAAGCATGATTGGGGCGGGAAGTTGGGCGAACAGATGGTCCAGTTGGCCGCGTAGAGTGTTCGGATCGGAATCATTAGTGATGTAGATGCTAACGACGGTGATTGGAAAGGGGTGTTTAATGCGCACTACCACTGCCTGAAGATCAGTGGTAATGGGAAGAAGATCATGTGGAGTGCCATCTTTGATTGCGATTGCAACTCCGTTTTTTGAGGGGTTGGGACCCTCTTTGAAATATGTGATATATTTTGAGATGAAGTGTTTATCGAAGTTGTTTGGAGTCATAGTTTCTTGAAGGGCTATGACTGTGGGATTAGAGTTTGAAATAAGCATTTTCAGTTCTAGAATATTTCGTCGGATACTTCTGATGTTCCATTGTATCCCGAATTTCTGTGTTGGAGTGAATGTGTTGGTGTTTTTAACTCTAATTCCTAAGTCTTAATTGTGTGTATGTTTGAACTATTCAAAGAGAATTAGTTCGATGGTCCTTTACCCTTGGAAAGAGAAGCTTTCTTTGAGGTATTGGTGTTGTTTTTGTTTGGTGTAGAAGTCTTTGGAGTGTTTGTTGTGTTTGTGTTGTTTTTTGTTGAATGTGCGTTGCTGTTGTTGTTATTGTTGTTTTTTGTTTGATGTGTGTTGTTGTTGTTGTTTTCTGTTGGGGTTGTATTGTTATTTGTTGTTGGTGTCTGTCTTTGTTCATTCTTATTTCTTTTCTTGTCCTTGTTTGTTTGGGTCTCATCTTCAGATTTTTGATCTGACTCTGAGGATGATCCTTTAGTTATTTTTCTTTTGTTTTTGTTTTTGTTTGGAACATCAGACGTGTCCATAGAAATGACTGATTCGCTTTCGGATTCAGTTGATGAACTACCAGTTGTTGAATCTGTCATGGTTGTATCGAATGTAGTGTCAATTGGGGGGGTGCTTTCGCGACTAGAAGTGGCCGAAGCGGCCGAGGCGCAGTTACATTTGCAGTTGCAGCTGGGTGCTGGCTTTTGCAAGTTGGAAAGTCTGTCTTGCAGAACACTTGCGAATGTTGGAGCATTGTTTTGAAGTTGCAGCTGTTCCTTTGCCTCTTTGTATGAGATTCCATTGTCGATTCTTATTCTGGTGATTTTATTTTCGGTTTGCCATACGGGACAATTCCTACTAGAAGAGGAGTGGTTCCCTTGGCAGTTGACACAAAAAGCTGAAGCATCGCATACTTTGTTTGCGTCTGTTTGTTGTTCCGGATGTTCATGGCCGCAGTTTCTGCAAAGCGGATTTTCGCGTTTGCATCGCTTGTTCGTATGTCCAAATTTGTAGCACTTGTAGCATTGCATGGGATTGGGATAAAAATTTCTAGTCCCGGCTCGAATGAACCCAAAGTAAATAAAATTGGGAACGACAGTTCCGCGAATGGTCAATATTAAAGTGGCCGTTGGCACAACAATGTTGTTGTCCTTTCTGGTGATGCGTTTGACGCCGATCACACCTTGAGCGGTGAGTTCTTTCACCAGTTCGGATTCCGGAAGGTCGATAACTTCGCGGCAAGTCACAACGCATTTGCGTTGGTTTAAAGTTGGGTGGAAGATCACTTCTACAGGAGTATTATCAATCAGTTTGGTAATCGAAAGTAACTTACCGACTGTATCCTCATCCCTGGTTGTCAAGATGTACTGGAGTTTCTTTTTATCATCTCGCTGTGGTTTGGCGCTGTTGAATTTTTTTACAACTGCCTTGATGGTATTGCTGACTGTGAAGGGGTTTGTTGGAAGCACCTTGTCTCCTGTGGCTCTCAGAAGCAGTATCTGGAGATTACCGTTCGAGGGGTCCGCCCATAGTGGAGCGGTGGCTTCGGTGGGCCTGCCCTCATAGAAATTTGTAGCCCGGCCTCCCGGAGGCCCGGAGCTACTTGAAGCCATGCTTCTGCTTGACTATACCTAGGTTATAGTCAGCAGGTACGGATATGAAATCACTAAAATTCCTTATTGGGAGATATTCACTAAGGGGTATGTTCCCAGAAAATTACACTTTGTTCTAGTAAAGCACTTTGAAAAGCCACCAATGGGTGCGGAAAATTGCAAATCACACTTAATATAATAATTGCTTCCGTCACTTCACTTGCTTGTATGCGTGTTTTTCTTTTTAGATTTTATTTAATAATAAATATTCACTACACTACAATATAACTGGCAACACTGCCCGAAAGAAAAAGGGGGCGTGGCGTCGGTGACGCCGAAAAAGCGCGCGCTTTTTCCGGCAAGCCGGTGAGCGCCCGCTCTCCACGGTCGAAGCGAGCTATTGCCTTTTCCCGCTCTCCTTCTGCTGTCACCTTAAAACTTATTCTAACAAATCTCCTTCCACAATCGCCAGGGGGAACGTCCCAGTCCGCTGTCCAGAAACGCCAAAACTCCGAGCTGCTGAAAGAAAAATCGACCTTCTCGGTCGGAGGTTAAAATCAGTATGATGTATTTTTTTGCCATCGCTCCCTTTTAACGCTCATTCGTTCGTCTCGTTGGACTCGCCCCTCTGGCTGAGTCTGCCGATTTGTCTCTATTCTGTGAGTGTGTACCGCTAGAGTATAAAACACGCGGACCCCAAAAAAATATCTTATTTTCTTTCAAACCGTAAACCCGTGTGGTTGTACGGCATCGGCATCGTGGACGTAACAAAGGAGGACAAGTTAAGGGAAAGGCAAAGTCCCACTCGAACCGTGCAAGTGTGCAGTTCCCTGTTGGTCGCATTCACTGATTGCTCCGCAAGGGTAACTAGGCCGAACGGATTGGTCCCGGAGCACCAGTATACCTAACAGCGATTATAGAGCTTCGGCCGTCGGAGTGCTCGAGTTGGCTTGCAAAGCTGCTCATGACAATCAGAAAACCCGCATCAAGAACAGAGCAGCTTCGGTTCGGCGCTCATCAAGGCAACAATTAGTTTCAGTGAGTGGCAAAGTGTTTCTCCGGCACGTCGCATTAAATGTAATTTACTGAACAATATGTCACAAGCTGGATGGGAAGAAATTTTCCAACTGTGAAAGCTGTGGCGAGTGGCAAACGCAATAGCTAAACAGGAAGGTTTAACCGAACAAGATGGGAATATCGAGTGATAACAAAAACACAACACCAAAGGTTCTTTTCAGAACCATCAACATATTCATAAAGAGTAAACAGTAAACTAATCCATTTCACAGGTAGATAGGTAGGTATTCACGTAGGAGAAGAAAATAAAACAATATATTTAAAATATATATTTAACAAAAGCTGTCCCCTTTGTATAGTCCTACGTCACTCCGGTTATGTCCCCGACATTACCCACCCGTCTTTTTTGCTCTAACTTTTATGTTTCAAATTTTACATGCAAATTGTCTTCGAAAGATTTTTTGAGCTTATTAACACAAATATTTTTCGATGCAGAACTTGTCAATATCTCAATTTTACTCAAAGTTATTGATATTTCTTCCCAAAAAACATGCTCTTTTCATTTGTTTGTCATTCTTTCTGGGCAGTGTTTGGATTTCGATCAAAATCGAATGATACACAATGTGTCATGCATTCGCTATCCAACTCTTGACGAGTAAAGTTCAGTGTCGGTATTGTGCGTTGCCACTTTTGCTATTGTGCTATTGGTACGAGTGAACCGCGTACGAGTGAAGGTCATTGCTGTCCGCTTTCGACCTGACCATTTGTGAAGTGGAACGAAGGAACAAAGGAAGCAGCTCTCTTGCAGCGAGCCGGATTGCGGCTGTTGAACTGATTCGGCATAACGGGAACGCCATCGCGTGACTGTCGCAAACGGGATTCATCATCACGTGGCTGCGTAAGCTATTCTTGCGCTATTGTGTTGTCTCCGTAGCGCGTAGCCTCTGTCTCTCCCTGATTAGGGCAGTAGAGCGCATTATTGGAACATCTTATATATTAAGATTATTGTTAAAATCAATAATAATTTAGAAATAAGACAGACATTTTTTTGAATGGAGAATAGTGGAGGATCTCCAGAGATGGAGATCTCCGATAATGAATCTCATACAAGATCTGGGAAAAAACATAAACGAGTCCCTCATAAGGAAGATAATTCTTCTGGGGACGAATCTGCTCATCCTACCAAGCCCCCCTCTAAGAAAATTGCAAGCCTCCCTTCTCAACCCACTGTTACTTCCACTCCCCCTCTCCCATCATCGATTTCGCTCCCTCCTTCTGATGCTTCCGATCCAACCCAATCCTCGTCCTCGTCCTCATCCTCATCCTCGTCCTCGTCCTCGTCTTCCCCCTCTGTTGTCTCTGCTCCACGTGTCAGAGTTTATCCAGAAGATGCACCTGGAACTGGCCCTTGGGTTGTTTTCCTCCGGCCAAAACCGAAAGGAAAAAACCTTAACGTGATTCAGATCATGAAAGATCTGGCCAGATACACTTCTGTATCTGAAATTCGCAGGGTTAGACCGAACAAATTGCGAGTTGTCGTGAATGAACGGAAACACGCAAACGAGATTGTTGCTGATCAACATTTCACTCTCGAAAATCTTGGACTGTCGCCAACTCGGGAAACTTTCCCATGATGGGGACCAAACTAAATTTACGCCGTCCGACTCGTTTCGAGTCACCTTTGCTGGTGCCGCCCTCCCTGACTACGTTATGGTGGACAAATTGAGACTACCTGTGCGACTCTTCGTGCCAAAGCCCATGACTTGCAACAAATGCAAGTCAGTTGGTCACACTTCGGATTATTGTGCCAACAAGGAGCGCTGTGCCACTTGCGGAGAGCAACATGAGGGGAAATCCTGCAGTGCGACTGAGCATAAATGTCCATATTGCGGGGGATCCCCACACGAGCTCTCAGTTTGTGAAAATTACAAGAGTCGCTGGGAGAAACAGAAGCGCTCTTTGAAGGAACGCTCGAAACGCACTTTTGCGGATATTTTAAAGGGCGCTTCTCCACTGGCCCAACAACAACAACCAATCAACACACAAAATGTCTTCGCCACGTTGCCCGTTGACGAAATAGAAGCGGACACAGCTAACGGGGGCACACCGTTCATTTTCCAAGGGAATCCCCAGCGCAAAAATGTGACCACTCCCAAAGTTCAAGGACAAGCCCCTCCGGTGATACCCCTTGTTAGCATGTCTAAAAAATCGAGTGCAGCGGACAAGCAAAATCAGGTTCCTCCTGGTTTCCGTGGGAATAATTCACCTTCGAATGGCCCAGCACTCGAGGGGACATCAAAAACCCCAACTGTCCCTGTTATTCCGTCCAGTTCAACTTCCCAATCGGGATTTATAAAGTTGTCTGACCTTTTGGACCAAATCTTCAAGTGTTTTAATGTTTCCGACTCCATCAGAACCCTTGTCATCTCAATGCTTCCAGTATTAAAGACAATTTTGCAACAATTGATGCAAACATGGCCCCTCCTTGCAATGATTATCTCTCTTGATGTCTAATTCAAATAGAGAGGTCGGAGATATCACTGTTTTACAGTGGAATTGTCGTAGTCTTATCCCTAAATTGGATACATTCAAATTTTTAATTCATAACTACAATTGTGATGTTTTTGCTCTGTCCGAAACTTGGCTTTCTTCGCGAGATGATCTCTCTTTCCACGATTTTAATATTATACGCTTGGACCGTGATGATAGATACGGAGGGGTGCTTTTGGGGATCATTAAGTGCCACTCATTTTTTAGAATTGACCTTCCACCTATTGGAGGGATCGAAGCTGTTGCTTGTCATGCAAACATCAGAGGCAAAGACCTCTGTATTGTCAGCTTGTATTGGCCTCCGAGAGCTGCGGTTAGCCGCAAACAACTTGATGACATGTGCTCACTCCTTCCTGAGCCACGATTGATCTTGGGAGACTTCAACTCTCACGGAACTGCCTGGGGGGAACAGTACGACGACAATCGTTCATTGTTGATATATGACCTTTGTAACAGCTTCAATATGACCGTTTTGAACACTGGGGAAACAACACGTGTACCTAAACCTCCTGCTAACCCAAGTGCTCTTGACCTCTCGCTTTGCTCGAATTCACTATCGTTAGATTGCAAGTGGAATGTAATCCAGGATCCCAACGGTAGTGATCACTTGCCAATCAAAATTTCTATCACCATTGGGTCGAATTCTTCTGAATCTATAAACATGGCATATGACCTCACAAGACACATTGACTGGAAAAAATATGCGGACGCGATTGCTCTAGCCATCAATTCCAGAGATGGTTTACCTCCATTGGAGGAGTATAACTTCCTTTCTCGTTTGATCTATGACAGCGCGGTTCGCGCTCAAACGAAACCCATCCCAGGTTCCACCATTTCCCGAAGGCCTCCCAATCTATGGTGGGATAGCCAATGTTCCAAGCTTTATGTAGAAAAATCGAATGCATTTAAAGCTTTTCGGAAACGTGGAACCCCTGAAAATTTTCAAATGTATTTAGCCCTTGAGAATCAGTTCAAAAATTTGATCAAAGGGAAAAAACGTGCTTATTGGCGAAATTTCGTGGGAGGTTTGTCACGAGAAACGTCAATGAAAAAATTATGGAAAGTGGCTCGAAACATGAGAAATCGCTCTTCAACGAATGAAAGCGAAGAATATTCACATCGATGGATTTTTAATTTTGCACGGAAGGTTTGTCCTGATTCCGCTCCTGTGCAAAAAATTGTTCGAGATATACCACAAGGTAGGTGCGATCTTGATTCCGAGTTTTCGATGGTAGAATTCTCTCTTGCTCTGCTCTCATGTAACAATTCTGCTCCGGGATCGGATAGAATTAAGTTCAACTTGCTGAAAAACCTCCCTGATGTGGCGAAACATCGCTTGTTGAATTTATTCAATCGGTTTCTGGAGAATAATATTGTTCCAGATGATTGGAGACAAGTACGAGTTATAGCTATTCAAAAACCCGGAAAACCCGCGTCCGACTTCAATTCGTACCGCCCAATAGCAATGCTGTCTTGTATACGGAAATTGTTGGAGAAAATGATCTTGTTTCGCCTTGATCGATGGGCTGAAACGAATGGCCTACTCTCAGATACACAATATGGGTTCCGCAGGGGCAAGGGGACGAATGATTGTCTTGCGTTGCTTTCTTCAGAAATTCAAATGGCTTACGCCGAAAAAAAACAAATGGCTTCAGTATTCTTGGACATAAAGGGGGCCTTCGATTCTGTTTCAATAGAGGTTTTGTCGGACAAATTACACTCTCGGGGTCTGCCGCCTCTATTGAATAATATGTTATATAACTTGCTTTGTGAGAAACATTTGAACTTTTCTCACGGAGATTCGGCAGTAAGTCGGGTCTCTTACATGGGCCTCCCCCAGGGCTCATGTTTAAGCCCCCTTTTGTACAACTTCTATGTAAGCGACATCGACAATTGCCTTACACAAAATTGCAGCCTAAGACAACTTGCAGATGATGGAGTGGTGTCTGTCGTAGGATCTAACGAATCCGACCTGCAAGGACCCTTACAAGATACTTTGAACAATTTTTCAACCTGGGCCATTGGGCTAGGGATCGAATTCTCCACGGAGAAAACAGAGATGGTGGTTTTTTCTAGGAAGCATAGACCAGCAAAACCAAAGCTTCAACTTTTGGGTAAACCGATCACTCATGCTATGTCATTCAAGTATCTTGGGGTCTGGTTCGACTCCAAATGTACTTGGGGGGCCCATATTAGGTATCTGAGTAAAAAATGCCAACAAAGAATAAACTTTCTCCGTACAATTACCGGCACCTGGTGGGGAGCCCACCCAGAAGATCTTATAATGTTGTATCGAACAACTATTCTCTCAGTGATGGAGTATGGCAGTTTCTGTTTTCAATCAGCTGCCAAAACACACCTCATTAAACTCGAGCGAATTCAGTATCTTTGTCTCCGTATCGCGTTGGGATGTATGCCCTCAACGCATACCATGAGTCTCGAGGTTTTGGCAGGCCTACTCCCACTAAAAGATCGCTTCAATTTATTATCTCTTCGGTTCTTCATCCGGTGTAAGGTCATGAACCCATTGGTGATCGGAAATTTTGAGCAGCTGATCGAGCTAAATTTTCACTCCGGATTCATGAGTTCATATCATGAATTCATCTCCATGCAGGTTGATCCTTCTTCGTATATTCCCAACCGTGTTTGTTTCCCTGACTACATCAATTCCTCTGTGCATTTTGATCTGTCCATGAAGCAAGATATCCATGGATATTCAGATTACCAACGATCGAGGATCGCTCCAACGATCTTCGATGAAAAGTATGGGGGTATCAATTGTGATAATATGTACTTTACTGATGGGTCCACTATAAACGAGTCCACAGGATTTGGAGTGTTCAACGAATTTTTTAGCACCTCACACAGTCTTCAGAATCCTTGCTCAGTGTATATTGCTGAATTGGCAGCAATTCATTGGGCGCTGGACAGAGTCGCCTCACGACCTGTTGAACACTATTACATTGTAACGGATAGTCTTAGCTCTGTCGAAGCTATCCGTTCAGTGAGGCCGGAAAAGCACTCGCCGTACTTCCTTGAGAGAATACGAGAAATTTTGAGTGCTTTATCCAGACGCTGTTATGTCATTACCTTTATCTGGGTCCCTTCACATTGCTCCATTCCGGGTAATGAGAGGGCTGACTCATTGGCAAAGGTAGGTGCAATTGAAGGCGATATTTATCAGCGTCAAATCGCCTTCAATGAATTTTATTCTTTAGTCCGCAAAAATACCATCGCTAACTGGCAACGCAAGTGGAATGAAGATGAATTGGGTCGGTGGTTTCACTCGATTATCCCTAAGGTTAGCCTCAAACCGTGGTTCAAAAGTCTGGACTTGAGTCGGGACTTTATTCGCACCTTCTCCCGACTCATGTCCAATCACTGTTCGTTAGATGCACTACTCTTCCGTTTCAATCTTGCCAGCAGCAATCTCTGCGTTTGTGGCCAAGGTTATCTCGACATCGAGCACGTTGTTTGGTTGTGCGAGGTGTATCTGGTCGCCAGATCGAATTTAGAAAACTCCCTTCGGACCCGAGGAAGACAGCCCAATGTGCCGGTGAGAGATGTGTTGGCTCGGTTAGACCTTGATTACATGTCCCATATATATGTTTTCCTTAAAGCTATAGATCTTCGTGTGTGATTGCCCCTACATCCTTATACCCTCCTTTCCTTCCTTTGCGGTTATTCGTCCCCTTGCTATAAATAGTAGAATAAGTTGAAATGTAAATACACTATAGATATACGAATAGATTTATAAATTGAGTGTTCATCAACATTGTTACAATTTCCTTATATCCCATCCTTCTCCTAAAAATATGTCACCCTCCTAAACTCGAGTACACCGCGAGTAATCGGTTTTCCACCTTACTAACCATAGATGTAAGAAAATTGTTTATATATATAGTTTTAAAATTATATTTAAGAATTCGGCTCCTTTAAACTTAAGTAACTGAGCCTGTAAAAATAAACGAATTAAAAAAAAAAAAAAAAAAAATGTGTCATGCAAGTAAACTCTCACGAACATATAACCAAATATGAGAGGATCATTCAGATACTTGTATGAATGTCAGTAATCACTTGTGTAATATTTAGTGATTAAACTGAGAGAGGAACGAAGACTGTTGATTGCATATCCGATCTGTATCAAACATCGCATACCATTTTCGAAGCCTGCATACAAGTTTGAACCGCATATATCGTCCCGCTCTACTATAGCGAAACCCACTGCACATGCAAGTGCAAAGCAATAAATGATACAAGAAAAATTACGTCATCATTCGGTCACCATTTGCGGAGAGCAACAAATGGGGAAAGAGAGCGGTGTTGCTAGTAAAACTATGCGGTCTATATGAATATACACATTTCAAGGGATAGAGGCGTTAAAAATGGAAAATATAATCTGACTACCCTTCCCTTAGCCTCTATCGAGCTAAATAATCATATAGTTTGCACTCTCTGAGACTTAAAAATCAGGATCTGCTACATTAGCTGAATATGAATCTCTCGCTTTGCGTTGTCCGTAAGATCCTGCTGTTTCATGATGCATGGAGATGTCGGTATGCATATGTTAGATGCAAAGAAGAAAATAAGCTTTCTGCACCGAAAGCGTATATGATAGCTTTGCTTGCATGCTGGTGTGCAATGAAGTGCGAGCCGATGCAGAGTTGTCTCGTTCTCTTTTGTGTCGTGATTTGCAGCACATAACAACAATAGAATACCGCTGGGGGAAATGTTTCCTGAAAGATCATATTTGAACGAACGAAAGCGATTTTTTCAATGAGTGGATCATTTGGCAAACACTGTTCTGGGGCAAACATAAAAAATGTTTTTTGATGGAATTTGAAAGAACGGATTTCACTCTATATAATATGTGATTTTGAAAACTATGTAATTTCTTGTGTTTGAGTAAATTAAAATTTAAATCATGAGTTTTTGGATGAAAACCCATCAATCACTTTGAGCAGGATTAAGATATTGACATGTTCCGCATCGCAAAAAGTTGGTATTGATAAGCTCTAAAAGTCGTACGAAGACCATTTTGATGTAAAATTTTAAATATAAAAATTAGAGTAAAAAAACGGTTTTTTCATAGTTACCCTAATGCAACTCAGATAGAAGGCGCTAAAAACAACTTTGTGGGAGATATATATTGTTTAGACAAAAACTGTCTTAGACAAAGTTGTTACATATGATAGAGCGCTCATTTTTATGTTATCAAAATGTTTCAAAACATGCGCTACTGGGCTGACACCAACCCTCGAGAATTGCATCAAAAGCCTTTGCATTCACCCAAAGTCACAGTGTGGTGTGTAATTTCCTCAGCTGGAATTATTGGTCTCTGATTTTTTGAGGAAAATGAGGTTACAATGACAGTGAATTCGGACCGGTATGTAAACATGCTACAATTTTTTTTCCCACGGCTAGCAAATTTGGATTTGGGGGACACTTGGTTCGAACAAGACGGTGCAACAGCACACACTTCAAGAGCATCGATGGCTGTTTTGAGGGAACACTTTCCAGAGCGCCTTATCTCAATTAGAGGCGGTTTGGAATGGTCGACACGCTCTCCCGATCTGTCCCCTTGTGATTTTTTTCTATAGGGTTTTTTGAAATCCCGTGTTCATGTGAACCGTCCGAGAACCCTACAAGATTTGAAGACCAAAACCAAGAAGAAATTGCCAACATAACACCTGATATGCTAACAAGAGTCATGACAAACGCCAGAAATCGGTTTACGCAATGTATGGAGAATGGGGGACATCACCTAACAGATTTGATCTTCAAAACAATGTAAATAAAAACTTTAGACATGTACCTACATTATAAAAAATAAATAAAAATTTTCCGATGCATACAATAGTTTTTATTGAGTTTTGAAAAAAGGAAGTTATGCTGCCGCACCCTGTATATGAGTAATTCAGGTTCCGAAGTATCGATTACGTGTTTTTTTTTCGACTCGATTTTCGAACTATTCTTACTACTCTTTCGTTTATTGGAAGAAATAAGTCGAGAAGAAACTTTTATCCGTTTCCCGGTATTCTCATTCTCTGAAAAAAATGGAATCGGTGGGTTATAATGTCGGTTTTTTAAATGTTTTTTAGCAGATTTTATCCAGCGGTTAATACTACGCCAGTAAAGTTGCATTTTAAGCAAAAATATTAAATTGAATAATCATGAACGAAGTCTACATATCAAGACTAAATTGAACATCCTTCATTTCTTAGCCTTCTACTTTTCACTACCCTGGGCCATTCATGGACAGATTCGTGATTATTGTTCATCTACTTTACTACTTCATCGGGTAGCTTCTATGCGAGAGATTTTCCAGCTGTTGTCTGTGTTGTGGCTCCCTAGTCTATTTCCTCTGAGCACCTAGGAGCATCCAGGCATAATAATGGCAAATGTTAGCTTAACTTGTTCCTTCCTTCTCCCCCCGAAGAATGCATAACTGCAGAAAAGTGCACACAGCACATCACAAAACATATTTAGCATAACTTTTCCTTTGCCCACCGACAATTCCGGCGCACGGAGAGCGCCCGCAAGATTACCTCGGATCGCCTCGACGCCCCTCACGCGAGGGCTTGGCGATCGAAAAGTGAAAAATTGAGAGATGAACCAAAGATACGACCGCTGCCGCTTCGTGCATATCGGTCAGTGGACTGACTGCGCTCACCGAAAACCGGCCCGAATTATTAGCCCATAAAGATCGTTCGGTGCGGGCTGTCCGTCTGAACCGCGAAATGGCCACAGAAGGGCACTTGTGAGGGCGCAATTATCTCAACTTTATGGGAACCAGAATCGGCTGGAAATGGATTATGAGGATTGAGGTGAGAGTTTAAGGTGGACTTAACGGGAAATGTTCCGTCGACAATGTTGCAAAGCCGAGCGCGTGAAGGTTATTGTGGGTTTTTTTTTCACTTGTTTGCTTTTCTTTTGGCAGCAAACATTTACCCAGAGGTGTTGACTTTGGAGGATTACCTGAGAAAACAAGTGTTTTTGTGTGTTGTTTCAACGAAATTGCTTGCGATACCGACCGTTGCGTGGGGATGATACGCGATGAATTGAACCGGTTCGTCGTTGCACACCGAAAAACCTTACTGAGTATACGTTCAATTTTATTTATGAATATTATGGCAATATAATCCGAATCTAAATATTTAACCGCAAATCACTGTATCATACTTCTGTAAATGGTAATCAGAGTTAAAAAGTCATAAAAGTTATACACTTTGTTCGTGAACGGCATCCAAAAAACCTATCACGACAAACATGCGCTCAATCTGTACCCATGCCTGGTCACATGCACCATGCATCGTAGGGCGCAATTAAATCGCAACAATGTTGCACTTATTCGCGCTTCCTTTAACTGCACACAAACGCAACTATTTGCGGATCGCGGTTTGTGTGAGAGTCATTAGTCTCCTCCCGTAAGCTTTGGTAGGAACAACAACGAACAGAAATACCTACAATTCCGTCACGTTCCACGGCCGGTGTTCCCGGCCCAAGAAGGAAACTCGATTTGTATCCGAGTGGTTGAAATGCTTATGATATGTAAAATTTCGTTGGAGAATTCGTACAAGCTGGAGCGAAATCCGCCAACCGCTGGGCGCGTTGCGGTAATGTTTGCTGATAAATTTAGACGTTATAGTTAGGCCGCTTGTGTAAGGAAAGGAAATAAAAAGCATAAACGAGTTCCTAAAAACATGGCAAATGGATTTGTGCAGGCATACAATTTGATGAAAATGCAATAAGTAAACCAATGAGAATACAGTTGAATCTGATACAGTTTATCTTGCTTTCGTCAATGTTTACGCATTTTATGTCAACCACTCAACATTCAATGATTTTTCGAAACATTGTTAAGTTGCATACACAAAATTACTTACCAAAATTATCGTAGGTGCAAAAGTTTTTTTTTCGCGGTAACTGTAATCACAAATTGATAACCGGGGTGAAATAGATCAAACGCATTGATGAGAAAAACTGAAATTATTGAAGGCATTGGGCAAATATTTCTAAGACTCTTTCATATGCAATGATCAATAATCACCTGTGGTTCGACAGTGGTTCTCATCGCATCAATCGTGTATTAAATTACATAAAAAAATATTCTTATCTGAACCGCATTTTCGTTTCCATTTTTAGGCATGGCGAAGAAACATATTTTTAATACATCAAAAAGATATTAATAGACACTAAACATATTTTTTTTTATATGATGATGGCCCCCCTCTTTCCCCTACATAGGTTTGAGCTGGACGAGTTATCTTGTGGATAATTATATGGAGGAGTTTCTTTGTAATATCAAATCAACCAGTAAGCAAGTTAAAAACAAAAAACGGTCCGGTTGTACCACTGGCATAGATTGTTTATCAAAAGAACAAGTAAGGGCATTATATGAACGCTAGATATTCCAAGGCATGTCAAGAGAATTTCCAACCCGGGAACACATGACCGATCGGGAATCGAACCCAATTCCTATATCAGCATTAGCCATGAATTTACAAGGAATTTCCCGCTTTACTAGATTCCCGAGAACGATCTACTAATGCGATCGCTTTCGAGTCCAGACAGCTGAGCAACCGCAACCCTAATTCTAGCCGACACTTCCGGCCCAGTAACTCTCCCAAGGCATATCAAGAAAATTTCCAACCCGGGAAGACCCTTGACCGATCAGGAATTGAACCTAATACCTATGACAGTACCAGCCTTGAATTTACAAAGGAAATCCCGCTTTACTGGATACCCGACAACGATCTGTTAATCGTTTTCGAGACCAGATAGCTGAGCAAACCTAAGCCTAATTCCAGCCGATACTTCAGGCCCTTCATTCAAACTGGGGTATAATCGCTTCAATGTGAATCTGCAATGAGATCTGCCACAACACAGAAATATCTCGCCAATCATCTGTTAAAAACATTCTTCGGCATAAGCTTCGAGTAACCGGTCATGTGCTGTGAGCGTCTCCGTTAAAGCATTGTTTTCGGTTACCGTTGGCTGTTATTTTTTTTTTATCGCCCGGGTGTGCTTTTTTCGCGCGTTTTCGAACTGTTCGAGATATCGTAAAACGCAGTGTGAACTCGGAATTAGTGAGAAAAGCAGAATCATCAAAGCCTGGCAAGGCCAGCCGGCTTTCAGTTTTCGCCGATTTGTCGCCATCGCAATCGAAGTCGGACATCGGTGCTCAGTTGCACGCACACAATACCAGCGCGATTCGCTGTTCACTTACAGCAGTGTGAAGGAGAGCATCACTTCTTAGTGGTGTGTGATAGTGCCGAGCGCTCAAGCGCTCCGATTGAGAAGCAAGCAGCGGTTGCCAGTTCATCAGCACTGGGTGCATTGTGGTGAATAAGATATAAGATTTAATTTTTTTTTATTTTTTTTTTTTATTTTTAATTATTATTATTAAAACAAAATATTAGATTAGAGGTACCAATTACGGAATGGCAGAAGGAGGGGGAGGATCTCCAGATATGGAGATCTCTGATGATGACTCCCCTCTGGTTGAAAAAACAAATAAAGGAACAGCGAAGACACTTAAACGCGTTCCTACATCAGAGGATGTTTCGTCCGGGGACGAGTCTGCTAACTCTAGCAAGCCCCCCTCTAAAAAACCTGCAAATATCTCCTCTCCAACCCCCCTCGCTCCTACCCCAGCTCAGATTTCGCCTCCCCATCCTGTTGTCCCCGATCCCCTTCAATCCTCGTCATCTCCTTCTCCTCCTGTTGTCTTCTCTCCACGTGTCAAGGTCTATCCTGAAGATGCACCTGGAACTGGTCCGTGGGTTGTTTTCTTCAGGCCTAAGCCAAACGAAAAAGCACTTAATGTTATTCAGATCATGAAAGATCTGGCAAGATACTCCTCCGTGACAGAAATTACGAAGGTTAGACCGACCAAACTGCGTGTTGTCGTGGCTGATCGGAAAGACGCAAACGGTATTGTCGTCGACCAGAGGTTTACCCTGGAATATCGTGTCTACGTGCCTTCCCATGACGTAGAAATCTCGGGGGTGATAACCGAAACGGGTCTGACGTGCAAATCAATTATGGAAGGAGATGGCAGATTTAAAAAGCTGCCTTTGATTAAGGTTAAAATCTTAGAATGCCGACAACTCGGCAAAGTCTCCCAGGAAGGGAAAGAATCGAAATTTACGCCGTCCGACTCGTTTAGAGTCACTTTTGCTGGCTCCGCCCTCCCTGACTACGTTATGGTGGACAAATTGAGGCTACCGCTGCGACTCTTCGTGCCAAAGCCCATGACTTGCCTGAAATGCAAGTCAGTTGGTCACACAGCAGCTTACTGCGCCAACAAGGAGCGCTGTGCCACTTGCGGAGAGCAACATGTGGACAAATCCTGCAGTGCGATTACCAAATCCGCACGTGCTCTCGGCTTGTGAAACTTACAAGAGTCGCTGGGAGAAGCAGAAGCGCTCTTTAAAGGAACGCTCGAAGCGCACTTTTGCGGAAATTTTGAAGGGCGCTTCTCCATTGGCCCAACAGCAACAACCTTTAACCGCAAACAATGTCTTCGCTTCGCTGCCAGTTGACGAAATGGAAGCGGATACAGCTAACGAGGGCACACCGTACATCTTCCAAGGGAATCCCCGGCGCAAAAATGTGACCACTCCCAAAGTTCAAGGACAAGCCCCTCCGGTTATACCCTCTGTTAGCATGCCTAAAAAATCGAGTGCAGCGGACAAGCAAAATCAGGTTCCTCCTGGCTTCCGTGGGAATAATTCACCTTCGAACGACCCAGCACTCGAAGGGACATCAAAAACCCCAACTGTCCCTATTTTACCGACCAGTTCAACTTCCCAATCGGGATTTATAAAGTTGACTGACCTTGTGGCTCAAATCTTCACATGCTTTAATGTTTCCGACTCCATCAGAACCATTGTCATATCAATGCTTCCAGTATTAAAGACAATTTTGCAACAATTGATGCAAACATGGCCCCTCCTTGCAATGATTATCTCTCTTGATGTCTAATTCAAATAGAGAGGTCGGAGATATCACTGTTTTACAGTGGAATTGTCGTAGTCTTATCCCTAAATTGGATACATTCAAATTTTTAATTCATAACTTCAATTGTGATGTTTTTGCTCTGTCCGAAACTTGGCTTTCTTCGCGAGATGATCTCTCTTTCCACGATTTTAATATTATACGCTTGGACCGTGATGACAGATACGGAGGGGTGCTATTGGGGATCAACAAGTACCACTCATTTTTTCGAATTGACCTTCCACCTATTGGAGGGATCGAAGCTGTTGCTTGTCATGCAAATATCAGAGGCAAAGACCTCTGTATTGTCAGCTTGTATTGGCCTCCGAGAGCTGCGGTTAGCCGCAAGCAACTTGTTGACATGTGCTCACTTCTTCCTGAGCCACGATTGATCTTGGGAGACTTCAACTCTCACGGAACTGCCTGGGGGGAACAGTACGACGACAATCGTTCACTGTTGATATATGATCTTTGTAACAGCTTCAATATGACACTTTTGAACACTGGGGAAACAACACGTGTACCTAAACCTCCTGCTAACCCAAGTGCTCTTGACCTCTCGCTTTGCTCGAATTCACTATCGTTAGATTGCAAGTGGAATGTAATCCAGGAACCCAACGGTAGTGATCACTTGCCAATCAAAATTTCCATCACCATTGGGTCGAATTTTTCTGAATCTATAAACATGGCATATGACCTCACAAGACACATTGACTGGAAAAAATATGCGGACGCGATTGCTCTAGCCATCAATTCCAGAGATGGTTTACCTCCATTGGAGGAGTATAACTTCCTTTCTCGTTTGATCTATGACAGCGCGGTTCGCGCTCAAACGAAACCCATCCCAGGCTCCACTATTCGTCGAAGGCCTCCCAATCCATGGTGGGATAGCCAATGTTCCAAGCTTTATCAGGATAAATCGAACGCATTCAAAGCTTTTCGGAAACGTGGAACCCCTGAAAATTTTCAGACGTATTTGGACCTTGAAAATCAATTTAAAAACTTGATCAAAGGGAAAAAACGTGCTTATTGGCGAAATTTCGTGGGAGGTTTGTCACGAGAAACGTCAATGAAAAAATTATGGAAAGTGGCTCGAAACATGAGAAATCGCTCTTCATCCAATGAAAGCGAGGAATATTCACATCGATGGATTTTGAATTTTGCACGGAAGGTTTGTCCTGATTCCGCTCCTGTGCAAAAAATTGTTCGAGATATACCACAAGATAGGTGCGATCTTGATTCCGAGTTTTCGATGGTAGAATTCTCTCTTGCTCTGCTTTCATGTAACAATTCTGCTCCGGGATCGGATAGAATTAAGTTCAACTTGCTGAAAAACCTCCCTGATGTGGCGAAACATCGCTTGTTGAATTTATTCAATCGGTTTCTGGAGAATAATATTGTTCCAGATGATTGGAGACAAGTACGAGTTATAGCTATTCAAAAACCCGGAAAACCCGCGTCCGACTTCAATTCGTACCGCCCAATAGCAATGCTGTCTTGTATACGGAAATTGTTGGAGAAAATGATCTTGTTTCGCCTTGATCGATGGGTTGAAACGAATGGCCTACTCTCAGATACACAATATGGGTTCCGCAGGGGCAAGGGGACGAATGATTGTCTTGCGTTGCTTTCTTCAGAAATTCAAATGGCTTACGCCGGAAAAAAACAAATGGCTTCAGTATTCTTGGACATAAAGGGGGCCTTTGATTCTGTTTCAATAGAGGTTTTGACAGACAAATTACACTCTCGGGGTCTGCCGCCTCTATTGAATAATATGTTATATAACTTGCTTTGTGAGAAGCATTTGAACTTTTCTCACGGAGATTCGGCAGTAAGTCGGGTCTCTTACATGGGTCTCCCCCAGGGCTCATGTTTAAGCCCCCTTTTGTACAACTTCTATGTAAGCGACATCGACAATTGCCTTACACAAAATTGCAGCCTAAGACAACTTGCAGATGATGGAGTGGTCTCTGTCGTAGGATCAACAGAATCCGACCTACAAGAACCCTTACAAGATACTTTGAACAATTTTTCAACCTGGGCCATTGGGCTAGGGATCGAATTCTCCACGGAGAAAACAGAGATGGTGGTTTTTTCTAGGAAGCATAGACCAGCAAAACCAAAGCTTCAACTTTTGGGTAAACCGATCACTCATGCTATGTCATTCAAGTATCTTGGGGTCTGGTTCGACTCCAAATGTACTTGGGGGGCCCATATTAGGTATCTGAGTAAAAAATGCCAACAAAGAATAAATTTTCTCCGTACAATTACCGGCACCTGGTGGGGAGCCCATCCCGAAGATCTTATAATGTTGTATAGAACAACTATTCTCTCAGTGATGGAGTATGGCAGTTTCTGTTTTCAATCAGCTGCCAAAACACACTTAATTAAACTCGAGCGAATTCAGTATCTTTGTCTCCGTATTGCGTTGGGATGTATGCCCTCAACGCATACCATGAGTCTGGAGGTTTTGGCAGGCCTACTCCCACTAAAAGATCGCCCATATTAGGTATCTGAGTAAAAAATGCCAACAAAGAATAAATTTTCTCCGTACAATTACCGGCACCTGGTGGGGAGCCCATCCCGAAGATCTTATAATGTTGTATAGAACAACTATTCTCTCAGTGATGGAGTATGGCAGTTTCTGTTTTCAATCAGCTGCCAAAACACACTTAATTAAACTCGAGCGAATTCAGTATCTTTGTCTCCGTATTGCGTTGGGATGTATGCCCTCAACGCATACCATGAGTCTGGAGGTTTTGGCAGGCCTACTCCCACTAAAAGATCGCTTCAATTTATTATCTCTTCGGTTATTCATCCGGTGTAAGGTCATGAACCTATTGGTGATCGGAAATTTTGAGCGGCTGATCGAGCTAAATTTTCACTCCGGATTCATGAGTTCATATCATGAATTCATCTCCATGCAGGTTGATTCTTCTTCGTATATTCCCAACCGTGTTTGTTTCCCTGACTACATCAATTCCTCTGTGCATTTTGATCTGTCCATGAAGCAAGATATCCATGGATATTCAGATTACCAACGATCGAGGATCGCTCCAACGATCTTCGATGAAAAATATAGGGGTATCAATTGTGATAATATGTACTTTACTGATGGGTCCACTATAAATGAGTCCACAGGATTTGGAGTGTTCAACGAATTTTTTAGCTACTCACACAGTCTTCAGAATCCTTGCTCAGTGTATATTGCTGAATTGGCAGCAATTCATTGGGCGCTGGACAGCGTCGCCTCACGACCTGTTGAACACTATTACATTGTAACGGATAGTCTTAGCTCTGTCGAAGCTATCCGTTCAGTGAGGCCGGAAAAGCACTCGCCGTACTTCCTTGAGAGAATACGAAAAATTTTGAGTGCTTTATCCAGACGCTGTTATGTTATTACCTTTGTGTGGGTCCCTTCTCATTGCTCAATTCCGGGTAATGAGAGGGCTGACTCATTAGCAAAGGTAGGTGCGATTGAAGGCGATATTTATCAGCGTCAAATCGCCTTCAATGAATTTTACTCTTTAGTCCGTAAAAATACCATCGCTAACTGGCAACGCAAATGGAACGAAGATGAATTGGGCCGGTGGCTTCACTCGATTATCCCTAAGGTTAGCCTCAAACCATGGTTCAAAAGTCTGGACTTGAGTCGGGACTTTATTCGCACCTTCTCCCGACTCATGTCCAATCACTGTTCGTTAGACGCGCTACTCTTTCGTTTCAATCTGGCCGGCAGCAATATCTGCGTTTGTGGCCGAGGTTACCACGACATCGAACACGTTGTTTGGTCGTGTGAGGTGTATCTTGTTGCCAGATCGAATTTAGAGAACTCCCTTCGGGCTAGAGGAAGGCAGCCCAATGTGCCGGTGAGAGATGTGTTGGCTCGGTTAGACCTTGATTACATGTCCCAAATATATGTTTTCCTTAAATCTATCGATGTTCGTGTGTGATTATCCTTATATCCTTATACCCTCCATTTCTTCCTTTGTGAGTAATTGGTCCGCTTGCTATAAACAGAAGAATGAAATGTAAATTCACAACTGATGTACGAATAGATTTAAGAATTGAGTGTGTGTGATTATCAACATTGTAATAATTTCCTTATACCCCATCCTTTTCCTGAGAAAATGTCACCCTTTTAATCTCGAGTCCACCACGAGTAATCGGTTTCCCACATTACTAACCATAGATTTAAGAAAATTGTTCATATATATAGTTTTAAAAATATATTTAAGATTTCGGCTCCTTTAAACTTATGTAACTGAGCCTGTAAAAATAAACGAATTTATAAAAAAAAAAAAAAATCTGTTAAAAAGATAAAGGGCCTGGTCGGGTAAGGGAGTAAAAAGTGTCCCCAAACCAAATCACTAGCTGTATGGCAAATATTGTATAGGATATTAAATAAGAAATTTTGGCGGTTTATTTGAACCCCTATGTGGTTTAACATAGGATCTATGGTGAAAAACGTACTTTTTCGTTTATTTCACGCCATCCTCAACAGATCCGAGATAAAAATTTGAAAAAAAATACTGAATATGCATTTTACTACGGTGTATCAAGAAAAAATATTAAAAAAAAATTTCATCAAAAACTTTAGTACTAAAAAATATTGAAATTCTGAAAAAAAATTTTTTGGGATTTAGAGATTCAGTACTACTCTAATTCGTATTTAAATGTGCTCCTACGGCTTTTCTAGATTGATGAGTATCTTCAAACTATTTTTTCATCTAATAATAAAAAAAATAAATACACAGTACAAAAAAATGTTATAGATTTTCTGGCATTTCGAAATTTTGAAAAAAAATATAACTGTGAGACCCACATCTTTTATTTAAATTCGTTCGTAGGTGTCTTTTTTCTACATGTGGCGTAATTTTTAACACAAAAATAATTTTCTTCATCGGAAAAAAAACAAATCGGATTTTTGTTCTTCTCATTAATCCGAATGATCTTTCCACAAGGACTTTATTTTTTTCTCACAGAGCTCTATCGTACTGCTGACTCCTATGAATTTGGTAAACCATCTAAATCCAATGTAAAGATAATATAATATATTTTAAGATACGAGAAAATAAGTTGTACAGCGTAATGCTCTAAATATACCGACAAAATTGAGACATATGAAAAACAAAATTTAAAAAATATTAGAGCAGTTATGGGTTTCTAAATTCAAAATAAATTAAAAATGCCCAAAGGTCAAAAAAACAATTTTTTTTCGCACAATCCTCTTTAAAGTTCAAGAAGAAAATACGCTACACGTGGAAAAAACAACACATACGAACACATTTAAATAAAAATTAGAGTCAAATTAGGTCTCAGAGTAATATTTTTTTTTCAAAATTTCGAAATGCCTGAAAATATATATAATTTCTTTTGTACCGCGAAAAACACTAAAAATTCATATATACCATATACCTAATATAGACGTAGGAAGAAATTTTAATACAAACTAGAGTAGTACTGCACGTCAAAATAAAAAAAAAATAATTTAAAATAAAGATAAAAATTCATTTAAAATTTTTTTTAGTGTTTGATTTTCTGATGAACAAATTGTTTAAAAATATTGATCGATACACCTAAGTAAGATGTACTTTCAGTTTTTTTTCATGTTTTGTCTCAAAGCTATTGAGAATGACGTGAAAAAAAACGAAAAGGTGCCTTTTTCACCATAGATCATAAGATGTACCATATAAGGACTCAAATATATGGTACTACTGCCAAAATGTTTTATTTAGTATCCCATACAATATTTTCCATACAGCTGGTGATTTGGTTTGGGGGACTTTTTACTCTCTTACCCAGCCAGACTACTTGCAAATATAAAAAAAATAAATTTTGGTGCCGCGCAACACTGAAAAAAATCACACATATCTAGAAACGCCGTAGAAACACATTTAAATATAAATTAGAGTAGTACTGAATCTCTAAATCCCAAAAAAACAAATTTCAAAATTTCAATATTTTTTTTAGTACTAAAATTTTTGATGAATTTTTTTTTTTGATAATTTTTCTTGATACACCGTAGTGAGATGCACATTTAGTATTTTTTTCAAATTTTTATCTCGAATCTTTTGAGGATGGCGTGAAATAAACGAAAAAGTACGTTTTTCACTATAGATCCTACGTCAAACCACATAGGGGTTCAAATAAACCGCCAAAATTTCTTCTTTAATATCCTATACAATATTTGCCATACAGCTAGTGATTTGGTTTGGGGGCACTTTTTACTCCCTTACCCGGCCAGGCCCTTTACAAGAATTCCGGTTGAGCTATCCCTAGCTTGTTCGCAATTTCCACTTTCAATCCCTTGGAATGATATGATTTTCTTAAAAACAGAACCATTATTTTTAGACAATGCTCAATTCTAAGCATCTCTATGCCGTTTCACGTGCACGATGCTCAAACTGTTGTAGACTACTCGAAATGTATAAAAAAATAAATAAATTAAAAACGAGTACGAACAAATAAAATACCATCATCATCATAGTCTAATGATAAAAAAGACAAAAGCACAAAAAAAAATTAATCCGTCATAGCTTTGTCATCTTACATACTAACATTGATTATACACCAGGTCAAAAATCTAAATCATGCTTCAAAAACTCTTTACAAATACTACGAGGCTTGTTGCTGTCTTTGCCTCATTGGTAAGGTATCATACAGTCGATATCCCTTATAAAAAGTTGAATTTTGGGTACACGACATTCGGAAGTTCATGGTTCTGAGGTCGCTTGCTTGTCTTGTATTATATCGATGCATGTCTCTTCCATACATTATAATATTTCGTAGGTAATTCGGCGTCATATTATTAGTCATTTTGTATATAAACGTGAGCGTGCAATATTCAATACGCTGACTGACTGACATCCAATGTAGGCATTCTAGCATGAATCTCCGCGGAGTTCGTCGATCACATCTCAATATCAGGTGCATAGCCTTGTTTTGCAACATTTGCATTCTTTGCATCTGTCTCTTATTTGCAAGAAATAGCACAGATGCACAATTATCAAAATGTGGAGCGATCAGCGCTTTGTAGATAGTTATTTTGCTTTCAAAAATCAAGAAACGATTTATTCTACAAAGCACTCCATATTTTTGAGCTGCCTTCTTTATAGTATAATTAATGTTCTCTTCAAAAAGCAGCGTTTCGTCTAGAATAACGCCAAGATGTTTGATTGATGATACTCTTTCCACAGGTTGCCCATCTATACTTATACTTAGACTGCCACTATCAAGACTGCGTGTCGATACTACCATGTATTTCGTTTTACTTATATTTAATTTCAATTTTTTCCATTTTAACCAGTCATCTAAGTTTTGTAGTTCAAGATTCATTTTTCTGTAACAGTCTTGCAATGTATCTGCCACAACAAATATCGCTGTGTCGTCAGCGAACAAATTCACGTCGCTGTCATTTAACACCTGTTTGATGTCATTGATATAAAGCATGAAAAGCAACGGCCCCAGAACACTCCCTTGAGGCACACCCAGATTCACTGATCCCGCCGATGATTTACTGTCCCTATAAATAGTGATTTGTGTTCGCCCGCTTAAGTAGCTTTCAAACCACGACAATACAGCTCCAGTTACATCATAACTGGAAAGCAGCTTTATCAATTTACACCGGTCTACTGTCTCAAAGGCCCTTTTCAAATCAATAAATACCGTCAAAATAACTTCCTTCTCCTCTATAGCCTGTTTCCATTCTAGAAGCAACAAATCAAGAGCCGTCTCCCAAGAGTGGTTTTTCCTTAATCCAGACTGTTCATCTACCAGTATTTCATTTTCCGTTATATGTTCCAACAGTTGATCTTTGACAACGATTTCTAGGATATTTTCGTACATTGGTAACATATTAACAGGTCTACGGTCTTCTGGTTTGGTTGATTTCGGATTTTTTGGAGTCGGTATGACAACGGATTAAAAACGGGTGTTAAATAAAAAATGAGAATTTTTTCAATCACATATAAAATTTTTATTTTTTTTCAACGATTTCAGTATTTTTTATTAATAACATAATGTATTTTCTTCAAAAAAATGTCAGTGAATGTTTGAGTAAGGGTCGTGGTCTGCTGTTCGACGCAACTTTGTCGCGATGCTCTCACAAGAACGTTGTACGGCACTTACGTCCATTTTCCGGATACAATTTCGGATTCTTGTAGTCAGTTGCTTCGTGTCCTTGGCCCTCCAATTGTTTTTATACACTAGGGCACTGAGTGAGCCAAAGAAATCCTCTAGTGGGCGTCACTGGGGCAAGTTTGTTGGGTTACGATCTTTCGGCACGAACGGTATCTTTTTCTCCTCAAGATATGCCAGCGTCTTCTTGGCGTAATGGGAAGACGCCTTTTCCGGCCAGAAGACGTACTTCCCATCCGCGTGATGCTCGTTCAGGAACGGCAGCAGTATTTTATCGAGGCACTCTTCTCGATAGATTTGTTGGTTGATTGCCAGACCGCTCGGCTTAAACCAAGGCTTTGAAATGCCCCGGTCGGAGATGGCGATGTACAACATAACTTTTTTTTCAAACTTGTGCTTGAACTTGTATTTCACCTCAGGCGGTGTGGATGACTTGTCGCTGGAGTAGTAATTATCATTTCCTGGAATATGCGTTTTGGACAAGGGAAAATAGCTTTCGTCATCCAGAACGAAAGACGTCCCGCCGTATTTTTTGGTCATCCACCGACACTGTGATTTAAACGTTTCAATCTGCTCCTCCGTGTACTCCGGCGACCTCGTCTTCTTCCTGCAGACGATTCCTTCCATCTTTAGGGGCCAATGGATCAATACGTGGGAGCAGCCATATTTCCGACCGGCGTCACGCAGGATGGTTGCGTCCTTGTTGTCAAACACCTTCTTTAACGATGTCTTCCTCTGCTTCGTCATTATCGTCACCGGACGACCACTTCCGACCTTCCGCTCTACGTTCAGGGAACCCAGGATACGATATACCGTACTGACAGGTACATTTTCTTCCTTAAAATGTGCCACCATGAACTTTTTTCCTTGCTGGAAATGCGTAGAACCGTACAATGCGTTCGCGGAGCACGTGCTGTTTCGACGCCATCTTTGCTTTGACTAAATTCAATCTAGCAAAACCAAACACGCCTACTGTTTCTAGGGAGCCCAAAGAGCAATTTTCTTGGAAAAAGAATATTTTACGCTCTTTATTCGAGTTACTGAAAAGTATTGAAAAAATTCTCATTTTTTATTTAACTCCCGTTATATCAACATATTAATTCACCCGTAACTCGGATATGTTACGGATCAGGTTTCCGAGAGAAATGACCATTTTATGACCTGAATCAACTCCCATCATCGTTTGAGTGCCAAAGGTTGTACCGCTCATGACAACTCTACACGAGCTGATGATTGCGCCGGCTAGTGATCATTCTATCCTGGATTCCTCGAGTCGAGAAAGACGCACCACGCTAGATGTGGGGTGCAGACTAGGGGGCGTTGCTGATTAACGGTCAGCTGCATCCCAATAGGAAGTATCCCATGTCAGGCACACGTACAGAGCACTGAAGACTGCAACATCCCAATTATGAGAACACTTGTAATACTAACCTCGAGCCAACCGCGAGTAATCGGTTACATATTACTAACATAGTTGTAAGCAAACATTGTCAAAATATTGAACTCCCGGCCCCGTTAGGCTGACGCCATATGAGCCTTAATAAAAATATATATTTTGGATAAAAAAAAACTCCCATCATTCGGCATATCGAACTTCGTGGATTGTCAATACTAGCTCGTTGGTGAGGGTTTATTGTCACATTTCGAGGGTTTATGGTCACATCAGGATAACCCGAACGGTCTCCGAATAACCGGCAATTCAAAATATAGATCGAGATATGAGAAAGGGGCAACCTGTAGGTGGATTGAATCAGATTTGTTATCCGTAAGGCAGTATTCTAGTCTAAAAATTTGAAAAAAAAACTTTTTTTTCCTTCATATTTCCATAGTTTGGGCATTCAAGAATATACCATACGATGGACTTATCGAAAATCCTATTATTTAGAGCCATTTTAGTGATACGGTATTTAATCTGGTATGGTCATCACAATGAACTTCAAACGCGTTTTTCTCGAAACTAGTTTTTTCAATCTGGCGTACACGATATCTCAAGTTCTACTAAACCGATTCATGTCGAATTTATATGGATACAATCTGCAGGCATCTCGCTGTCGCATGAACCTCTAAAATATGATAATTTTGAAGTTTTACTATTTTTAAAAAATCGGGAAACGTAAGAAAAAACGTTTTTACCCGCATTTTGTTTTTCAAACGGCCGCCATTTTGGCAAAAAAGATGGTTTTGACTTGTCAGAGGTTTATGCGATAGCGGCATCTTTACTGATTCAGAATTTGTCCGATTTTTTTGTTTCAGATAACCAGAAGGGCTGGAAACGTGTACGTCATGGCACAACTTTTTTCTGAACACCCTCACTTCATCAACTCTCAACTGTTCTAATTATGAATATTTTTTCTCCGTTCAATTTTTGTTTTATTGTTCAAAGAAAGATGAACAAATAATCATATAATGGATAGTAAACATATTCTTAGTTTTATTTTTACGGTGCGCGAAAAAACGTCTGAAATACATGCCTCTACACTAGAATACCCTCTTAAACGCTGGAATTATCATTCATATTACCATAGGTAAATGTATAAGTGAATTTCTATACATTTTAGTGCATTATCCACTACAGAATGATGAAACAATTAAATAGATTGATGAATTTCACCCCAAAAGTATGTTTTCATAACGTTTTGTAATATTTGCACCAGTACAGGTTTTAAAAATAATTGAGAATAATTTACACAAACCATTTCGAAAATATGTACGATTTCCGGATAATCGTGATCAATTTGTCACCGGTTTAATTTTTTTTTCTTATTGAAATTGAAAATGAAAATGACTAGCTTGGGCAATCTAGTGTTAATAAACACTTGAATAGTTATGAAATGTCGAGCATTGTCACCCTAAGTCCCACGTTTTGATTGGCCCAATTTGAGCTCCTAAAAGTGTACCGATCGAAAAGAGCAACCAGAGTAACAGTGAAATACAATTTGAATACATAAATATAACTGCGAAAACAAATGTGGCTATCCACCATGCATATCATTCTATGCAGAGGGAATATAAAAAATGAGACATCGAAGTCAACACACGCACCAGCTAGCGCGCTGTTGTCTACCTTTCTTTCCTAATATTGCTGACCAGTGTTTGCCGATTGAAAGTTTCTCTGAATAACTCACTTTCGTTCGTTCAAATATGATCTTGCAGAAGTCATTTTCCCCAGTGGCATTCGTTTGTTGTTACATGCCACGAATCATGAAACATACTAAAACGAGAGAACTCTGCTGCCGTTAGTACCTCATAATACACAATCATGCGAACCGGAACGTCATGATCACTTTCGGTGCTGCAAGATTATATTTGTCTTTGTTCCTCATTCACTACATACCAAACCCCTACATGCATTTTGAAGCAGCAGATACATACGAACTACGAGAGGCGAATGATTAGAGTATTTAGCGCGCCAAATCGTTACCACAATTCTATAATGAAACACTCACTCATCCGGAGCGATAAATCATTTTTCAACCCTTCTTTGAATAATGGTTGAAATTACCATCATAACATTGAATGCCCAAAAAATATATGAAACAACAAGTTCGCTTTAAAATTGTGTCTAGATCTTGATTTATTTCACCAATAGAGTAAAAATCAAATTAATCAACGAAGGGTTAATCGAGAAACAGCATACATCAGCAACATAAGCAGTAACAAAGCAGAATCAACATACGAGGCAACAACAACACACGTGTAAGAAAAGCAGTTGTCAAAAATTAACTAAACATTCAAAATAGCCGTACTTGTCAGCATAAGTGAGAGACATGAGTACCAACATAATGCCACAAAAAATCTAGAATCGAATATACATAACCCGCGTAAAATCGAAAGACGCGATACTTTTTGAACAGACCTTGTAGATATCAGAAACAAAACAGTCAGCAGCAGTAGTAGCAGCAGCAAACTTCTGCATTGCATTGTTTGCGGCTGAAAAGTGGTGTCAAAGTACAACACATTGCAAACCGGTTGAGAAGAAGGTATTTTCCAGCAGTGAGAGCGGTGTTTTTCGGTTGAAAACTGAAGTTAAAAATTCTTTTCACAGTGGTTGTTTTAGCCGCCGCCACTACAACACAATCGATATCGGATATACTGTTGCCGGATGATTTCTTTACGAATGACGTTTTTTTGGGAGCATTAGAGATGTATTTTGCAATATTACAGAGACACGCACAGTCTGTGGGTATTACGATTTTTCGCGCGAGTACAGGAGGGTTAAATACAACTAATCTTTCATGGAAGTATGCTTTCAAATCCCAGTAAGAAAACCTCACTGTTGCATGTTCTGGGGCTCGAACCCACATCAAGCGGAATATAGTAGCAATGGTGTTTAATATTTGTGATCGATATCTGAGTGGGAAAAACACAGTCTGGTGCGAGTTGGCAGCGCAGTTCTATGAGGACGGAACCAAATAACCGAAAAGTGCTGAAAGCTTTCGAGGATTCTATTCATTGTTCAAATTTCAAATGAAATTTTTTACTACTGAAGTAGTAAAAATAACTAAATAACTAAAAAGTTATATAAAAAATTTCGATCTATTCTAAAATAATATCCGATGCGAAAAACAAGCAGATTGAATAATATAATTCCGTGGTTCTACGTCGAAAATGCGGTCGTGTCCTAGATGCACCCCTTTACATTGTGGAGGCGATCTGGCCTAGTGGTAACATCCATGCCTCTCACGCTAAAGGTCACGAGTTCAATTCTCACTCCCGACATTCTTCCAAAAATGGAAGTAAAAGTGACGAACCAGCCAAATGAGTTGAAAGTTACTATAATACAGATAAAAAAAACCCTTACATTTTTTCACAATGAAATGATTTTAATTTTTTATTAAGTTTGTACAACTATCAGGGGTCTTCATGTCAATTTTGAGCGCGATCCTTTATTGAGTTTGTTTACGGAGTCATTAAGAACAAGTTAACTTTTTGCTCGGTAATTTTCGAAATGAATAAATCTATTAATGAAAAATACTATTATATGAAATTTTGTCATCGACAAAGTAAAAGGGGTGGTGCTCGGTAATCGACATTTAGTTTAGAGAAAACGGACGCGTAAATAAAATATTTCCCATGAGGACGTTCCTCATATTTTGGTTGATGTTTTGGGCGTGAGAAAAGTCGTAGCACAACTAGTATCAAAAAAGCTCAATTTTCTTCAAAAAATTCATCGCAACCGAGTGACTAAAGACATGCTTGAACGACCAAATTTCCATCCCACGTTCATCGAACGCATAATTACTGGAGACGAGATATGGGTGTACGAGTATGGCATGCAAACAAGTCGAAACCGAAAAAATACGTCAAAGTCGATCAAAAGTGAAGGTAATACTGACTGTTTTCTTCGACATTCGTGGTGTTTCGTCGCAAACGGTCAGATTTGGATTTGGATTTGGAAGGATAACGCTTGGATTTTGCACCATGAAAATGTACCAGCTAATCGATCGATCATTGCGAATGAATTTATGACCAAAATGACACTAATGTGACTGAAAGAGCACCGTACTCTCCAGATATGGCCCAGTGTGACTTTTTCCTATTTCCGAAACTAGATTTAACGCTTCGTGAGACACGTTTTGACAGCATTGAAGACATGAAAACGAATTCGCTGCGTGAACACGAGGCAAATCCTAAATACAGCGATAAAAAGTGTTTTGATGACTGAATTTTTGGTTGGAAAAAGTGTATTGCTTCAGAAGGAGCCTATTTTGAAGGTGATAATATAAGTCTAGATGATAAATGAAGCATTTTTGAAGCATTTTCAGTATCGTCGTAGCTGAAGGTTTGATGAATGAATACTTGATTGATGGTGGGGGTGTGCATAAATGGAGGAATTGATGCTACAGCTATTCACATTGTTTGGATAATGGGGACAGTCGGTTGTATACGCTTTGTCCAACATCTATAAGACCACCCTGATTCTATTTCGTTGCAACACAAAGTATTTCAACAAGATACATTCATACATTGTTGAATGCTTAGAATAAATTATATTTAACGTCAATTTCGTTCAAAAGAGTTGTTTGTTTATTAATTGTGCCTAATTATGATAATTTCAGTTGTCCAGTTTCTATAAGACAACATCAAAATTCATAATTATTATCAATGAAAAATTCAAAACGATCGGCTGATTTACATGTCAATAATTGGTAACCTTGCCATTTCAACTAATAACCTTGAAAATTGAGTGTTGGAATACTATTTACCATATTCTGCTGAACGGATTTCTCGATATTTTTCCATTTTTCCGAAATTGCGTCAATGATCTCTTCAATCGTGGTGTACCGTTTTCCCTCAGTGTAAATTCTGCGTACAAGAATCCCCCTAAGATTTTCAACAGGATTCATGTCTGGACTGGCGAGCCGGCCAGTCCAAAACATTAAGTTTTTGGTCCTTAATCCATTGCTTAGTTTACTTGCTGGTATGAATAGTAGCATTGTTTTACTGATATGTGATTTTTTTCGACGATATCAACGCAAAACCGGTAGGAGAGAGAATTCCAGAACATGTGTGTAATCCTTGAATGATGTGAAAACTACCTTGAGCTTTCCGGTTGCACAGAATTCCGCCCAAACCATGCACGAGTCTCCACCGAAACTCCTGGTTGGAAAATACTGTTCCTTCTTCCGTAAATCACGCCAGTACCCGTTGAAACCATGAGGACCATCCAAATTGAACTTTTTTCGTCAGTGAAGATAACCTATACATTGAAGAATTTTCCGTTATGGTATATAGCAAAATGTATTCTTTTGCAAACACTCTTTGTCACAACATACTATGTCCCACTGTCGGTTCATGTGAGCTTTGGCAAAACTCAGACGTCTTCCGGTGTGAGATGGTGTAAGATGAGGAGTTTTGACCTTTCAAGCCCTCTTTATGTGAGGATATTTAACCAAAATTTGACGAATTGTCACCCGAGCAGATGAGTAATTGAAATATTGCCTTATTTGCACATGCGATTTTGACGTATTCGAATCTGTTCTAGCTATTTCTCGCTTATACTGGTCAGAGAGCTTCGATTTACGTGAAGCTCTCTGCTTCTTACCGTATCCTTGAGGATTCGCTCAACAATTGGGCCCTACTTGATGGGATCGTCCAATCCAACGGGAAATTTCTTTGATACCAACATTTTCTTGTTGAAATGTATCGATTTATCTTTCTTCTCTATCCGTGAAGACTTTTCCCTTCGACATTTTTCAGATTTAATTGATCAAAATAACTAAAACAACGGAAAAGGTAACTGGTCTTATAGAAACTTGAAAGTTGAAAATACGAAAACATTCGTTTACGCTCAGCACTTGCACACACACATATGAAAATCATGCAGTGTATGGTAGTCACCAATACCTACACACTAGAATATCAATTGAATTATTGTTTACTTACAATGCCACAAATCAGCAAGATCATCACCTGGTCGTATAGAAGTTGGACAGAGTGTATGTGTACGAATTGCGGCTGGAGTGACGACGTACCATCAACCCTCTAATAATGCTGCCCCTAAAATCTATTTGTAGGTAGTTTTCGGAACATTTTCATGCGTAATTACTGGCGGGACAATAAGTGAGGATTTTAGAACGTAGGACGTTGGTTCACGTTTGCAATTTTTTAACCTCATTTTATTCTAAGTAGCAAAATTGGTAATAATTATATAATATTATTGAATTATACAGAGCGTTCTTTATATTTAAACTTCAAAATCAATACATTGAAAACAATCATAACGTGCTTTAAATTCGTTATAAACATTACTGGCATAAACTTTTACCACTTTTTCTGATCTTCAGTACTACTGTACTACTGGTTAGCAAACCAGGACAGAAATCAATTCTCATCTAATGGGATCCGATTAGAATAAATGCTATCGTCGATATCATATCGACATGTTTTCAATTTGCATTCCATTGTGTCAACTCTATCGGAGGAGGATTAGAGAAGCTTTATTTGACATCGAGTCTGCGTTGTCCTGACCAGATGTGTTACTGTTTTCGAGACTCCAAATATGAATACATAGGCAAATATAACATTAATTTAAAAACGCCTGCGATTCGCTGAAAATGGCGGCCGTATTCACCCATCCAATTTACATATTACAGTTTCAAAAAAGTTGTGTGCCTGAGTTTATCATCGGCGAAAAACATTTTGAAAATTTGTCCTGTTTTAAAACTCACTATCTCACTGAGGTTATCATTCGGTTAATTTGAGAATTCGCAAGGTTATCTCGTTGAATCGCGATTGTTGCTTCGACCTGTGGAATTCGAAATCTGCGCTCATCAAAACATATTTCGTGTGAATAAATGCATAAATTTCCTCGCCCGATTCGGATAGCTCAGATAGTCTTAGCGAGCAGCAAAAAAAGGTAAATCCAACTGGTTAGTCCCTAAGCGGAAAATATATCTAATTTATTAAAGCATGTTATCAATTAGTCATTAACATCAAAACAAATAAAACTTGTCGAACACGCCGCGTTTTGCTTAAAATACAATACAGTAACGGTCCATAACAATATATATTTTCGAGTGCTTTTGGGTTTCGAAATCTATCTAATATATTCTAGAAGAAGAAGAAGCCCGCCGTAAGGATGATAGCGAAACGAGAGGGATCCGGCAAAGTCCGGGATTCTGTGCGGCTCGGCATTCGCTGAGACGGCGGCGTTCACGTTTTGGACCGCGATTTGGTTAAGAGTATCCGAAAGTAAGATATATTATTATGATTATTGTTATTACTACCTCGACGCTTGGTGAGCAGAAGGCATCAAAATGGGAATGGGATAGCTTGGACTGGACGGGAAAAGGAAAAAAAAAGAAGAGGTCATATGGTGCCGTTTAGTAAAACGATACTGACATCGCGTCATTATCTAATGGGTTAACCTAGCTCTGTAGCCTTCCGCACGCTATTTGTATACATCACAGTTTGCCTTTACTAATGTCGTGTTCAAACGCGGTTCGATGGCCCCATAATTCGGACGTTCCTTCATCGTGACACCTAAAGTCCTATTGCTTAGCCCCCAGCCAAATAGATCCGAGACTATGCGTTCGTAGCGCGGAGATCAAAATCATATTGATTCATATTTATTTATTCGATTTTTTACTCGTTTATGGTCGAAGAGAAATCAGCATTAAAGTCGAAGTTGTTTTCCCCCGTAGCCTCGAGTCCAGAGCTTTGCACCTCTGCCCGAGAAGAAGAAAAATGTAAAAAAAATGTACATTTTTTATAGAACCGCTTATGTTTGGTGACTGGGCCCTGTCTGCATTCATGTCTTACTATAATGGATTTCCTCGATTTTCTTTTCGCCTCCGAGATGATGGTGAATAATAGACAGGTGTGGCCGAAACCCGCACCAGATCGCCTTGATTATTAACTCGAGTGAGTTTATGGATGATTTTATAAATTTCCAAACATTTCTGTCACGCGGCAAAGGCAACCGCAAATGGTTTTGATGTCATCATTATGGCCCGATTCGAGGTGTATCTCCGTGCTGTTTGTGCGTACATTTTTTATCGATTTCGCGTCGTAACACTACGGGAACTGTGATCCGAAGCGCTGTGATCCTAGGTATTCGGAAAGGAAACTGCTCGTTTCATTTAAGTTTCGCTTTGATCGCACCGAAATCAGAGGTAACGCACAATGGAATGGGAAGTTTTTTCTCCCTACTTCTTTAATAGATCGTGTTAGGCATAACTAGTAAAATGGGATCCCATCCTGAAATTAGAAGCGTACCAATAAATGTGTACCCTCTTTTGGGTTTTATGTGGACATTCGTCATAACTCTCGGCTGAAATATGATTTTGGTTTATTGATTTCCATTAATTGTGTTTCTGGGACATGTAAACCGATGAAGTGACAAGCTGCACAGAAAAGTTAATCGTAAACTTCAAAATGAACTCTGTGTTGATCGGCGTTTGGAGGCGTGGCGAGTCACGCTATTTTAGCCCTCCGTTTTTTTTTTAACCCATTAACGACAAAGTTGTAAAAATTGTTTTTTTTTAATTTGCCCAATAAAGTTATACAAAATTGAGGGTAATTGATAGTAGGTGATAGCTAATAGACTAAGCTATCATTTGATGCCAAAACCTTACCATATGGTTGCTTTCCAAAGCCATGAAAAATTTTCAAAGATGCTGTTCGATTTTTCGAGCGCTTGGCATAAAATGGATTGAACACTACGGTGGCAGCTACCCAAAATCTGAATTGTCACAATCATACGACTAATTTAAATTGCGGCTATTTTTCATAAGAGCTTTTGCTAACCCGGCAAACTTCGTCCGGCCCAAAATTTATTTCTTTGTATTAAACATCCACGTTTTCCTACTAAGCATACGTTCATGGGCCCAATCGCAGAACTATTCTTTGATTGATCTTCTAATCTACCCTTTAAAATTACATTTTACTATAAAATTCCTAGTACTTTTACCCAGAGGCGACGCGTGACCAACTGAGCTACCTGTTCAAATTCATTTGCAACATTAAAACAACAGTATTGCGATGACAGATTTTAATATTTTTATTTCTCAACAATTATCTATACAGTAAAACCAGTTTCTGTGCGGTTTTTTATGCGAATTTTTTTTGTGCGGTTTTTGTGGTGCGACTTTTTTTTGTGCGGTACAGTAAAACCTGTTTTTGTGCGAATTTTTTTTTGCGCGATTTATTTTGTGCGGTTTTCTGTTCTTGTGCGGTTTTTTTCGTGCGGTATATGGAAAGAAGCATATTTGACGAAGTGATCGTCCATTTAGTTTTTTTCGATGGTTTATATGCATTTCAGTGCGAAAAAGCATATTTGCGTCTCAATTATCCACTTCTGAAATCATTCCCTTCCTTCCATCAAATGCTCTAAGTTTTTCTAAGTGTTTGCATGACATGATTTCTAACAGCAACACGTTTCGACATGCAAATAAAAGCACAAAACAGCCACGCACAAACGAAGAGGCAAAGTTTCCCGTCGCAAAGCAGGGAAACAAAAAGAAAATTAAACGGTGAACGGCGTGGATTTGAGTTATTTTCTTGAGGGAAACTTTTTTATGTGGTTCCTATCTACCGCACAAAAAAAGTTTTTTTTTCAAAATGTGTACCGAACACGATTTTTTAAAGCTACTGGTGAAGTTTTGCACGATTTTTTTTATGCGGTCACTATCCCCCGCACAAAAAAAGGTTTGCCTGTAAAAAAATAAGTCATCGATCATTTTTTTCTATCTTTGATATGTATTTTATCGCTTTTCATAGGGAATGTTTCAGCTAATTACCATTCTCACGTTTTGTTTTGTTTGTTTTAAGGTGTCAGTAGGAGCTTATTGACAGGAGCAAAAAGTTGATTTTATGATCTGCGCAAGTGAGTAGGCCGAAATAGAAAATCGAATGTTGATCACGCATGGAATCATTAGGATTTGGATTATTTTCTTAATGAAACTTTTTTATGCGGTCCCTATCCACCACATAACAAAAAGTTTTTTCCAAATTGTTCAGCGAACACGATTTTTCCCTATCACCCGCACAAAAAAAAGGTTTGCCGGTATAACAAAAGAATCCTACGGTAAACTATGAGCGCATACTTATCAATGATTCCCTCATAAAATAAAGGCATCTGCATTATCTCATAAAGGAAATCTTTTTCCACAGTCATCATCATAATTCCGAATAACCGTTTCTGGTCAGATCTCAACCGCAAATAATTCTTGATCCGTCGAACAACAAAAAAAAGTTCTTTCAACGGATGCCGTTGTATTAGGCAATGTTAGTATCATTCTGGTTTCTAGTTTGATGCATGTTTTGTCCAACGATAATCGGAATAATGACTATAATTTGAAAAGAATCGTCAGCTTATTACAAAGCTTCGCCTTATCGAATTTCGAGTGGTATGAAATAAGCATTTTCAAATTCCCAGTAGGTAATGCGACATCGAAGTCGGCAAAATTTTCGTGATTCAACAAAGCGACAAAATTGTATTCATCTAGTTCCTTAAACCATTTCGTCATTTCGTCAATAATTCTGTCTATAATCGATTCATATAAACGACGACAATTGATGACGTTACTGTCATTCATAGTTTCCCCATAGTTTCATCCATAGTTTTAGCAAGAATTTCAATACGTGTGCGCGACAGTGAATATATCCAATGAATAACCGTTGTTTCCCCTCTGTTTGCACACCAGATTTATCACCGGACATTACAGTAGCGCCATCATAGCTCTGGGCCACAATTTTGTCAGCATTAAGACCAAAGTACGCAGCTATTTCATTCACATGACCGATCAATGATCGATAAAATGCTCGAATTAAAACCACTTCTCAACGAAGAATCTCTCAAATTTTAATAACGTCAGAAACAGAAAGAGAAACAGAAAGGGAAACGATGACAACCACGAACAAACACTGAAGAGTGGTGGTGTGTATTTTCCATCGTTTTCATCAGTTCGTTCAGCAGAAATATTGAACCTAACACGTCATTTTTACGCAAGGCGGCGCATTAGCAGTAGTGATCGTTTCATACGTAGTTGACTGTGTTAGGATGACGGTGGGTTCAGATGAATGGTTTGAATCCGGTAGTAATTACTGCTTATTTCGTAGCGTAAGGCTGTGTTGCGCGGGGATTGGGGTGAAGTCAAATGTAACTATCAGACTATATTCTTCACGGTGGGTTTGAATTCCACCAAAATAGAAAATAAAAAAAGGATATTCGGGATAATATAGAAATCACAACAAAGTTACCTTCGATAATTCCTCATCCATGTTACAAATGTGGAATAATATACATTTTATTCTGAGATTGTCTACCTGTCCTATGAATAGTTTCAACAGGCGCACGAGACGCCTTTGCTTCTACCAAAGCTCGTCATTATAATATCAGATTATTTTCAGACACAATTCTCATTCAAAATTTTTCAACCACTTGCAAATAGCATGTTTCTCCGTTACATGGAATGAATGTTTAATACAGAAAATATGATAGAATAAAGACAGCCCTAAATCGGACAATTCCTTTCTCGAGTTTTGCTCTTACGAAAACATTCGGCGATTCATTTTTATCTATATAGATAGAAGAAGACACAGGAGTGCGTTTTGCCACATTTAAATCCATTTCCACTTTCGAACAAATATCAATTTCGTTAACACAAACATCAAATGGACTAACAACGCTTGTCACTATGTAGTTGAAGAACACGAATTTTTCCATTTTCCTTCAGAGTTTACCGAAAATTTTCAATTGTTATGTTTAGTTGAAATATGTGTACAGGGAAACTTCGATATAACGTACCCTCGAAATAACGTCACTCGATATAACATTTCCAAAGTGTAAAGGAAAAATTTTTTCAATATTTTTTTTCTGATAGAACAATGAATCATCTGTATTGTGATGCTAAAACAAGTTTTGTACCTTCAATCAATCATGAAATACAGCTGGTTTTGTGATTCCGGATTCTAAATGAATCAATCGTTAATCAACAGTACGAAGGGAAACATCATGAGAAAGGCTGGCTTCGTCTTCTGATTAAAGTTATTCATTAACTTTACTAAAACAGCAACACAATAATGTATTATAGACTACGTTTGTGAGTACTTTATTATGCTTCGATATAACGTACAATTTTGAAAGTGAAATGTACGTTATATCGAAGTTTACCTGTATTATATTTATGGGACCCCCTCTCCCTTCCAGAGGAGGGAGGGGTGTCATACCATCATAGAAATATTTCTCGTACCCAAAAACACTCACATCCCAAATTTACCTCCATTTGCTTGAATAGTTCTCGAGTTATGCAGAAGTTTGTGTTTCATTTGTATGGCAGCACCCTTAGAGAGGGGGTGGAGTTTCTAATCACCATAGAAACATTTATTTCACCCTAAAACCTCCACATGCCAAATTTGGTTTCGTTTGCTTGATTAATTCTTGAATTATGCCGAAAATTGCGTTTCATTTGCATGACAGCCCCTTCTCAGAGAGGGGGATGGGCTTCGAACCATCATAAGAACCTTCCCTGGCCCCTAAAACTCCTACATACAAATTTTCACGCAAATCGGTTCAGTAATTTCCAAGTTTATAAAAATCAGGAAGACGGACAGATATCACTCCATTTTTATATATTATGTTGGGGACAAAATTATCCATTATTTTCTCGATAGGTGGCTTAAAACTCTCTAATTAGGATTTCCTTTTCTCAGGGTCGTTTAACCTTTTTACCGGTTACTCGCAAACAGCTGTTCCTCCAGTAAAAAGGAGCAGTTTCGGTTTTGTACGTCTCCACTAGAGCTACGCACCCTTGTGAATCCACCAACTACGCCTACACTCAACTATGGCTCAAAGGTTCAGCAAAGCTAACCAACTCCGCCGACCAATCGAGGACGAGGGCTGGCGACGAAAAACGGTAATTTTCAACACCACAATAGAGGAGATAAATGTGATTTTTCTACAATTTTCTTCTTTTATTCCTTCCTTTCAAATCTACTCTTCAATTTACTTCTGTCCCTATTCTATTTTCCCTATTACTTTTGCATATACCTGATTGTGACGTCACAGACTTTCATGCTTTCATACTTGCAGTATTTTTCGTCTCTTTCTCTCCTTCTCTGTTCTTTCTCCGTGGTATTAATGGGACCCCCGCTGTAGCCACCAAGAGTTGATCGGATTCTTCTGGTTCCGGTATCCTGAATCGTCGCCGAATAAAAATGGCGGATAGTTCAGTGGAATGTCCTTTTTCCAAATGGCGCATACCCCACTTGTCAAAGGAGAAGAAAAACGAAATATAGAAAAAAAGGCCCGCTGAAAGGACCTATCCATCGCATTATTTCTTATTCTTGGTTCTCGTCATTACACTACTTTGCCTATTTTCTCTCTTCCGGTTATCCTCTTTTTTTAGCTCTCCTATCTTTTCTCTTATACTTTCTATAAATTAAATATTAAATTACTACTAGTTCTTTCCTTTTCAATTTCCCACAAACCTTTTATTTCTTATAACAATCTTTCTCTATCTTTACCGATCTCTATTTGCTTTCGATGCACTCTGGCACTATTAAAATCTACTTCTTTCGGCGCGCACTCCCTAATTGTCGTTAGCCGACACTATTCTTTACCGAGCTTTTCTTTTTTTCTTTAGTATGAGTGTTTTGCCAGGGCTCACACCATTCACTATTGGGCCAACTGTTCACAAGCAACAGGCGGTGGGTATTTATGGCGATTTTTATTAAAACATATCCGTTATGAATAAATATATATTGGAATTTGGGTAGAGCACAAATTAGTACTTGGAACCAACGGTTACTGGCTTTAGTGATCAATATCTCGCGTAATATCGATAATACAACTTCAATTATAGGCCCGTTGTAAAGGTGACATTTGCCACTAAAAAAAATCTTTTTGCTCTACGTTTGCTCCATTCAGTTGTGAGTTACAGGGTGTTAACAATGGAGGCCAACAAAGAGAAAATTCGGTACATTTTACTCTTTTTCCTTTATAAATGCGAAAATGAAATCTAGGCCGCTGAAATTGTGAATGGCGTTTATGTTACCGATATTGCAACAGTAGAATACGTGCAACTTAACTTATTTAAAAAACAATATTTTTTGATTTTTTTTTGTTTATTTATTTTTATTTTTATTTCAGTGCCATACACTAAATTAAGATCTCTACTGTTAACAAATGGACCGTTTGAAGCTTGCAATTGACCAGAAACGTTCAAAATTAGCCAACAGAAGAAGTTTTTTGTTCCATCAGGACAACGCAGGATCAGGACCACCTTTTTCTCACACTGCTAAATTTCCAGAGTGATAAGAAATCGGGATCAAGAAAAGATTGTGTCTGCTAGAGCTTTTTGCTAATAAGGACCAAGACCTCTATGATAGAGACATTATGAAGCTACCTTTAGAATGGTAACAAATTTTCCAACGAAACGGTTCATATTTAACCCAAATCGGACATTCCGAAACATAGTTCTGAATTTCACTCAAAAATAGTGGATAACTTTTTTTTTTATCTGCATTATAGTGACTTTCAACACTCATGGCTGGTTCGTCACTTTTTACTTCCAATTTTGGAAGAATGTTGGGAGTGAGAATTGAACTCGTCATCTTCAGCGTGAGAGGTATGGATGTTACCACTACGCCAGATCGCCTCCTCTAGTGGATTACTTTTTCCCCAACCTAATACACTGCGTTTCACAACTATAGAACCACTAATTTTTTCTGAGTTTCCAAAGATATGTAAGAAGTTGGGTGAGTTGAAGTATATGGTGTAGGATATAATAACTATCTTCATTTATAAGCCTGGCCATTTGAACTTTATTGTTGTGTTCAGGCGCGAAACATTAAAAAAACTAAAATTCCAGTGTTTCATAACTATAGAACCAGATGGAAAAACTCTCACTCCTCAAAGTGGGTGCCTCAAAGCGCTCAAAATATTGATTTTTTGTTCCTTGAAAATCTTTCAAGGGGGAGTAAAAAAAAATTTGGAAAATCGAAAAAAAAATTTCGATGCCAAATCACTTAAAAATGCATGAAACGTCGAGATCTGGTGTCACCTCGAAAACAAATTTTTGGTCGCAAATCAACTTTTTGGGAATTAGCCTAAGTGGCCGAAAAATCAAAACAAGCTGAAATTTTGCACAGGTCATTTTTTGGACCAATAAACAAATTGTACATTGCCGGTTTTTAAAATTCGATGATGAATTTTTTGACGTAGAACTACGTCTTTCATTAAGGGTGCCAAATCAGAAAACAGGTCACGTTTTTATGAAATAAAGTTAACGTTAATAACTATTTTTGCCGCGAACGGATTTTGGCGATTTACATACCAAATGAATCGGAAATCCCCTAAAATTTGTTCGATATGCTATACATTACAATCCCATGGTGTATAAATGGTTAAAATTCATGAAAACTATAAGCGTTTCCATTTTCCCATACATTTGTTCTGTCCATTTGTGTGCTTTCCCGAACAGAGCTGTCAATAACGAGTAACTTATGGACGAGCAACGAAGGGGAAATCGTAAGACTTAAAGTCTCTGTGAACAAAGGAAAAGAAAAAGAACGAAGGGGAATGTTTGCCTAGGGTATAAACAGAGGAGCTCGCTGAGGCAAACTTCCATTCTTCGTGAGGACACCGACTGTACAACATCGTTGCTGGGCGAGCTGGACGGTGAGGAGTAGAGGTGTAGTACGAGGGAAAAGTAAAGTTTTCCAAGGACCTTTTTGTAGGTTAGAGACGAATGAACTAAAGAAGTTTAAAGTCTCACGTGTCTTAGTTTCGGATTGAACTGTGGACGCGAACAAATTACTGACTCGCCGATGTCACTAGCACTGCAATAATTGCATCAAACTGACGCCGTTGCATTAAGGTTCTGAGCTACACGATTATGTGGGAATCATCAAGCTAGGCTATCGTCAGCTCACCAAGAAAATAAATGTTCTGGAATTTTATCAGTGATTTGGTTTCGCATGATGGTAGCAAAACTATCTCCACAAAGGATGCCAGCTAAGCTGATCTAGACCGGCAATATTAACAAAAAGGGCTTCTGTTGAGAAGAGCGTAAAACGGAGATAAGTGTGTGCATATTTAATTGCTTCAAACCATCGATATATGGAAATTTTTGTGTGTGTACGTGCGTGCGTTTTGGCGTATTGCGCTGTTGCGGGAGAACATGTCGATCCGAACGTGACGACAAGGAGGGGAGATAGCGGGAGAGAAATATTGGCGCTAGGGTATTAGTAATGAATATCTGATGTGGCAAATATTCAGCCATTTTCCAAGCAGTTGACATCGTTTGTTTTCCGTCATTATAAAAGCTTCGTTGATGCCTTTGACATTGTATCAATGCATTAAACTGACGCTATGGTAAATCAGGTGTTAAGGTTGTGCACCAAAAAATTATTTATATTTTATTATTTATATTATTATTATTTATATTATTTAAATATTGAATACCAAGTTATTCAATAAGTTATAATAAGTTATAAATTTATTTGGGTTCACGTACCAGTTGCAAAGCTCCCTTCAACTAGGATTGCATTTGCGCTAATCTTGATCATGATGAAGCAGTGCTAATCTTTTCGAGGTTATTGAGATTAACAGGAAGGTAAATGTCGTTCTGGAATTCTGTATGTGATTTGGTTTCGCTTACCAGTAGCAAAAAAACTCAGGGCCCTCATTGACCATCTTTGTGTTGTTACAGAATAGCTACGTCCACGCAACAATCATCAGCGATGGAGATCGATCCACGGTCGAATAAAGATCGATTCGTCCATACAACTGCTCTGCTCTGCAAGATACATCGGGCTGCTGTTCTATAAATAACTCAACAATGATCAACAACTGTCTCCGCTGTCCGGTCTAACTGGATAATGGAAGAACAGATAGAAAACTCTTACGCCTAAATGGCTACTGTGTGAATGTGTACCATATGCAATGGTGTAGTAGGGAATAGTCTAACGCCAAAAAATGGCAACTGTGTAATGTGCTAATTATAGATATGATAAACATGTGACATGTACACGATTTAAATTCGGCTCTGTTACAGCTAAAATACTAATGAACCTAAAATAAACAAAAAGGGATAAAAAAAAAACCAGTAGCAAAACTTTCTCCACTAAGGATGATAACTGCGCTTATCTCGAGCATGTATTGTTCTGCGAGGACAAGAATGAATCATCAAACAATAATCGTCAAATGATTCTACAAGAAAAAAATATTTCAGGGCGTCCACTGGTAGAATGGTTATTTCTAAAATTTCATAGCATGATAAAATAATACTCGCAGTTATAAACAAGCGACTTGAATCAACTACAGCGTAGTTCTACGTCAAGAATGTGGTCGTGTCTTGGACACAACCTCCTATAAGTTTTTCCATACATCCATTGCCCCCCTAATTTAGATATGTCCACAATATTTACCTTGTTTCTTCGAAAAATCATAGCTAATAGCTCACTATTTTTTATAAAATTCAAACTTTGGCTTTTCAGATAATCAATGAAAATATCGGAGAGATACTTATCAATCTTGTCCACGGCTTTCAGTCTTGTCAGCGACTAAATATTAGGCTGTCAAAAAAGTCCTGCGGTATTTTTCTTGAATTTTCATTTGTTCATAAAATTAGTTACAATCATCTGTTTTAAGTCAAATATGCGCCGTTTTGTTCGATGACTTGTTCCCAACGAGATGCCAACTTCATAATACCCCTGTTATAGAAGCTCGCTTCCTTATTGGCAAAAAACTCGAATAGCCAATTTTCACAGGCCTCTTTTGAGACTAACTTCTGACTACCTAGCACGTTCGCCATGGACAAAAAACAGGTGGTAGTCACTCGGTGCAAGGTCCGGACTATACGGCGGATGCAAAAGAACCTCCCATCCGAGCTCCCGCAGCTCCTGGCGCTTCACCAAAGAAGTGTGTGGCCTGGCGTTGTCCTGATGGAAGACAATGCGGCCTCTGTTTATCAAAGATGGCCTCTTCTTCATGAGTGCTACCTTCAAGCGGTCCAGCGTTTGGCCATAGGGAAGCAGCTCATAATAGATTATTCTTTGACAATCCCACCAAACACACAGCAGAACCTTCCTGGCCGTTAATGAGGGCTTGGCCACCGTCTGAGCCGCTTCAGCGGGCTTCGACCACGACCTTTTGCGCTTCACGTTGTCGTAAGTGACCCACTTTTCATCGCCAGTCACCATCCGCTTCAGAAACGGGTCGATTTTGTTGCAATTCAGCAGCGATTCACATACGTCGATACGGTCAAAGATGTTTTTTTGCGTCAACGTGTGTGGCACCCATACATCGAGCTTCTTTGTGAATCCAAGCTTCTTCAAATGGTTAATAACGGTTTGATGACTTATCCCCAGCTCTTGGCCGATGCTACGGCTGCTACTATGCCGGTCTTTCTCGGCTAATTCAGCGATTTTGTCGCAATTTTCGACGACAGGCCTTCCGGAGCGTGGCGCATCTTCGACGACCTCTACACCAGAACGAAAACGTTGAAACCATCGTTGTGCGGTGGTAATGGAAACTGTATCGGGTCCATAAACTGCACAAATTTTATTGGCAGCTTGAGATGCATTTTTGCCTTTTTCATAGTAGTACTGTAAAATAAGTCGGATTTTCTCTATTATTCTCTTTATATAACGACTTAACCAAACGAAACACTGTCAAGGACTATATTATAGCGCGCAAAAATACCTTTCCAACAAGCTATAGTATGACTCGATACAATGAATACAACTAGAACTACGCGCTTACAACGACACCTCGCGGAAATACCGCAGGACTTTTTTGACAGCCTAATATGTCACCCAAATTGATCTCAATATTATTTTTCGCATCATTTCCATCATCTTCGGCTGTTTCACTGCAAAATATTCCAACACAAAATTATCATTTCTCCATTTCAGTTCTGATATTCACGCCCTGAATTAACACTACTTTATTTGAAATGAATTCAACAGCGGTCACCGCTAGGGGGGAACCAAGCGCGCAATCCGCGGTGTATATGACTGCAAATCCTCTTGCATGTCGAAAATCTTAATCCTTTCGAATGCATTCTTGTGCTTTTTGGAAATTTTATCTCTTTCCAGTCGAAACTTCAATCTGATTGAATATCTACCGCTGCGCGGCTGTTTCGAAAGAAATATTCAAACGCGGGAGGGAATGGTGCTTCGGCGAGAGAAGAAGAAAAAAAGTTAGGCTCAATCCGCTCTGGAATGAAAAGGTTTCGACCATTCAAAATCCTACGCAAAGTAAAGCCACGCTCAGAGGCATTGGCCGAGTTAAGAGATTCTCCGGATATGAATTTCAATATATATTTATTCTACTATTTGTGCAACCGTTCGCTACTCCTGCTCCTGCTGTTGTCGTACCTGGTATTGCGAATCCATCGACGGAGCATAAGCAGCTAAAGGTGTCTGCAGTCACATTTCCTCTTCGGTTAATATGTATATTTTAATAAAGATTATGTATCGTTCTTGTCGCTCGTTTTGGATGCCACATAAAGTCCCCTCGGTCGGCGCACGTCCTTGTCGTGTCCATTGGCGCTCTTTGCTTCAAAATTGGCACCAAAACGGAGGTTAGGCTAAGTCCAGGTGTAAATTTAAGTATGAGAGTTGCTAGGATTAGGATGAGCAAGTTGCCTCCGGTTGAATGTTAATGGACTAACAGTCACTCTGATTATCCTGTATTTTATCGTTATACCATATGGATATATGCTAGAATGCAATATACCACAACCCACACGGCAATCTCTAGAGAGTTCTACTTTCCTCGTTGGATGGTTGTGTGCTAACCATCGTCTGAAGACGGGAAAGAACAATCTGATCATTAGAAACTAATCCAATTTCGGAATTTTGAAGTACGATTACGTCTTTCGGGAACATATTGGGAGCACAAATTGAAAAACTAAAAATCGGTCTCGTCGTGAGAAATTGTCTAGATTGATTGAATTGAATTGAATTGATTTATGGCACTCTTGCAGCAGCCGATTTTGACACTCCCTGAAAATCAATTGCAATATGAAATAATAATAGTATTTTTTTAGACAAATTCCTACAGATCGCAAGGCGTTATCCCAACATGGATTAGAAATCCAGATTTTGTAACAAGATAAATTATTTCTTAAACACGCAACAATTAACAAATCAGACAATTCGAACAGTACTGAACTGAACTATTTTTGCTGCTGTCAAATGTGTCAAATATAATAGTGATAGAAATCGTATTTTTTCGCAATATGATGCGAACAAAACAAAAGTTGGAAACCGTCTCACTAAAGAAACTGTGAACGCAATTATCAAATAGAAATTATTTGTTAAAATCCGAGGAGAAAGTGCCTCAGTACAGTTGTCAATCGACATCAAGGCTAAATTCTACAAGACCATATATAAACATCACGAGGAAAGTGAAGATTAAATTAATGTTTATAACGTGAAACTAAATGAAATAAACTCTTCTCGTCGGTTTTCCTTTAAAAATACATTTTAAAATGTTTCTATTTGTCATAATTCTCTATGTATCTAAAACTCTCAATCTAAGATGTTCCACATTTTTGATCATATTAAACTTCTGTGCGAGAAGGAATTGCACAGTAAACTTTTTTACATAAGCCTGAAAAATAAATTGAAAAAAAAGGCTTATTCAGAAAACTATTGGCAAGCTATACCGCGAAATCCGCGATACAGATTTTCTATTTTCTCTACAGAAAAAAAAGATTTTTTAGCTCTAAAATACAGATTTCAATGTGACAACATTATGGCAAATACATGTAAATCGGTGGCATTTTTGTTCCGAATGAAATGTGTTTCCCTAACACAGACTTCAGAACCAAGGTGTCTGGGAAAATCGGCATTTCAGATACATGCAAGTCGGGGGCATTTTTATCCCGACTGAAATGTGTTTGCCTAACACAGACTTCAAAACCAAGGTGTCTGGGGAGATCGGCTTTGCAAATAAATGCAAACTGCGAGTAATTTTGTACTCGCTTGCCTTTGTGCAGACTAGAATATGTTTCTTTAACGGTTCTAAACTTAGGAACCTGGGAAAATCGTGCAGACGTTAGAGGCGAATGAACTTTCAAGTTTAAAGCCTCTATAGTATAAAAAGTAGAAGTTGAAGTTGTTGATTCATATAAGCCAGGGGTACTTCTGCACTCATATGTTTTTTTTTTGTACTCCGAAAGGTGTTTTCCTAACACGGATTACAAAACCAGGTACGAACACAACGCTTTGGCTCGGTTATTCAAGATTGCATTGAAGGATATGCATTCATATCTTCTGCTCACTGATTTTTTTATGTATACCATTTATTGATTAGGCAAAATGTTGATTAACATTTGCTGCGATAACGCCTATTGATTAAACAATATGTGTTCGACGTTAAAATCGAAACTGAGTGCCTGAAGTTCATCAAATCAAACAAATTCGCGGTTCGAGAAGTACGTACACTTGAGAGATACAGACTTCAAAGGGAAATGTTAAATAAAATAATCGTTTGATAATTCTTCCGTTCACCTATTTTGTCCTAGGCATCATACTAAACGTAAAAGATATGTCATTAAATTTACTTTCAACGAAGAACATAATCTATCACAATGCATGAATTGACCTTACATGGCATTTATTCAATCTCTTTACTCACAAAGCTACTATATCGAATTCAGAAATCGTTTCATTCAATCAAAAATTTAATCAATACAAACAAATGATTGCTAAGCTAAAGTAGTCCCACGTCAACCTTGCGGTTATATCATAGATATAACCCACCCATTTTACAGACAGACATACAGAAATCATTCAACTATTCATCTGGAGGGTCGTGTACACCAGTGATCGGATAATGTGAAAACCATGACCAAGACAAAAGAGCAAGTGCCTACCTATCATTGACAAATTTTGGAAAGCTCCATAGAATTACTATGGAACTCACTATCGCGGATAATCCGCACCGCTCGCGGATGATCGGGGCTCAACTATAATTCAAGAACAGTATCCAAATCTTTTCTAGACGATGAAATTCTGTTCGTGAAATAATAGATAATCCATGCTGAACATTAACGTTTGCATTAAAAAATGGACTTTTTTCGGATGGCGATAAAAAAAACTAAGAGAGATAATTGAGTTTGATAAATTTCCCATGAAAGGTCGACAAAATTATATTAGCTCACTTGCAAAAAAAAATCTACGACGCGTTTTGGGGGCGGCCTTCCGGCAGTTAACCGGAACATTCGCCATGGCGGACAAAAAAATGCGTGTAGACATGTTTTTGAGTTCTTTCTTCGTTTTATTTATCAATTCCTTCTCAGTTTTCGCGACAAAATTGTTGGAGTAGATCTTACGCTTCAGGTTTGCCCAGAAATTTTCGATGGGACGCAGCTGGGGGACGTTGGGCGGGTTCGCCGGCTTGGGTACCACATCGATATTCAGCCGTTCCATCTCCTCTAACGATCGCTTCGAGTAGTGGGCCGACGCCAGATCCGGTCAGAACACCGCTTCTTCGCCCTTATGGTATTTCTTGATAAACGACGCAACTTCCGGCAGGCACTTCGTACTATAAATTTCCCCATTCACGGCCAGCCCGGAGCTAAAGAAGAGCGGTTTTGACTTCCCCTTCTCGCTGATTGTCAGCCACAGCAGCACCTTCTTGGGGAACTTGGTGTGTAAAATTCACTTCGGAGCTCACTTCCTTCGTGGGGAAAATAATATACGAAATGCTCTGCCAGTCGTTGTCATCCAAGGTGAGATAGGTCTCGTCGTCCATCATCACCGCCACTATTATCTATTACTTCTACCAAAACGCGTCATTAAAATATACATTTATTTTCAGACACAGTTTTCGCTCAAGATTCTTGATTCACTTGCAAATAATGCGTTTCTCCGTTACATGGAATGCATGTTTGATAAAATTTCATAATTTTAATCATAACATGGGAAGAGATGAATACAACAAAATAAAGATGGACCATTCAAAATCGGACCATCTCTCTTCGGGTTTTCCGCTTACCAACACATTTGGCTTTCCATTTTTATTTATATAGAAATTTATATAAAAGATATAGGAGTGCGTTATTTCGCTTGAAAATCCATTTCCACTTTCGAACAAAGATCAATTTCGTTAGCGTAAACATCAAATGAACTAACAACGCTCATCATGATGTAATTATAGAACATATAGGAATTCAATTTTTACGACCTTGCTTCACAGATTTCCGAAAATTTTCCGATTTTCTCTCCGCTATATTGATCCACAGGAAGATACTAATACAACAAAGTAAAGATGGCTCAAATCGGACCATCCCTTCATCCGGTTTGCTAACACATTTGGTCTTCCATTTTAATTCATATAGGTAGTGACTGAGTTCCTGAAATTCATCAGATTGAACCGAACAAATTCGCGGTTTGAATAGTACATTTTGAAGATGCATTAAGTTCAAAGAGAAATGTAAACACCTCTAGTCGTTCGATATATAGAGATATCAGAAGTTCAAGGCATAAGACTGCCGTAATCTCGCAAAGTGACGCAAGCGCCAGAGGGAGAAATTTTCAGTACGAGACTTTTCGCAAAATTACATGTATAATTAGCATACGCGTACATTACGAAAATCTGATCTGTACAAATTGTGTACAATTGATGGAAAAACATTGCCATCGGCTCGATTTTTGAAAAAATGCAGTTTTATTTAAGCTATTTTACCAACGCCAGTTTGTTGTGGAAACAGCAAATTTTAATCGCTGTTTCCACAACCGATTGGCGTTCATCCATCAAAGTATGGGAAAATCTGTTTCCAAATATTTTCTACAACATGCCACCGTTGAGCGAAGCATGAGGTAGCATCAGGAAGAAGAGTTCTACACATTTTCCGTCTTTGTAGCATGTGTCGAGCGGGCTAATGTAGTTGAGAACCCGATTGTAACAACTATGGACAGCACCTTTTTTTCCAATCCTAAATGCAATTGAAAACATCCGTGTTGATTAAGATAATGCCTTCTGAAATTATCCGATGTAAAGCAAATACAGTTTACGCGAGGATGTTCTGAGTTTTGTTATAAGAAGCGTTTCTATGGAGATTTTACCCTTCGATCAACCTTTTACCCTTTTATCCTTCGATCAACTCTCAGCTGCAATTCATCCGAAAAAGACATTGAGCAAGCGACGTAAGTGAACATCGTCAAGATGCTTTGTCCCTTTGATGTTGATGTTGATTGATGTTGTTATTTGAAATTTGTTGTCCCTTCTCGTTCATCCTATGCCATCAGAACGGATTAAAAATCACATCGCATCAGTTTCAAATTACGTCACATTATAAGGGAAATGGCGCTTGCGCCACATCACAGTGGAAATGGTGCTTACGCCATTCCGTTTTCATGCTTTTACGGGATCATTTTTCCACATTTCTATAAAACTTCGCAGTCGTTTAAAAGGATTTGGTATTCTTTATCGATCTATAACATAAAAAGTAAAATGTTAATTTTGGCGCTTGCGTCACTTTGCGAGATCACGGCAGAAGAGTTAATATGCTCAAGTCACATTCGAAAAGTGTTCTACTCAATGGCTTATTGATATTAGAGTAGCATAATGTTATCGATTTTTTGAGGGATTCAATTGAAGGCGGGACGAAGTTTGCTAGTAAAAAATAGTTCTTTGGATTTATGCATTACTAGCTGACCCGGCAAATTTCGTCCCGCCCAGAATTTATTTTTCGTTATCACATCCACGTTTTCTTACTAAGCGCACGTTCATGAGTCCTTTCGCAGAGCTGTTCATTGATTGGTCTTCTAATCTACCCTTTCAAATTATTTTTTACTATAAAATTTCAGTGCTTCTACGTAAACTCGATATTATAACATCAGATTATTTTCAGACACAATTCTCATTATGTGCATTATTTTTATGGGACCCCCTCTTTTTCCAGAGGAGGATAGGGTGTCATACCATCATAGATACATTTCTCGTACTCAAAAACCCTCACATCCCAAATTTCGTTCCATTTGCTTGATTAGTTCTCGGGTTATGCAGGAATTTGTGTTTCATTTGTATGGCAGCCCCCACTTAGAGAGAAGGTGGAGTGTCTAACCACCGTAAAAACATTTATTGCACACTATAACCTCCATATGCGTAATTTGGTTTCATTTGCTTGATTAATTCTCGAGTGATGCAGAAATTTGTGTTTCATTTGTATGGCCTTAGAGAGGGGGGGGAGGAGTATCTAACCACCATAGAAACATTTATTTCATCCTGAAACCTCCACATGCCAAATTTGATTTAATTTGCTAGATTAATTCTCGACTAATGCTGAAATTTGTGTTTCATTTGTATGGCAGCCCCCCTTAGAGAGGGGGGAGGGGTCTTGAAATATCATAAGAACCTTCCTCGACTCCAAAAATCCCTACATACCAATTTCCATGTCGATCGGATCAGTAGTTTCCGAATTCATAAGAATCAGACAGACAGACAGACAGAAATCCATTTATATATATAGGGTTGGGGAAAAAGAAATGTCGTATTTCTGATCGAAATTCGACGCTTTATTTAACATACTTAAAATTATACAATTTAAGTCAAATATGCGCCGTTTTGTTCACAAACTTGTTGCCATTTAGAAGGCAATCCCATCCGAGCTCCCGTAGCTTCTGGCGGGTCATCAAAGATGTGTGAGGCCGAGCGTTGTCCTGGTGGAAAACAACAGCTCTCAGTAGAGAACCGAGTTGAGAGTCTGGCCATAGTTGAGCAGCTCATAGTGGATAATTCCCTTCCAATTCCACCAAACACACAGCAAAACCTTCCTGGCCGTCAATCCGGGCTTGGCGATGGTTTGGGCCGGCTCCCCGCGCTTCGACCACGACTTTTTTTCGCTTTAGATTGTCGTACGTGATCCACTTTTCATCACCATCTTCTTCAAAAATGGGTCGAGTTGGTTCCGTTTCAGCAGTGCATCGCAGGCGTTGATTCGGTCTAAAAGATTTTTTTGCGTCAACTCGTGTTGCACCCATACAGCTTTTTTCGGAATCCAATCTTCTGCAAATGGTTCCAAACGGTTTTGTGGTCTATACCAAGTTCCTGGCCAATCGAACGAGTGCTCACATGCCGGTCTACTTGGATGATTTCAACGATTTTATCGGTTTCCACGACGATTGGCCTACCAGTACGGGGTGTATCTTCGACAGCTACTACACCAGAACAAAATCGATCAAACCAACGCTGTACTGTGCGAATCGTTACAGTATCGGGTACATAAACTACACGAATTTTTTCGGCCGCCTTCGTTGCAGTTTTACATCGCAGGTAGTTAAAACGTAAAATATGGCGAATTTCTTGCTTGGTGGACTCCATCTGTGACGCGCTGTAACTTGAGACTGAAAAGGATAATCACAACACTGTCAAAACGACACTTGTAGCACAGATTGTCGTCTTTAAATAGCCGTATAGTATGACCCGATGCAATAAGTACAACACAAGATATGTTTAAGTGTTGCCATATATTGACAATATACGACATTTCATTTTCCCCAACCCAATATATATATACAGCCATTCCATGCCAAACCGATATAGTGGTTCTCAGATTTTCGTCAAAAGTGGTAGTTTTGTTCTTTATCGCAAATTATGAGACCCATAATTTTTTTGGTTTTTTTTGTTAGGGTGACCATTTCCACTTTAGGGTGGTCCAAAAACATTTTTTCGCATTTTTGCCAAAAATTACTTTTTCAAAAATTCATAACTTTTGAACAACTAGACCGATTCAGATGATCGACATATCAAATTAAAGCCATTAACCTGGTCTTTATTTGAAAAAATACTACGCTTGCAGAAAATTTGAATTCTGGTCTCGTTATTATTGATTGTATTCGTTTTTCATTGTTTTCATAGTCTTGGGACCAAAGGCGCTATAGTTTTTTTTTTCTGGAAAGCTGAGAATTTTTCACACAACATATCTTGAAACCAGGGAAGCGTTGTTTTTTCGTTTTTGAGTTATGATTTTTCAAAGTTAGCCGATGGTCCAAAAAATCATTTTTTCCCATTTTTTCCACTACAAAAATCATAACTTTTGATCTACTGGACCGATTCAGATGATTGACATATCAAATTAAATCCAATGAGCTAGTCTTGTTTGAAAAAATATTACACTCTGAATAAAAATGGATTTTGTTTTCGTAATTAATGATTATATTTGTTTTTTATATCTTATATCGTATTGGGACCTAGGGCGACATATTTTTTATATTTTTTCCTGAAAACTGAGTTTTTTTCACATAATATATCCGAATACCAGAGAGGTGTTATTTTTCGCTTTTAAGTTATGATTTTTCAAAATTAACATGTTTTCAGTTTTCGTTCAACATTTCTATGCGACCAAACTGGATGTATGTGATTATAATCCAATTAATTGACAAATGTGTTATTTTTTCAAAAAAGCTAGCTAGTAGGCTTTAATTTGATATCATCTGAATCGGTTCAGTAGTTCAAAAGTAATGAATTTTTGAAGAAAGTCATTTTTGGGAAGAAAGCCGAAAATGATTTTTGGACCATCGGGGAACTTTGAAAAATCATAACTCAAAAACGAAAAAAACGCCTCCCTGGTTTCGAGATATGTTATGTGAAAAATTCTCAGCTTTCCAGAAAAAATATAAATAACTATAGCGCCTTTGGTCCTGAGACTATGAGAACAATAAAAAATCAATCAATAATAACGAGAGCAGAATTCAAATTTTCTGCAGGCATAGAATTTTTTCAAAAAAGACCAGGTGAAAAGATTGACTCTAATTTGATATGTCGATCATCTGAATCGGTCTAGTAGTTCAAAAGTTATGAATTTTTGAAAAAGCCATTTTTGGCAAAAATTTGAAAAAATGTTTTTTTTAACCACCCTAAAATGGAAATGGTCGCCCTAATAAAACAATAAAAAAAACACGGGTATCATAATTTGCGATAAAGAACTACCACTTTTGACGAAAATCTGAGAACTACTCTATCGGTTTGGCAGGGAATGGCTGTATATACATAGAAGACTAGCTGACCCGGCAAATGTTGTTCTGCCATATTAAATATTTCTAGTAAATATTTTGATTCGTTAAGTAAAAATTACGAATATATTTGAGAAAAGTTTGAATGTTATCGTTCAGATCTGGAAAATTGATGTGATTGATGATTTTTTCTAGATTTTTTAGAACTTTTCTCTTTATTTTTGATATTCTCCAAAGTATTCTATTTTTTTTAATGGGGACAATCACAACGATATATAGACGACTCAAATCTGATCAGCCGTTCTCTTTCGATGAAGAGTCATGCGTATGAGGAAGAGCCTTGTTTTTTATATGCATAGTCATTTTTTTTTGAATTTTTCTGTTCATCTCAAATATCCTCCAAAGTATTGTACCATTCTAATTTGGGTTAAAAGAAACTCAACGACATATAAACGACTCAAACCTGACTCAACCCGTTCTCCTGTGATGATGAGTTATACGTACGTGGGAAAAAATATAAGATCACTGTTTTTCTTCAAAATCTTATTCATTTGACAAAAACCAACTAAACGATTGATCTCAGCTTATTCTATAAATATTCAAACTACACTATAAACCACTCTTTTCTAGAAACACAACATTATGTCAATAAATATTGTACAATAGATATTATTCACCAAATTTTGTGTTCATTTGATCGCGTAAGTAGAAAGTTTATTGGAAAAGCATTTCGACAAATTCGATGTTATGATCAATAGCGCCCTTTTGTGACAGTTGTTAATTTTCTCGTTTACCGTGAGACTATAAAATGAATGTTGAAAGCAGCGACAGAAATGAGTACTCAAAAATTTGCATATGACTTTTCTACAGTCCCCGAAAATAAGATCACTGCTTTCCAATTGGTTTTCGGGTGGTGTTTCCCATGATGCCTCTCGATTTGTAACCGTCCAAAACGAATCCGAATTCCGGGATCGACAGCAGTCTTTTCCTCGCCCCGCAAAAAGTGTTCCACCGTGGTGGACAAAACGATTGATGTCGCCATTAAGTGTGTTTTATTATATTTGCGATAGCGATCTATTGAATCTGATTTCGGAGCCTAACTAGAGTATGGGAAGACTCCGATGGGAATTCCAGTTTTTATAGAGACGTATCCGATGGGCTTGCCAACAGATGTAAAGATAAAAATTTAATCCAAATGCTTTATGGTTGGTTGTCAAGTACAACTTTTCTCATTTGTGTAGCTAATAGGTACAAACTGCTGCTGGTTTGCCGCCGCGATAATCAGTCAATCGTCCGGCCACAGCAACGATCCAGCCAATCCATCTTCGCCAGAGTGGTTTGATAGGTTTATGCAAATCTCTGGGCTTTGGATTTTCGGCGACCGTGAGATGTTACGTGTGTGTGTGCTTATCCGCGAGGTATTTTGTGCCGGAACCTGTATCAGAAGCTCTAATCTCTGATCAATCAATATTCGATCGAAACAAAAACAAAAAATAAATAAACTGACGAAATGGCCCACAAAACATCGGCTGTCAAACTGACTGAGGTTTCCACGCTTTGACGCTCGGCGCTTTGTTGTGTGCGCAAGAGAAATGTTTCTCAATGAGAGACCCCGCAGCGCCAGACGGAGAACGCAGGTATTTTACAGGGACCCTGGTAACCTTTATAGTGACTGTTTTGCAGCTGTACCAGTTGATCGAAAATTTATTATCACTATCCATGGTGGTGATTTAAATTGGGCCAAAACATGATTGATACTTGAACCAATTTCCATAGACTGCCAATATTCCCAATATCTCATAACTGCATGCAATAATTATCGTCCCAGTATCGAATACTTATTTCTCAGTACAACACATACTGATGAGGCGTCCCGGAAACGCCATTGATGAACTGTCGCTAGACGAGGTAAAGCTATCATAAAATCAGCATTTATGATCTCCGCCTTCCGAATCGTTTCAAAACAAACTATTATCCAATCACAGCTTGAAGTTAACTAGTTGCGATTGTATCGGAAAGTCACCAATCCGAATACCCCAAATGGGACTTGACCATTCGTTCAGTAGAAAAGCAGCAAACACTGCGAAGGAGGAAACAAAATGCAACCTACAAGTGAGCAGACAGTCCTCACATTCCTCCATCAAATTACGACCGTTTGTAACTCCGTGACAATCGCGCGTATCTTCATTAACATACCCTCGCGTTGGAAAGGCCGGTCGAAACGAACGAAAATCGCAAGTATGCTGTATGCATCTGTTAGAACAAATGCCAATGGATAGCATATTTTATTCGCGTTCAATTTTATGCGCTCAAGAGTTATCGTACGAAAAGGGGATAACACCAACCGTACAATTTGATGGCCGATCATACGGTGGAGATAAACCTTATGAGAGAAGAAAGCTCCTCATATAACGGGTGTTTATTTTTTTTCATCGATTTCAGTATTTTTTATTAAAAACATAATGTATTTTCTTCAAAAAAAATGTCAGTGAATGTTTGAGTAAGGGCCGTGGTCTGCTGTTCGACGCAACTTTGTCGCGATGCTCTCACAAGAACGTTATACGGCACTTACGTCCATTTTCCGGATACAATTCCGGATTCTTGTAGTCAGTTGCTTCGTGTCCTTGGCCCTCTAATTGTTTTTATACACTAGGGCACTGAGTGAGCCAAAGAAATCCTCTATTGGGCGGCACTGGGGCAAGTTTGTTGGGTTACGATCTTTCGGCACGAACGGTATCTTTTTCTCCTCAAGATATGCCAGCGTCTTCTTGGCGTAATGGGAAGACGCCTTTCCCGGCCAGAAGACGTACTTCCCATCCGCGTGATGCTCGTTCAGGAACGACAGCAGTATTTTATCGAGGCACTCTTCTCGATAGATTTGTTGGTTGATTGCCAGACCGCTCGGCTTAAACCAAGGCTTTGAAATGCCCCGGTCGGAAATGGCGATGTACAACATAACCTTTTTTTCAAACTTGTACTTGAACTTGTATTTCACTTCAGGCGGTATGGATGACTTGTCGCTGGAGTAGTAATTATCATTTCCTGGAATATGCGTTTTGGACAACGGAAAATAGCTTTCGTCGTCCAGAACGAAAGACGTCCCGCGGTATTTTTTGGTCATCCACCAACACTGTGATTTAACCATCTCAATCTGCTCCTCCGTGTACTCCGGCGACCTCTTCTTCTTCCTGCGGACGATTCCTGCCATCTTGAGGGTCCGATAGATCAATACGTGGGAGCAGCCATATTTTCGACCGGCGTCACGCAGGCTGGTTGCGTCCTTGTTGTCAAACAGCTTCTTTAACGATGTCTTCCTCTGCTTCTTCATTATCGTCACCGGACGACCACTTCCGACCTTCCGCTCTACGTTCATGGATCCCAGGATACGATATACCGTACTGACAGGTACATTTTCTTCCTTAAAATGTGCCACCGTGAACTTTTTTCTTGCTGGAAATGCGTTTTGTAGAACCGTACAATGCGTTCGCGGAGCACGTGATGTTTCGACGCCATCTTTGCTTTGACTAAATTCAAACTAGCAAAACCAAACACGCCTACTGTTTCTAGGCAGCCCAAAGAGCAATTTTCTTGGAGAAAGAAAATTTTACGCTCTTTATTTGAGTTACTGAAAGGTATTGAAAAAATTCTCATTTTTTATTTAACACCCGTTAATGATTTCTAGATTCACAGATTTGTAGTATTTTTTGTTTACATAACAGCAGGTCTCTTGTTTGCGTTTGTAAAATTGTTTTCAAGACTGCGCGAATCTAATTGGAATCTAAAAAATAGGTGGGTTATATCTCTGATATATACGCAAGGTTGACGTGGGACTACCGTTGGCTAAGTACCGTTCTGAATCATATTTTGGACGCTTGAGGCATATGATGCAGAAAACAGATCTAAACTATATGCACAGGTATTATTTGGTTGATATTTTTAATAAATTAGTTCAATATGCTTTTAAGCTTTCTACTTTGGTACCTATTTGATTGAAAACATAAAAAAAATCATCGAATAAAATGCTTTTCAAATGAAGCGAATAAGATTCAAACTTCGAACACTATTTATAAAAAAAATCAAATTTCGGACAGATTGAATTCGAATTTCAGACACTTTATTATATTATATTCATTATACCGTTCTGAATCATATTTCGGACGCATATGATGCAGAAAACATATCACAACATTATGCACAGGTAATATTTGGTTGATATATTTAATAAATTAGTTCAATTAGCTTTTAAGCTTTCTACTTTGGTACCTATTTGATTGAAAACATGAAAAAATCATCGAATAAAATGCTTTTCGAATCAAGCGAATAAAAATCAAACTTCGGACACTAAATCAAATTTGAACGAAAATTACATTACACTTGATTATATTATATCATATATTGATTATATCACCTGCGAAACACTCATCAAGCAATCACAGTAACCTGATAACGATGATGAGAACTGATGAAACACGAGAGAAATTTAAATATTGATGAAGGGGTAAATTCTACGTGCTCACGCTAAGCAAACGTCAAACGATAATGAGTGGATGATGGATTTTGGATGGATTTTTTCCCACTATGTAATAATTCAAATGTAATTATCAAATGAAGTGATAGTGAAACCAATTACTCTAAAGAAGCAATTGTGATATTAATTTTATAGTTATATTATCAGTACATTAAGCATTTCCAGATATTAGATCAAAGTGTCCTAAATGTGATGTTGTCCGAAATATGATTCAGAACGGTATTTTATAGTCAACTGCGAAACACTTACCAAGCAATCACAGTAAACGATGATGAGAACTGATGATACACGGGAGAAATTCTCGCTCCCGACATTCTTCCGAAAATGGAAATGACGAACCAGCCAAAATGTGTTGAAAGTCACTATAATAGAGAAAAAAAATGTGATATTATATCATCAGTGCATTAAGCATTTCAAGATATTAGAACAAAGTGTCCAAAATATGATTCAGAACAGTAATCATTTGTTTGCATTGATTAAGGGAACACATGTCGGTGGGAACAAAAGTTCCCCCAATTTGCATGTATAGCAGATGTGTGTAATACGCACCCCCTAAGCGAGAATGGATTTATCTTGACCGTGCTCTTAAAATTTAAGGTAACACCTACGTCAGTACGTAGATTAGTTAACCCTCAGTCATCTGTAATCGTTCTGTATTGTAGATACTGAGTAACAAAAATGCTACAAATTTTATTTTGTAAGACGCCCAAATTCTAATTTTCCAATCATACGGTGTTAAATGGCACAGCAGAAGTCAAATATGCCCATGAGTTGTTTCTCTCAGAGACTATGAATGAGAGATTCCATCAATCTATTCTCTTCATGCCCACCAGCGACGAGAAGAAACCGTTTCTCCGGTGAGCGTGTTCTCCCAGTATTCGTGCATTAATTCTCCAGTCCGCGGTCTTGTTTTCCTGCATTCTCTGAGCACATAGTATAGATGCCAGATGTGAAGACATGTTTTCGTTTTGAAGACATTTAATTTTGTGGAAACATACTGAGGTCATTTCAAAGTATGTGAAAACAATTCTCGCGTAACTTTTGAAAAGGTCCAATGTAACATTTTCGCCAACTCGAGAAAAACGTAGTTGAAGACCCGAACATTATTTCGAGAATTGTCTTAAAAGCTATCAATCTTTATCACTGTTTTCACCACCAGCTGTCAAGAATAACGCCGTAAAACCAATCGTAACTATTGTTCCGTGATTTGAGATTAAGGTTGAACCCTCGGAGCGAAAAATGTTACATTGGACGTATTGACTGCCCGCGTTTGCACATAGGACATATTACGTTGCACTATAAAAATTTTAAACTAACTAATAAACAACAATCCAAATATCAGCATTTCGTTCTAAAGACTGATTATTATTGTTATCACTCGTTGAATTGCACTGAAATCGATAACAACACCTGTAAGAAACAAATTCCAAAACGACCGAAGTACGACTGCGAGTTGTATTGATTGCTTTGTTACTTCGGACGTTTCGGCAGTCGGAGGAAAGTGGCGTCCGAAGTAACAGCCGGGTGCTTAAAATTCGAATCTGTACATTGGATATTTTGTGTATCGGCGACAAAAAGATGAAGAAGATAGATACGTGAACGAGGCGTTAGTTTTTGTAATGCATTCAATGATTGAAAACTAATAGCGTGCATCCATTAACTCGATTTGTTTACATTTGTTACATAGGACCTTTTCAAAAGTTATGCGAGAATTGTTTGTGTGATTTATCGAACATGATTTAGAAATATCGTGATGGTTTGCTCATTTTTGTTCATTATGATTACATTTGAAGATATTTATTCGTGCCATGCAGAGATATTTGAAAAAATCATCTGGCATCCCTCACATACAAGCTATTTCTCTCGTGAGAATGTTATCCGGCCGAAAGCAAGCAAATTGCCCCGATCGAGGGTATGCTACACTGCCCGATGGTGAGCTGATGCGGAAAATATCAAATTGAGAAGGAAATGAATCCTTTCTTACCATTTTCTTCATCTAAGATATTCACTGGGAACTCGACTAAATAAATATGACCCACAGTTATCGCCTCTGAATCGGTTTCAAGCAACAAAAACCTTAAAGAAATGATGTTGAAAATTACATCGAAAATCGCTTCCAAAAAAAAAAATGTTTCTTATTTTTTTAAAGCATGTTACAAATGTAAAACTTTCGTGGTAGGTTGATATCATTGACTAGCACGATTGCCTATATCCATTGCATTTTTGTTCTTCCTGGTTTACGTGTAAATCAGGCGGGTCAAATTGCCCGGCAGGCGCGTTTTAGACACATCTCCTCTATATACAATGCCAATTTCCCTAGGCACCTTGGTTTTGATGGTTGTATTGGGGGGCAGTTATTCAATTGCTTATCTCAGGAAAAATAACATTTTACTGATTATGATAAATGCATAGAAATATTACCCACCAATTGATGTCAACATCTTTTCCATCTATTAACATTAGATTTACAGACCGAGCCAATTTGACTAATTTTTTTTATCCAAAAAATATATTTTTATTAAGGCCTAACAGGGCCGGGAGTTCAATATTGTGACAATGTTTGCTTACAACTAAGTTAGTAATATGTAACCGATTACTCGCGGTTGGCTCGAGGCTCATAATTGGAATGTTGCAGTCTTCAGTGCTCTGTACGTGTGCCCGACACGGGATACTTCCTATTGGGATGCAGCTGACCGTTAATCAGCAACGCCCCCCTAGTCTGCACCCCATATCTAGCGTGGTGCGTCTTTCTCGACTCGAGGAATCCAGGATAGAATGATCACTAGCCGGCGCAATTATCAGCTCGTGCAGAGTTGTCATGAGCGGTACAACCTTTGGCTCTTGTTGAATGATCAGTGGACTGCACAACCTTCGGCCCGTGTATCTGTAAAGAGTGTGTGTATGTATTGCCGCGACTAAGTAAAAGTTTATAGATCGGATAGGAGGGATATGAAACAGGGACACAACGAAGGAAACATCATTGAACGTTGACATCGGCGTTTCTGAGGAACAGGTATAAATGGAGCAGAAGATCAGGATCACGGCTACCTAAGATATCCCGGACGGGGATATCCGATTGTCTGCCTTGTGCCCTCAATGCTCTGGAGAGCTGAGAGCGGGCAGCATGGAACCGGATACACGACCAGACAACATGTTCCATGTCGTGGTACCCATCGCCACAATCACATAGATTGCTTGCGGCGAGCCCAATGTGATAAAGATGCACGTTTAGGTTGTAGTGATTGGACATAAGCCGAGATATCACGCGAATGAAATCACGACCTACATTCAATCCCTTGAACCATGCACTCGTCGAGACCTTAGGGATAATCGTGTGTAACCAACGACCGAACTCATCTTCACTCCACATGCGCTGCCAACTTACGAGCGTGTGCTGACGAGGAATGTGGAAAAATTCATTGTAAGCAATTTGCCTTTCAAAAAGTGTGCCTTCTGAAGCGCCTGCTTTAGCTAGCGAGTCCGCTTTCTCATTCCCTGGAATCGAGCAATGAGAGGGAATCCATGCTAAGGTAATCTTGAATAATTTTTCGACCAAAACACTCAATAGATGTCTTATTCTTGTTAGGAAAAAAGATGAGCGTTTATCAACTTTCATTGAGCGGATTGCCTCTATTGAGCTGAGACTGACTGAAAAAATAAAATAATGGTCGATGGGCAATGTTTCAATGATCCCTAGTGCGCACCCAGTTCAGCGACATACACGGAACAAGGATCTTTGAGTTTGAAAGATACACTGGAATTTTCATTGAAGATGCCGAAGCCAGTGGACCCGTTTATGTATGAACCGTCAGTAAAGAACATTTTATCAGATCTAACTTTCCCATATTCTGCCGAAAATATCGGCGGAATAGAATCGGAGCGTAGGTGATCTGGGATTCCATGGATTTTTTGTCGCATGGACAGATCAAAAATGACATAAGAATTGCAAAAGTATGGGAAGCAAACTTGGTCGGAGATGCCTGGTGAAGGGTGCACATCGTGGGTAAGGTACTCATGGTATAAAGACATAAAACTCATGATCTTGCAACGGATGCGAAATTTGTAGGATAATTCTGTGAACCGAAGAGTAAGCGGGGTTACTCCTGCCAAGACTTCGACTCATTGAAAATTTTAACATTATTTATATGTTAAATTTTAATATTACTATTCAAAAACATACGTTGGTTCTTAGTTAAATAATAAAAAATATGTAAACGTTAATTCCTCTTCCCCACAGTCCCCAGAGACCCCTTCACTTCGCATTATCGAATGTGGTATACCTATTTTCACGGTTGTGAGCCAATTTGACTCATAGAATGATGATGATGATGATGATGATGGTCCCGCCTCCTTCCCTTACAGAGATTTGAGCAAGAAGAGTTATCTAACAGATAATTTAGTTATTTTTTTCAGCATTGAAATCAGTTAGGCAAACAAAAAAAAACAGCGAACCGATTTTATTTACAGATATAAGTTCAAAAAATTGCAATGTCAATTAACAAGCCAATACACAGTCATGTCCGCCACAGAGCCGATACGGTCCCGACGAGGCCCTTGCAGCCAAGTGATCCACCAGAGCACAAGCCCAACCGCTAGCCTTGTATTGGACTGACTATGAATATCCTCATCCAGAGAAATCGAGAAAACTTCCTTAACGAAAAATTTCTAGACCGGAACTTAGAAAATTTTCAATTTAATATCCTTTATATCTGTGCTACGCGCGCGGCGCTCAAACTTATGTAAACTACTCTTATTTTTTTAACTAATATAATATAAAAATAACAAAATAAAAATAAAAATAGTCCATCATCACCAGGATCTTGACGGACATAATAGAGAGGACATAAATACAAATTAAAAAAAAAGATAATTTAAAAAATTCACTAATTTACATAATATAATCCGTTCAAAAAAAAAACTGCGTCAGATTTGTGAGGCCCAAATTCCAGACGAGAATCATCCGGCGCAACAGAGCACTTGTTCGAGTGCACGTTTGCACATCTTACCTCAAGGTCGGTCCGTGGTCGAAAGAGACCTATGCAACAACATGTCAGATCTTCTCGCCACTAAGACGTGTTGCCAGTACCGATAATGAAAGCTCGCATTAAGGTGGTGTTAACCTCTCCAAATGAACTACTCTTATCGAGGGGCATATTGAGCTCACTCACATCTTCCTTCTCCTCCATAAAAACGTTTGCTTAAGTTAAGTTAGAAAAAAAACCCAATCCATCATTTTTCAAATTATGAAAAGCTCATGCAAATCCTAAGGCATTTTTTTATCAGTGCAGCACCTAACACAGGTCGCTTGAATTGTCATTGATATTAAGTGCTAACCTACTTATGATGCTATTGATCCCGTACTCGTTCATACAGCTAGTCAGCGTATCTGTCAAATCATAGAATCAAAACAAACGAGAAAAAGAGAACTGGATGTGTTTTTTTTCGATGATGGCTGGTTTATTCTTATCACTTTTTATAGAAAAACAATCAAGTTGTTTATGTTTATTTACATTTCCAGATCATAGGATTTCACTGCAAGGACGTAATCATTCATATACTCTGATACCTTTCTTTGGCGATTGGAACGTTGCTGTGCTGCCTAGTTCATTTGATCACTTTTCTCTTTTTTAGTTTGCGATACATGCCGGTGCATTACCCAGTTTCGAGATATTTCATCACTGATCGTAGCGTCTCATCTATAGCAGTAGCTTCCGTTATCTCTGCATTAGTCAGAAATTTAACCGCGTTTGTCTCGACCAGGGTGCTTTCTCCCAAAAACTAGAATCTTTATCAAACGGACTATCAATTCCGCTGTATCACCGTGACCGTGTGTCCGCGATGTTGTTTCTTCCGTGGACATATTCTGTCATAAAGAACGGACTGAGACGAAGTTCCCAGCTATCTGCTCGAGTGAGGGCTCTCTTCTACTTTTTCCTAGCTCGATTCAAGATGAAAGTTACATGGACAATAATTTCAGCTATGAAGGCAGCTGTAATGGTTATCGGCGGTTTTTAGCCGTGAGCGTGTAACCAATTTGATAGACGGATGAACGGGAAAAAGGTCAGCTCGTCCTATGCGAAATTCGCGTTTTAGGAGCACCCATCCCTTCGATGAGGGATGACTTCAGAGTTTATCATAGGTCCCATGTTACAATCAACCAACATATCGCTAAGCGGCAATAACTTGCAGAAACGTTAGAACGTAAATAAAACAGATTGTTCGTTCAGTTCGAAACGAAACTAGTTATCTATTCAAAACAATTAACAAGCTCCACTTGTTTATACCTTTTTATCTTCACTCTCTCTTGACATCACTCTGTGCATTGATTACTCGTCGCTATCAGTACAGTGCAATGAAGTGGCCGCGTTCGCCGTATCCATGGCAAGTCTTGTCCAACGCTGGACTTGTAGTACCGCTTCTGTGTAAGGGATGATTACAACGGTGGCAACGACTACGAACGATAACGAGTATTGTTTGGTTGGATGCTGGTCGACTCGATTTATTCCTGCGAACGCTTCTTGTTCTGTGCTGCGTCCGTCATAGACTGCAGATATCGCTGGACATTGTTCACGAAGACTGAATAACAGTCGGGTTTTGTCAGGCTTGGCCGCAATTTAGCTGCTTTCACCGTTTGAATGAAGCGGTTCCATTCTTCCTAAATTTTGTTGGCGGGAAATTCACTCGGGAAAGGTCTAATGTGATCCCATCTCACAGTGGCTCGAATACCGTCGCCACGGTCACTCGAACCATAAAGAGCACTACGTTAATTCTCGTTAACGTTGAGACACGTTGTGCTTACCAGTCGCGGTCGTTCGTACGTGCACAACCTTTTTGTTAGCATCTAGGCCTTGCTGACTTAAGTATCCGACGAGGAGTCCTACACAATCGAATCCAAGCTTTCGTCGTGCTCTCGATCGCTTTTCCAAAGAAATCGCGCTCGCCGATTCCCCGTTTCATAGAAGCCAGCCAATATATTTGATTCTATGTGCCAAGCATTCACACGTCTTTTTTCCCAATGCTGTTCTACTACAGATCGACATCCGATTACTGTTGCTAGTGGAGAGCGTTTTTTGGGTCGCTGCTTTTACTTCCGTTCAGATTCTGGCTCTGGTCATCCAAACACATGGATTTGTATAGGTTACCCGACTCTTCTTTCTCGCTATCCGAACTAGCAGTAGTTCGTACGTACTTTCCTGTATTTCTTGTTTCCATTTTTTTTCGTGTCAAGAGATTCTTTCTAGGTTCTACCCCCAGTCGTAATCTGTAATTTACAAAACATCGCAATGTTAAAACCATTTCATTCGCTTTCTTGAATACTTCCTAGTAATTTCTCATCGAATTCGCTCCGCTGTTTACCGACAGACTGGAAACAGTCGTCTTTTCAACTCGTTATACTTTGGAATCATTCTTACTATCCAGGAACTTTTTTAGCGAACTTCACGGTCTGCTGACGACGGTGAATACAGTCCACCTTGTCTTTTCAACGCGTTTTAATTTCTTCACGACCTCCGCAGTCTATCAACGACGGTGGAAACAGTCCACCTCGTCTATCAACTCGTAATTTTTTCGACCTCCGCGGTCTACCGACGAAGGTGGAAACAGTCCGCCTCGTCTTATCATCACGTTTTAATTTTATATCCGACTTCCGCAGTCTACTAACGCCGGTGGAAACAGTCCACCTCGTCTTATCAACGAGTTTTAATTTCTTCTCGACCTCTGCGGTCTATAAACGATGGTGGAAGCAGTCCACACCGTCTTATCAATTCGTAATTTTTTCGACCTCCGCGGTCTATCGACGAAGGTGGAAACAGTCCGCCTCGTCTTATTAACTCGTTGAAATTTTTCTTGACCTCCGCGGTCTACCTACGACGGTGAAAACAGTTCATCTCGTCTATCGTTGTAGTTTTCGTGTTACAAACAAAGAAAAACTAATTATATTTCTCTTCAGTTTTTTGAAATTGGGATTTGCCCGTACTTTTCCACTAAATAATCACTGTCACTTTTTTGTTTTTTTCATGCCGAGTAATTCTCGTCATAGTTTTTAAAAAGTCCAGGTTACTAACTGTCCAATTGTCCAGAATTGAACTCCTGGCAGGATCGCCAAAATGTGAGGCCCAAATTCCAGACGAGAATCATCCGGCGCAACAGAGCACTTGTTCGAGTGCACGTTTGCACATCTTACCTCAAGGTCGGTCCGTGGTCGAAAGAGACCTATGCAACAACATGTCAGATCTTCTCGCCACTAAGACGTGTTGCCAGTACCGATAATGAAAGCTCGCATTAAGGTGGTGTTAACCTCTCCAAATGAACTACTCTTATCGAGGGGCATATTTAGCTCACTCACAAGGTTAATTGAAATTATGAAAAACAAACTGCAAAAAAAATGCCACATTAAATCATCCGTTCGTATAAAACTTCGTCGGGAACAATCTTTGTCAAAAAATTTAAAAATATATCGGTCTGCTGTTAATGAAACACAGCTTTCACGTGTGAAATACAGTGCCTCTTAAATTCTGTAAGTGTTGTTGCACGTTTAATATGTCTTGACATCGAGTTGAACACATTTATACCTTTGAAATACAACGAATTTTGTGAAGCACATGTCAAGAAATTGGGTGTTCTCAATTCATTCGCGTTTCTTGTGTTATAACTGTGGAAGTCACTTCCTCTTTCAACTCGATCACACAAATATCGAGACAGCAAACCATTAACTACTTTGAAAATGAACACCATAGTTAAATAAACAATCCTTTGCCTCGCGGATAATCATTACAGAGCGTCCAACATTAAAGATGAGGAAGTGAATCTGTTACATTTTAGTATCAACCGCATTATTTCATTTTGCTGTATATAGCTGTATTTTGCTGCAAATAGTGAAATCGTTTTTCAATCGGCATAAGATTCCATACTTTTTGGCAATTTTCTTGATGACATTGTCAATGTGAGTGTTGAACTTGAGTTTGCTGTCAATAATCACGCCAAGATATTTAATTTCCCGAACGCGATCAATAGTCTCATCATCAATTACAATAGAGACGTTTTCATTTGAACGATTTCGCGAGATTACCATATATTTCGTTTTACTTATGTTCAATTTTAATTGCTTATACTTCAACCATCTACTTAAAGAATGCAAATCTCCATTTAAATGTGGTGCGACCTGATTTAAATCATTGGCTGCAATGAATAATACAGTATCATCTGCAAAAAGAATGATATCACAAAATCGTAAAACTTGTCGCATGTCATTAATGTACATAATAAATAAAATGGGCCCCAATTCACTTCACTGAGGTACTCCAAGATTATGGGAATGGGAATGGAAATGAAATAGTTAAAAATAGTACGTTGAGTTCTGTCATACAAATAGCTTTCAAACCATTTATATGCAGTACTCGTAATTCCAAAGCGCTTAATCGTGTTCAACAACAAGGGCCTAGAAATTGTCTCGAAAGTGCGTTTTAGATCCAAGAAAACAGCAATGATGGTCTCTTTACATTCTAAATTAATCTTTACATTTTGCTAACACCAAGTTCAATACTGTTTCACAGGAATGACCTTCCCGATATCCCGATTGTTCTGGTATGAGCAAAGTGTTATGATTTAAATATTCCAAAAGCTGGCCTTTAACAACTAATTCCAATATTTTCTCTAATGTGTGCAACATGTTGATGGGACGAAACTCTTCGGCTTTAATCGTTCCAGCAACCTTTTGAATAGGGACTATCAGGGATTCCTTCCACACCTGAGGTACATGCCCAGTTAGTAAAGATTTATTAACAAGGTCCAACAAGATGTAGTCAATAACATGAAAGCAATCTTGAATAACTCTAGCATTACCACTATCCACTTCAGCCATTTTTCCTATAGAAAAGCAAATAGTTCTTAGTTCATTTAATGTAAGTGGGTGAAAACTTTCAAAACTTCAATTACTATTAACCGGCTGTTTTATTTCATCAGGTTAATCGACCAATTCAATAGATTGATTGATCAATGAAACACTATTGACAAAATAATCGATGAACTTAGAAGCTATTATCTGTTCAGACTGTTCAAGTGTGCCATTAAAAGTTATGATTGGTACACGTATTGAAGACATCAATTAGAACAGCTGCTGATTCATCTAAATTACTCGTCCCGAATGGAAAATCCAGGCTTCTCAGCACAAGATTCGAGACGCCATGGTTCGAATATTTCCTCCAGCACTTTAATTTCACAAAATCATCGTTATTAACGAAATTATCTACTACATTTATAACTAAGGTCTCATGATCGGTTATTTTCAAATTTGTATCAGTGACAAAACAAACTGTTTCAAAATTGGAATAAACATGATCAATTAAAGCTTTACTGTGCCTGGAAATACGCGTAAAATCATTTACTGTTTGTTTTAAATTGAAGAAGTCGCTTCAAATGGTTTGAATTATGGTTGTCTCACCAATTGATATTGAAATCACCAGCCAATATTATTTAATATGCTGAAATCTAGGAACATTTATAGCCAATTTTCTAAAATTTCAACAAAACGTTGGTCACCGGAGCTTGGAGAATGATACAAAACACCATAGTTACCCATCTTCATGCCACGTTCAACTGTAATGCCCAAAAACCAGTTTCCATCAATAACTTCGTTGAGGCGAATATTGAATTGAACTGATTCTCTGGCATAACTGACAAACACCGCCAGTATGTCTAGAAAGTGATAGACAAGCAGCATTATATCCCGAAATACTATACTGATCAAACGATTCTATTTCAACGATGTGTGTTTCCGACAAGAGGACCAAAAGTGGAAGCTTTTCTTCAACAATCTGACGTAAAACCACGTAGTTTGTTGACAGTCCCGCAATATTCAAATACAAAATATAATATTGGTTCACAATTCTTCTGGAACCTGGTTCCTATTTATTGAAATGCAAACTGCTTTTTTTTCAAATCAAAAAGTCTTTGATACACTGAACATTCTGAGCTGAAAGCCGTCCAAATTCATTTTCCGTTCTCTATTTATTTTCAAACAATTAACACATTTCAATACAGTTGACCTGCACTCAGATGTCTTGTGTTTCTGACTACACCTAGAGCATGTTTCACAATTTTGTTTGCAACCCGTGCTCTTGTGTCCAAATTCCCCGCATCTGAAGCATCGCCACACATTTATCGCGGGGACTACGGAGCACCGATCAAACCCGACATTTACTTTTTTCGCATTTCATAAACTATTGTATGTGTCAACATCTATTTCAATCACAGCACAAAACTTGTTGTATGTTAAGCGTGGATTTTAGTACACTTTTAAAACTTTTACGTCTTTTATTGCAATGTCTTCATTTTGACTTTTGAGATTATCAATGAAGACATCGGAGGAATGCTGATCGCTCATACCCACAATTTTTAATCTGGGAATGGTTAAACAATTCAATCGCATAACATGAAATGTTTTGGTTCTATCAAGCATTGGCAAGTTTTGAACAATGAGGAATGGACGGAATCACCATTGTGGGACTTTGTAGCAATTTTATTTGCTTAGAGATAAATTTATAGACATACTTCGGTTCAAATAACAAAATGAACGCAGTGAATGACTGAAGACAGACAAATTTGCCTCGATTTCAAAAATATGGGAACAATTTATAGAAAGTAGTCAAGCTTGTTACAAACCGTACTAGGGCAGGGATGAAACCCGAGGATCAACCATTCCCTTGAGCGAATTTGTAGTAACTAAGCTTGCAGGTCCATATTTAGGCTGCGGACGAAATATTACCACAAATATTTTTTTTACTAGCATTTCACTTGCATAAAAGTTACTTGCAAAGAAAACTTCTTTGGTTGGCACTTGCGAAAGCCAAGAAAGATGAAATGACACAGTTTTCTACAAAACTGTACAGATCTGCGAACTGTACCCTGATCATTTATGAAAGCAAGCCTAATAAAAAAGTTTTACTACTAAGTGCAAAACATAACAATTGGAAAAAAATCAAAAACTTGTTCCAGGAGCAGCGCAGAAGCAGAATAACGTTGATACGCTTGACCAAATGGCCTGAAAATATAGCGACAAAGCAAGTTCACGCAGATGGCTTCTACAATTTTTCTAAAACATTCTAGATTTAGCAGCTATCAATGCTTGGATTCTGTAGAATAAGATGATGAATAAATATTTCACGAAAAGATTTTATTTTCCAATTGACTGAAGAACTAAGAAGTAAATATAGACAAGAAGCCGAGAAGACTTCAATTTCTAATGACGGAAATTCATACTACTGACGCACGGAAGAATTGTCAACTTCAACAATCATGCAAAAGAAACAGATATACAAACCATTATGCTAAATGTAATAGAAATGTTTGCGGAAAATATGTATAAAAAATGTTTTCCATGATTTTTTTTGATAATAAACTTCAATTTTCTTGTGTGAGTCGTATTGGTGCATTTCAGTCAAAGACAATTATATCGCGAATAGGCCCAAGAGTTTACCCGGGGAGTGTTTCACGATAATTGAGTGGTTTGGCAACATATTCATCCCGGAGTGGACCAAAAAGTCGTAAATTATATTCATAAGCCTCGATCTGCTTTTTTCGTGACTTGACCAAGAAACATGGTACCAGCGTCAGAATAATCCAACGGATTAAGAAGATTAAAACAAGGTTTCGAAAGCTTCATGAGCGTATTCTGGATAATCCCAACAGAAATGAAAACAGCAACAGCCAAAAAAAAAAATTATCAAAAAGTAATATTTTTTAAACACACATTCTTAGATGAACCTGCTTTGCTCTCCACAACGAAAGAATATTTAGATGCTGAAGAGGCTTCGCGAAGGAGGTTATGGTTTTTGAAAATTTTATCGAAAAATTTGTCATATTCCAAATCAAAGTTCTGTTCGGCATTTATAAGAACGTTTATAGTTTAAACATTGAATCGCGACAATATTGGGCCCAAATATTGATTATTGAGAAAAAATCTTCCAACAGATGCGGTACTACCAGGAAAACACAAAATATAATCAGTATGCTGCACGAATTCCTTGCATCCTGCAAAGGGCCTGGCTGGGTAAGGAAGTAAAAAGTGCCCCAATCCAACTCACCAGCTCTATAGAAAATATTGTATAGGGTACCAAATAAGAAATTTTTACTATTTTTTGATCCCTTAAGAGGTTCACCAAAGGATCCATGGTGAAAAAGGTACTTTTCATTTCTCTGCACGCCATTCTCAATTGCTTCGAAACAAAAATTGGTGTATCGAGAAATATTATCAAAACATTTTTTCATCAAAAAATAGAAGTACAGGTCGGACTCGATTGTTCGGAATGTTGATTTTTATTTCACTCCGGATAATCGAATCATACAAAAATTTAAAAGAAAATCTCTCGATAAACGTAAAATAACCATGATTTGCACTGATTTATTCGAATTTTGCAATGTCGTAGCCAGAAATTAACAAGCTCATGGACCAAAATATTTTTCAAATAGTCAAGTCCAACTACAAGCAAAAGCTTATGCGTGATCTTCTTGGATGCTAAAGAGAGTCCGATGACATTGTTAAGCGAATCAACATTAGGGATGCTATGTTCTGTGCACCCGTGACCGAGTGGTTAGCATCTCACATTATCAAACCGGGTGTTCGGGTTCGATTCCCGTTCTGTCCGGAGAATTTTTCGTAAAAGAAATTTCCTTCGACTTGCATTGTGGTCACGCGTATTCAAGAGCTTGCCCCTCGGAATACATTCAAGGCGTGTTATTTGGCTTAAGAAATCTCAACTAAGTATTAATAAATGACGCTAGTTAAAGCATATGTTGAGACGGCAATAGTTCCACAGGGAACGTTAACGCCATTCAAGAAGAAAAAGATGCTATGTTCTGGGTAGCCGAGGTATGGAATAAGGTACCATCATGATTTGATATCCTGTTGTCGGTTGTAAAAGAACGCATACTTTCGATTCTGCAGAAATTGATTGACCAGGACAATACCATACACGACGAGGATGCGGAGTTTGAGGCCCTGATCGACGATGACATAGTCAATATTGTTTTGCATCCAAACACATGTTTCTACGATGATGAAAATTTGTTTTCGTCTGCCGATGGTGCGAATGCTTCATCAATTTTGGAACTACACCAGGTTGATGAAGATGAACAGTCCGAAAATTGAGATTCAAATGGAACAGCCTTATGTGGGATCGAAAAAGTTATTAGTTGAGCTGATTTTTAATTTTTGCATGGTTGCATATTATGCACATTAGAGTGCCAATAAATGTATGGGAAGAAGCGAGTATCGAATTTTCGAAAGAGATTTCCTGCAAAATGTTGATTCCTGCGAAAAAGTATCCTATATTGTTTGAAGACATTTGGCATCAACTTTTTTTTTTCTAAAGCTCCAATTCATGCGCTCCCCTTCTGGGGATATTTTACGGTTTTTGGATAACTCAAACTTTGGCGTCTTTGCGATAATAGTAAATAAAGTTCGATTAAGCTGGAATGTTGTATAGTGTATGTTTTCGAGGGAACCAACATTTTTCAGGAAGTCCCATTCGTAAATTTTAGACGGCCATTTTCTTTGACACTGTAATGCACATCGTTACTCATGAATTTGTTTTTAAACTGAAATAATTAATTAATTTTTCAAACAAGTGAAGAAAGACGTTTCTAGATGAACTTCGCCGTCTCAACGTAATATTACTTGCGTCATTTTTATTAGTGCTAAGTTGAGAATTATATGCCAAATAACACGCCTTGAATGCATTCTTTTTTTCTTTGAAATTTCTCTGACGTAAATTCCCCCGACCAAAACGGGAATCGAACCACAACTCCCTGCATGTTAGGTGTGACGCCAATAGGATTGGGCGATCTTTTGAAAAAGGTCGATCTTGATGGATCGATTTTCTAAACGGCGTAGGGATCGATTCACTGATTTAATCGGTACCAAAGAATCGATCTTTGTTGAATCGATCATTGGAAAATCGAATACATTTTTTTCAATTTATTTACTTGTTTTGTGTAAGTGTTATTTTTTCTTCGAATTATGGATTAAACATTTCACATTTCTATTCAAACATCAAAAGCATTTCATTTTGATGCTCAGAATGAAAATCACAAAAAAAACTTGAAAACCCAAAAAAATGTATGTCAGGTATTCATCTCGAACCGTTTATTAACCGCTTATTTAATTAAATAAATCAATTATTAGAAATTATTATCAATTATTAGAAATTCAACAACTGATATTCATCCAGAACTACGCTGACAGTAATCCCGTTGAGTCCAACCGTGTCATACGTCTGGCGTTTAGTCGAAATATTGGTAGTAGTCTCAGTTCTAGAAAAGAATGCTGTAGCTGAATCTGATGCACCATCCATCTCGTCACAATTTTCATTGTCAGCCTAATAAATGTAATGAAGTAAAAATAACTTCTGACCACTTTTTCGTAACTACCAAACCCACAAAACTGCCTCTCCTAAGTTTATGACCACTAATTTGACAACCTTGAAAGAGAACGAGATTTGGTGAAATTAAAATCGATGTTCAATGAGAAACAAATTTACATTTTTTTTTCTACGATCAAAAAAATTAGAAAGAGAAGATCGATTTTCGCGATTTTTCGGAATAGAAAAATTGGAAATCGAAGATCGGAAAAGATCGATCGTCTAAATATCGATCCAAGAACGCCAATCCTATTCACTATCACTAATTTGACATCCTCGAAAGCTATCCAAGTGGTGACACGAATCTCATGTGCTACGTCACCGCACTGTCCAGAGAAATTGAAGAGAGGCGGCAAGTTGACGCGGTTTATATTGACTTCGCGAAAGCCTTCGATACTATCCCGCACATTCTAATTGTTGACGTGAAAAAAAACCCCTAAGATCGAAAAAAACGAAGGAAAAAGATCGATCTTCACGATTTGTTTTGGATACGATGAATCGATTCAAAAAATCGAAAATCGAAATGGAAAAGATCGATCTTCTGAAAATCGATCCAAGATCACCCAATCCTAGACGCTAACCACTCGGCCACAGGAGCACATCGTAACATATGAAGATGCTAATTAGACAACTTTTGGGAATCCAATAAATCAAAGAACTATCCAAGCGGATTCAAAAGTATTTCACTTAGTTTGTATTCTTTGCAACAATCTCAACACTCCATCCCCAACTTCTCCTTTTGACGTAGGACTACGTCTAACCGGAAGATATAGGGGGTGAAATGGAAATCTAGGCACTGAACAAGTAGGAAAAAATGCAAGATTTGGAAAGCTTTTAACTCGAGCATTTTTCAATAGATCGCAAAGGTTTTTGCATCAATTGATAGGAAATATATCTACGCATTTATCATAACGAATACCATTTCATTTTTCTTGAGATAAATAATTGAATAATTGTGAAATATCAAGCATTGTCCAAATGCACTATGTGCCCATTTTTGATTGGTCCATTTTGTGCTCCTCAAATCGTACCGACCAAAACGGGCAACCAGAGCAGCAGCGAAATAGAATGAAGCACGATTGGAAAGGAATAAGAAAAAAATGAACGAAACATTGGTCGCAGTCTCACACATGCGTAACTCTCGAGCCAGTCAGTCAGCTTAAAAATCCCCGCTCCGCTGCCGCAACGATCATTCTCATTCAAACCGTACACCACATCTAGTGATCCCCGATTTTTGAAATGAATCGTTCATCAGCTAATCGAATAATTTTCAGCAGTTCGTTATTCGATACGATTAATCGCCCCAAATAATCGATTAATCGATTAATCGTCACACTGAGAGAAATAATTAGTTAGACTAATATTTCTCATTTGCTAGAGAGCCATGTAAAATCAAAAAAGTGTCATTCCACCTGGAACGCGTAAACGAAGTTCAATTCGCGTTGACGGCGTTGAGCTGCTTTTACGGGTTTAGGGGAGCGTCAAAGATAATGATTGAATTGCAGGATAAAACTGTAGCGGCCGTACGTTTTTTTGTTCTCTGGGTTTGAATCGATTAATCGACGTTAATTATTCGTTCGCTTCGATTATTGGTTGCGCAGTATTCGTTCGATTAATAATCGATTTCTGTAGGAAGTATTCGATTAATCGATTAATCGAACGATTATCGGGGATCACTAACCACATCGATTCGCATCACAACACATCAACAAACCAACCCAAGCAGCCATGTATGGACATGGCAAAGGAGGAAAAGTGAAGGGAAAGGCAAAATCCGGCAACGGCAACGCGATTCGAGCGCGTTGGTCTGGAGTTCCCCGCAAGGGTAGCTAGGCCGAGCGCGTTAGTACCAGTGCACCAGTCCACCTAGCCGGCGTTATATAGTTTCGGCCGCCGAAGTGATCGAGTTAGCTGGCAAAGCTGCTCGCGACGATAAGAAACCCCGCAATCGGAACAGAACACATTCGGTTCGGTGGACATCAAGACAACAGGCAGTTGCAGCGAGTGGCTAGTGGCAAACGCAATCGCAAAACGGCATCAGGTAGCAGAAGAAAAAAGTTTGTTCTTTATACAAACTGCTTTGGTGGCAAATCCAGAACAAGGCGGCATCGAGGGCGTTCGAAATGGTTTTTTTCAAAACCACGAGTACAAAGTTTACTAAATTGGAACCTTTCCATAAAAAGAGGCGCTTTTCAGGGCCATCAAACCTTCCAAAAAAGAGTTTAGGAAATACAGTTCAATGCTTTCTAAAACATTATCCAAAATAATAATAAAACACAAATTTATTTTTTCATAATTTGTTTTTTGCCAGGATCTGATGAGTATGTGAATTTGGCAGTTGTTCTGACAATCAGAAAACCCGCATCAAGTACAGAGCAGCTTCGGTTCGGCGCTCATCAAGGCAACAATTAGTTTCAGTGAGTGGCAAAGTGTTTCTCCGGCACGTCGCATTAAATGTAATTTACTGAACAACATGTCACAAGCTGGATGGGAAGAAATTTTCCAACTGTGAAAGCTGTGGCGAGTGGCAAACGCAATAGCTAAACAGGAAGGTTTAACCGAACAAGATGGGAATATCGAGTGATAACAAAAACACAACACCAAAGGTTCTTTTCAGAAGAAGAATCGATCTTTGTTGAATCGATCATTGGAAAATCGAATACATTTTTTTCAATTTATTTACTTGTTTTGTGTAAGTGTTATTTTTTCTTCGAATTATGGATTAAACATTTCACATTTCTATTCAAACATCAAAAGCATTTCATTTTGATGCTCAGAATGAAAATCACAAAAAAAACTTGAAAACCCAAAAAAATGTATGTCAGGTATTCATCTCGAACCGTTTATTAACCGCTTATTTAATTAAATAAATCAATTATTAGAAATTATTATCAATTATTAGAAATTCAACAACTGATATTCATCCAGAACTACGCTGACAGTAATCCCGTTGAGTCCAACCGTGTCATACGTCTGGCGTTTAGTCGAAATATTGGTAGTAGTCTCAGTTCTAGAAAAGAATGCTGTAGCTGAATCTGATGCACCATCCATCTCGTCACAATTTTCATTGTCAGCCTAATAAATGTAATGAAGTAAAAATAACTTCTGACCACTTTTTCGTAACTACCAAACCCACAAAACTGCCTCTCCTAAGTTTATGACCACTAATTTGACAACCTTGAAAGAGAACGAGATTTGGTGAAATTAAAATCGATGTTCAATGAGAAACAAATTTACATTTTTTTTTCTACGATCAAAAAAATTAGAAAGAGAAGATCGATTTTCGCGATTTTTCGGAATAGAAAAATTGGAAATCGAAGATCGGAAAAGATCGATCGTCTAAATATCGATCCAAGAACGCCAATCCTATTCACTATCACTAATTTGACATCCTCGAAAGCTATCCAAGTGGTGACACGAATCTCATGTGCTACGTCACCGCACTGTCCAGAGAAATTGAAGAGAGGCGGCAAGTTGACGCGGTTTATATTGACTTCGCGAAAGCCTTCGATACTATCCCGCACATTCTAATTGTTGACGTGAAAAAAAACCCCTAAGATCGAAAAAAACGAAGGAAAAAGATCGATCTTCACGATTTGTTTTGGATACGATGAATCGATTCAAAAAATCGAAAATCGAAATGGAAAAGATCGATCTTCTGAAAATCGATCCAAGATCACCCAATCCTAGACGCTAACCACTCGGCCACGGGAGCACATCGTAACATATGAAGATGCTAATTAGACAACTTTTGGGAATCCAATAAATCAAAGAACTATCCAAGCGGATTCAAAAGTATTTCACTTAGTTTGTATTCTTTGCAACAATCTCAACACTCCATCCCCAACTTCTCCTTTTGACGTAGGACTACGTCTAACCGGAAGATATAGGGGGTGAAATGGAAATCTAGGCACTGAACAAGTAGGAAAAAATGCAAGATTTGGAAAGCTTTTAACTCGAGCATTTTTCAATAGATCGCAAAGGTTTTTGCATCAATTGATAGGAAATATATCTACGCATTTATCATAACGAATACCATTTCATTTTTCTTGAGATAAATAATTGAATAATTGTGAAATATCAAGCATTGTCCAAATGCACTATGTGCCCATTTTTGATTGGTCCATTTTGTGCTCCTCAAATCGTACCGACCAAAACGGGCAACCAGAGCAGCAGCGAAATAGAATGAAGCACGATTGGAAAGGAATAAGAAAAAAATGAACGAAACATTGGTCGCAGTCTCACACATGCGTAACTCTCGAGCCAGTCAGTCAGCTTAAAAATCCCCGCTCCGCTGCCGCAACGATCATTCTCATTCAAACCGTACACCACATCTAGTGATCCCCGATTTTTGAAATGAATCGTTCATCAGCTAATCGAATAATTTTCAGCAGTTCGTTATTCGATACGATTAATCGCCCCAAATAATCGATTAATCGATTAATCGTCACACTGAGAGAAATAATTAGTTAGACTAATATTTCTCATTTGCTAGAGAGCCATGTAAAATCAAAAAAGTGTCATTCCACCTGGAACGCGTAAACGAAGTTCAATTCGCGTTGACGGCGTTGAGCTGCTTTTACGGGTTTAGGGGAGCGTCAAAGATAATGATTGAATTGCAGGATAAAACTGTAGCGGCCGTACGTTTTTTTGTTCTCTGGGTTTGAATCGATTAATCGACGTTAATTATTCGTTCGCTTCGATTATTGGTTGCGCAGTATTCGTTCGATTAATAATCGATTTCTGTAGGAAGTATTCGATTAATCGATTAATCGAACGATTATCGGGGATCACTAACCACATCGATTCGCATCACAACACATCAACAAACCAACCCAAGCAGCCATGTATGGACATGGCAAAGGAGGAAAAGTGAAGGGAAAGGCAAAATCCGGCAACGGCAACGCGATTCGAGCGCGTTGGTCTGGAGTTCCCCGCAAGGGTAGCTAGGCCGAGCGCGTTAGTACCAGTGCACCAGTCCACCTAGCCGGCGTTATATAGTTTCGGCCGCCGAAGTGATCGAGTTAGCTGGCAAAGCTGCTCGCGACGATAAGAAACCCCGCAATCGGAACAGAACACATTCGGTTCGGTGGACATCAAGACAACAGGCAGTTGCAGCGAGTGGCTAGTGGCAAACGCAATCGCAAAACGGCATCAGGTAGCAGAAGAAAAAAGTTTGTTCTTTATACAAACTGCTTTGGTGGCAAATCCAGAACAAGGCGGCATCGAGGGCGTTCGAAATGGTTTTTTTCAAAACCACGAGTACAAAGTTTACTAAATTGGAACCTTTCCATAAAAAGAGGCGCTTTTCAGGGCCATCAAACCTTCCAAAAAAGAGTTTAGGAAATACAGTTCAATGCTTTCTAAAACATTATCCAAAATAATAATAAAACACAAATTTATTTTTTCATAATTTGTTTTTTGCCAGGATCTGATGAGTATGTGAATTTGGCAGTTGTTCTGACAATCAGAAAACCCGCATCAAGTACAGAGCAGCTTCGGTTCGGCGCTCATCAAGGCAACAATTAGTTTCAGTGAGTGGCAAAGTGTTTCTCCGGCACGTCGCATTAAATGTAATTTACTGAACAACATGTCACAAGCTGGATGGGAAGAAATTTTCCAACTGTGAAAGCTGTGGCGAGTGGCAAACGCAATAGCTAAACAGGAAGGTTTAACCGAACAAGATGGGAATATCGAGTGATAACAAAAACACAACACCAAAGGTTCTTTTCAGAAGAAGAATCGATCTTTGTTGAATCGATCATTGGAAAATCGAATACATTTTTTTCAATTTATTTACTTGTTTTGTGTAAGTGTTATTTTTTCTTCGAATTATGGATTAAACATTTCACATTTCTATTCAAACATCAAAAGCATTTCATTTTGATGCTCAGAATGAAAATCACAAAAAAAACTTGAAAACCCAAAAAAATGTATGTCAGGTATTCATCTCGAACCGTTTATTAACCGCTTATTTAATTAAATAAATCAATTATTAGAAATTATTATCAATTATTAGAAATTCAACAACTGATATTCATCCAGAACTACGCTGACAGTAATCCCGTTGAGTCCAACCGTGTCATACGTCTGGCGTTTAGTCGAAATATTGGTAGTAGTCTCAGTTCTAGAAAAGAATGCTGTAGCTGAATCTGATGCACCATCCATCTCGTCACAATTTTCATTGTCAGCCTAATAAATGTAATGAAGTAAAAATAACTTCTGACCACTTTTTCGTAACTACCAAACCCACAAAACTGCCTCTCCTAAGTTTATGACCACTAATTTGACAACCTTGAAAGAGAACGAGATTTGGTGAAATTAAAATCGATGTTCAATGAGAAACAAATTTACATTTTTTTTTCTACGATCAAAAAAATTAGAAAGAGAAGATCGATTTTCGCGATTTTTCGGAATAGAAAAATTGGAAATCGAAGATCGGAAAAGATCGATCGTCTAAATATCGATCCAAGAACGCCAATCCTATTCACTATCACTAATTTGACATCCTCGAAAGCTATCCAAGTGGTGACACGAATCTCATGTGCTACGTCACCGCACTGTCCAGAGAAATTGAAGAGAGGCGGCAAGTTGACGCGGTTTATATTGACTTCGCGAAAGCCTTCGATACTATCCCGCACATTCTAATTGTTGACGTGAAAAAAAACCCCTAAGATCGAAAAAAACGAAGGAAAAAGATCGATCTTCACGATTTGTTTTGGATACGATGAATCGATTCAAAAAATCGAAAATCGAAATGGAAAAGATCGATCTTCTGAAAATCGATCCAAGATCACCCAATCCTAGACGCTAACCACTCGGCCACGGGAGCACATCGTAACATATGAAGATGCTAATTAGACAACTTTTGGGAATCCAATAAATCAAAGAACTATCCAAGCGGATTCAAAAGTATTTCACTTAGTTTGTATTCTTTGCAACAATCTCAACACTCCATCCCCAACTTCTCCTTTTGACGTAGGACTACGTCTAACCGGAAGATATAGGGGGTGAAATGGAAATCTAGGCACTGAACAAGTAGGAAAAAATGCAAGATTTGGAAAGCTTTTAACTCGAGCATTTTTCAATAGATCGCAAAGGTTTTTGCATCAATTGATAGGAAATATATCTACGCATTTATCATAACGAATACCATTTCATTTTTCTTGAGATAAATAATTGAATAATTGTGAAATATCAAGCATTGTCCAAATGCACTATGTGCCCATTTTTGATTGGTCCATTTTGTGCTCCTCAAATCGTACCGACCAAAACGGGCAACCAGAGCAGCAGCGAAATAGAATGAAGCACGATTGGAAAGGAATAAGAAAAAAATGAACGAAACATTGGTCGCAGTCTCACACATGCGTAACTCTCGAGCCAGTCAGTCAGCTTAAAAATCCCCGCTCCGCTGCCGCAACGATCATTCTCATTCAAACCGTACACCACATCTAGTGATCCCCGATTTTTGAAATGAATCGTTCATCAGCTAATCGAATAATTTTCAGCAGTTCGTTATTCGATACGATTAATCGCCCCAAATAATCGATTAATCGATTAATCGTCACACTGAGAGAAATAATTAGTTAGACTAATATTTCTCATTTGCTAGAGAGCCATGTAAAATCAAAAAAGTGTCATTCCACCTGGAACGCGTAAACGAAGTTCAATTCGCGTTGACGGCGTTGAGCTGCTTTTACGGGTTTAGGGGAGCGTCAAAGATAATGATTGAATTGCAGGATAAAACTGTAGCGGCCGTACGTTTTTTTGTTCTCTGGGTTTGAATCGATTAATCGACGTTAATTATTCGTTCGCTTCGATTATTGGTTGCGCAGTATTCGTTCGATTAATAATCGATTTCTGTAGGAAGTATTCGATTAATCGATTAATCGAACGATTATCGGGGATCACTAACCACATCGATTCGCATCACAACACATCAACAAACCAACCCAAGCAGCCATGTATGGACATGGCAAAGGAGGAAAAGTGAAGGGAAAGGCAAAATCCGGCAACGGCAACGCGATTCGAGCGCGTTGGTCTGGAGTTCCCCGCAAGGGTAGCTAGGCCGAGCGCGTTAGTACCAGTGCACCAGTCCACCTAGCCGGCGTTATATAGTTTCGGCCGCCGAAGTGATCGAGTTAGCTGGCAAAGCTGCTCGCGACGATAAGAAACCCCGCAATCGGAACAGAACACATTCGGTTCGGTGGACATCAAGACAACAGGCAGTTGCAGCGAGTGGCTAGTGGCAAACGCAATCGCAAAACGGCATCAGGTAGCAGAAGAAAAAAGTTTGTTCTTTATACAAACTGCTTTGGTGGCAAATCCAGAACAAGGCGGCATCGAGGGCGTTCGAAATGGTTTTTTTCAAAACCACGAGTACAAAGTTTACTAAATTGGAACCTTTCCATAAAAAGAGGCGCTTTTCAGGGCCATCAAACCTTCCAAAAAAGAGTTTAGGAAATACAGTTCAATGCTTTCTAAAACATTATCCAAAATAATAATAAAACACAAATTTATTTTTTCATAATTTGTTTTTTGCCAGGATCTGATGAGTATGTGAATTTGGCAGTTGTTCTGACAATCAGAAAACCCGCATCAAGTACAGAGCAGCTTCGGTTCGGCGCTCATCAAGGCAACAATTAGTTTCAGTGAGTGGCAAAGTGTTTCTCCGGCACGTCGCATTAAATGTAATTTACTGAACAACATGTCACAAGCTGGATGGGAAGAAATTTTCCAACTGTGAAAGCTGTGGCGAGTGGCAAACGCAATAGCTAAACAGGAAGGTTTAACCGAACAAGATGGGAATATCGAGTGATAACAAAAACACAACACCAAAGGTTCTTTTCAGAAGAAGAATCGATCTTTGTTGAATCGATCATTGGAAAATCGAATACATTTTTTTCAATTTATTTACTTGTTTTGTGTAAGTGTTATTTTTTCTTCGAATTATGGATTAAACATTTCACATTTCTATTCAAACATCAAAAGCATTTCATTTTGATGCTCAGAATGAAAATCACAAAAAAAACTTGAAAACCCAAAAAAATGTATGTCAGGTATTCATCTCGAACCGTTTATTAACCGCTTATTTAATTAAATAAATCAATTATTAGAAATTATTATCAATTATTAGAAATTCAACAACTGATATTCATCCAGAACTACGCTGACAGTAATCCCGTTGAGTCCAACCGTGTCATACGTCTGGCGTTTAGTCGAAATATTGGTAGTAGTCTCAGTTCTAGAAAAGAATGCTGTAGCTGAATCTGATGCACCATCCATCTCGTCACAATTTTCATTGTCAGCCTAATAAATGTAATGAAGTAAAAATAACTTCTGACCACTTTTTCATAACTACCAAACCCACAAAACTGCCTCTCCTAAGTTTATGACCACTAATTTGACAACCTTGAAAGAGAACGAGATTTGGTGAAATTAAAATCGATGTTCAATGAGAAACAAATTTACATTTTTTTTTCTACGATCAAAAAAATTAGAAAGAGAAGATCGATTTTCGCGATTTTTCGGAATAGAAAAATTGGAAATCGAAGATCGGAAAAGATCGATCGTCTAAATATCGATCCAAGAACGCCAATCCTATTCACTATCACTAATTTGACATCCTCGAAAGCTATCCAAGTGGTGACACGAATCTCATGTGCTACGTCACCGCACTGTCCAGAGAAATTGAAGAGAGGCGGCAAGTTGACGCGGTTTATATTGACTTCGCGAAAGCCTTCGATACTATCCCGCACATTCTAATTGTTGACGTGAAAAAAAACCCCTAAGATCGAAAAAAACGAAGGAAAAAGATCGATCTTCACGATTTGTTTTGGATACGATGAATCGATTCAAAAAATCGAAAATCGAAATGGAAAAGATCGATCTTCTGAAAATCGATCCAAGATCACCCAATCCTAGACGCTAACCACTCGGCCACGGGAGCACATCGTAACATATGAAGATGCTAATTAGACAACTTTTGGGAATCCAATAAATCAAAGAACTATCCAAGCGGATTCAAAAGTATTTCACTTAGTTTGTATTCTTTGCAACAATCTCAACACTCCATCCCCAACTTCTCCTTTTGACGTAGGACTACGTCTAACCGGAAGATATAGGGGGTGAAATGGAAATCTAGGCACTGAACAAGTAGGAAAAAATGCAAGATTTGGAAAGCTTTTAACTCGAGCATTTTTCAATAGATCGCAAAGGTTTTTGTATCAATTGATAGGAAATATATCTACGCATTTATCATAACGAATACCATTTCATTTTTCTTGAGATAAATAATTGAATAATTGTGAAATATCAAGCATTGTCCAAATGCACTATGTGCCCATTTTTGATTGGTCCATTTTGTGCTCCTCAAATCGTACCGACCAAAACGGGCAACCAGAGCAGCAGCGAAATAGAATGAAGCACGATTGGAAAGGAATAAGAAAAAAATGAACGAAACATTGGTCGCAGTCTCACACATGCGTAACTCTCGAGCCAGTCAGTCAGCTTAAAAATCCCCGCTCCGCTGCCGCAACGATCATTCTCATTCAAACCGTACACCACATCTAGTGATCCCCGATTTTTGAAATGAATCGTTCATCAGCTAATCGAATAATTTTCAGCAGTTCGTTATTCGATACGATTAATCGCCCCAAATAATCGATTAATCGATTAATCGTCACACTGAGAGAAATAATTAGTTAGACTAATATTTCTCATTTGCTAGAGAGCCATGTAAAATCAAAAAAGTGTCATTCCACCTGGAACGCGTAAACGAAGTTCAATTCGCGTTGACGGCGTTGAGCTGCTTTTACGGGTTTAGGGGAGCGTCAAAGATAATGATTGAATTGCAGGATAAAACTGTAGCGGCCGTACGTTTTTTTGTTCTCTGGGTTTGAATCGATTAATCGACGTTAATTATTCGTTCGCTTCGATTATTGGTTGCGCAGTATTCGTTCGATTAATAATCGATTTCTGTAGGAAGTATTCGATTAATCGATTAATCGAACGATTATCGGGGATCACTAACCACATCGATTCGCATCACAACACATCAACAAACCAACCCAAGCAGCCATGTATGGACATGGCAAAGGAGGAAAAGTGAAGGGAAAGGCAAAATCCGGCAACGGCAACGCGATTCGAGCGCGTTGGTCTGGAGTTCCCCGCAAGGGTAGCTAGGCCGAGCGCGTTAGTACCAGTGCACCAGTCCACCTAGCCGGCGTTATATAGTTTCGGCCGCCGAAGTGATCGAGTTAGCTGGCAAAGCTGCTCGCGACGATAAGAAACCCCGCAATCGGAACAGAACACATTCGGTTCGGTGGACATCAAGACAACAGGCAGTTGCAGCGAGTGGCTAGTGGCAAACGCAATCGCAAAACGGCATCAGGTAGCAGAAGAAAAAAGTTTGTTCTTTATACAAACTGCTTTGGTGGCAAATCCAGAACAAGGCGGCATCGAGGGCGTTCGAAATGGTTTTTTTCAAAACCACGAGTACAAAGTTTACTAAATTGGAACCTTTCCATAAAAAGAGGCGCTTTTCAGGGCCATCAAACCTTCCAAAAAAGAGTTTAGGAAATACAGTTCAATGCTTTCTAAAACATTATCCAAAATAATAATAAAACACAAATTTATTTTTTCATAATTTGTTTTTTGCCAGGATCTGATGAGTATGTGAATTTGGCAGTTGTTCTGACAATCAGAAAACCCGCATCAAGTACAGAGCAGCTTCGGTTCGGCGCTCATCAAGGCAACAATTAGTTTCAGTGAGTGGCAAAGTGTTTCTCCGGCACGTCGCATTAAATGTAATTTACTGAACAACATGTCACAAGCTGGATGGGAAGAAATTTTCCAACTGTGAAAGCTGTGGCGAGTGGCAAACGCAATAGCTAAACAGGAAGGTTTAACCGAACAAGATGGGAATATCGAGTGATAACAAAAACACAACACCAAAGGTTCTTTTCAGAAGAAGAATCGATCTTTGTTGAATCGATCATTGGAAAATCGAATACATTTTTTTCAATTTATTTACTTGTTTTGTGTAAGTGTTATTTTTTCTTCGAATTATGGATTAAACATTTCACATTTCTATTCAAACATCAAAAGCATTTCATTTTGATGCTCAGAATGAAAATCACAAAAAAAACTTGAAAACCCAAAAAAATGTATGTCAGGTATTCATCTCGAACCGTTTATTAACCGCTTATTTAATTAAATAAATCAATTATTAGAAATTATTATCAATTATTAGAAATTCAACAACTGATATTCATCCAGAACTACGCTGACAGTAATCCCGTTGAGTCCAACCGTGTCATACGTCTGGCGTTTAGTCGAAATATTGGTAGTAGTCTCAGTTCTAGAAAAGAATGCTGTAGCTGAATCTGATGCACCATCCATCTCGTCACAATTTTCATTGTCAGCCTAATAAATGTAATGAAGTAAAAATAACTTCTGACCACTTTTTCGTAACTACCAAACCCACAAAACTGCCTCTCCTAAGTTTATGACCACTAATTTGACAACCTTGAAAGAGAACGAGATTTGGTGAAATTAAAATCGATGTTCAATGAGAAACAAATTTACATTTTTTTTTCTACGATCAAAAAAATTAGAAAGAGAAGATCGATTTTCGCGATTTTTCGGAATAGAAAAATTGGAAATCGAAGATCGGAAAAGATCGATCGTCTAAATATCGATCCAAGAACGCCAATCCTATTCACTATCACTAATTTGACATCCTCGAAAGCTATCCAAGTGGTGACACGAATCTCATGTGCTACGTCACCGCACTGTCCAGAGAAATTGAAGAGAGGCGGCAAGTTGACGCGGTTTATATTGACTTCGCGAAAGCCTTCGATACTATCCCGCACATTCTAATTGTTGACGTGAAAAAAAACCCCTAAGATCGAAAAAAACGAAGGAAAAAGATCGATCTTCACGATTTGTTTTGGATACGATGAATCGATTCAAAAAATCGAAAATCGAAATGGAAAAGATCGATCTTCTGAAAATCGATCCAAGATCACCCAATCCTAGACGCTAACCACTCGGCCACGGGAGCACATCGTAACATATGAAGATGCTAATTAGACAACTTTTGGGAATCCAATAAATCAAAGAACTATCCAAGCGGATTCAAAAGTATTTCACTTAGTTTGTATTCTTTGCAACAATCTCAACACTCCATCCCCAACTTCTCCTTTTGACGTAGGACTACGTCTAACCGGAAGATATAGGGGGTGAAATGGAAATCTAGGCACTGAACAAGTAGGAAAAAATGCAAGATTTGGAAAGCTTTTAACTCGAGCATTTTTCAATAGATCGCAAAGGTTTTTGCATCAATTGATAGGAAATATATCTACGCATTTATCATAACGAATACCATTTCATTTTTCTTGAGATAAATAATTGAATAATTGTGAAATATCAAGCATTGTCCAAATGCACTATGTGCCCATTTTTGATTGGTCCATTTTGTGCTCCTCAAATCGTACCGACCAAAACGGGCAACCAGAGCAGCAGCGAAATAGAATGAAGCACGATTGGAAAGGAATAAGAAAAAAATGAACGAAACATTGGTCGCAGTCTCACACATGCGTAACTCTCGAGCCAGTCAGTCAGCTTAAAAATCCCCGCTCCGCTGCCGCAACGATCATTCTCATTCAAACCGTACACCACATCTAGTGATCCCCGATTTTTGAAATGAATCGTTCATCAGCTAATCGAATAATTTTCAGCAGTTCGTTATTCGATACGATTAATCGCCCCAAATAATCGATTAATCGATTAATCGTCACACTGAGAGAAATAATTAGTTAGACTAATATTTCTCATTTGCTAGAGAGCCATGTAAAATCAAAAAAGTGTCATTCCACCTGGAACGCGTAAACGAAGTTCAATTCGCGTTGACGGCGTTGAGCTGCTTTTACGGGTTTAGGGGAGCGTCAAAGATAATGATTGAATTGCAGGATAAAACTGTAGCGGCCGTACGTTTTTTTGTTCTCTGGGTTTGAATCGATTAATCGACGTTAATTATTCGTTCGCTTCGATTATTGGTTGCGCAGTATTCGTTCGATTAATAATCGATTTCTGTAGGAAGTATTCGATTAATCGATTAATCGAACGATTATCGGGGATCACTAACCACATCGATTCGCATCACAACACATCAACAAACCAACCCAAGCAGCCATGTATGGACATGGCAAAGGAGGAAAAGTGAAGGGAAAGGCAAAATCCGGCAACGGCAACGCGATTCGAGCGCGTTGGTCTGGAGTTCCCCGCAAGGGTAGCTAGGCCGAGCGCGTTAGTACCAGTGCACCAGTCCACCTAGCCGGCGTTATATAGTTTCGGCCGCCGAAGTGATCGAGTTAGCTGGCAAAGCTGCTCGCGACGATAAGAAACCCCGCAATCGGAACAGAACACATTCGGTTCGGTGGACATCAAGACAACAGGCAGTTGCAGCGAGTGGCTAGTGGCAAACGCAATCGCAAAACGGCATCAGGTAGCAGAAGAAAAAAGTTTGTTCTTTATACAAACTGCTTTGGTGGCAAATCCAGAACAAGGCGGCATCGAGGGCGTTCGAAATGGTTTTTTTCAAAACCACGAGTACAAAGTTTACTAAATTGGAACCTTTCCATAAAAAGAGGCGCTTTTCAGGGCCATCAAACCTTCCAAAAAAGAGTTTAGGAAATACAGTTCAATGCTTTCTAAAACATTATCCAAAATAATAATAAAACACAAATTTATTTTTTCATAATTTGTTTTTTGCCAGGATCTGATGAGTATGTGAATTTGGCAGTTGTTCTGACAATCAGAAAACCCGCATCAAGTACAGAGCAGCTTCGGTTCGGCGCTCATCAAGGCAACAATTAGTTTCAGTGAGTGGCAAAGTGTTTCTCCGGCACGTCGCATTAAATGTAATTTACTGAACAACATGTCACAAGCTGGATGGGAAGAAATTTTCCAACTGTGAAAGCTGTGGCGAGTGGCAAACGCAATAGCTAAACAGGAAGGTTTAACCGAACAAGATGGGAATATCGAGTGATAACAAAAACACAACACCAAAGGTTCTTTTCAGAACCATCAACATATTCATAAAGAGTAAACAGTAAACTAATCCATTTTTCAGGTAGATAGGTAGGTATTCACGTAGGAGAAGAAAATAAAACAATATATTTAAAATATATATTTAACAAAAACTGTCCCCTTTGTATAGTCCTACGTCACTCCGGTTATGTCCCCGACATTACCCACCCGTCTTTTCTTCACTACGTCCATGGTAATTCGAATGATCATATTATATATGGTACACTGTGGATAACCGAATTTAAACATACTAAACGGACCTCATCTTAGCTACATCCATGTTTCATTAAATTATCATATGTTTGAATATTTTTAAATATTGTATTCATTTTAATTTATAATTTTGTTCAAATAATCATATTAATAAAGTATATTAACAAATTATTCAACAAATTAAAAAAAAACAAAACCAAAATACTCCGAAAAAACGAGTCTAAAATTCCGGATAATCGAGTCCGACCTGTACTGGGTCTTAAAATTCTTACAACAATTAAAAATTTGGAAATAAAATTTCTTGTATCGCGCAACACTGTTCAAATTCTAGAAAAATCACATATCAAAAAAAAAGGTTTAGGAAGACATTTAAATACGAATTATTGATTTTAATACGAGTAGTACAGTAGTAGTCCCTAAAATGAATTTCAATATTTCATTTTTTTTTTGACGTAGAACAACGTCTTTCATTAAGGGTGCCAAATCAGAAAAATGGTCACGTTTTTATGAAATAAAGTTAACGTTAATAACTATTTTTGCTGTGAACGGATTTTGGCGATTTACATACCAAACGAATCGGAAATTCCCTAAGATTTGTTTGATTTGCTATACATTACAATCCCATAGTCTGTATATGGTTCAAATTGACGAAAATTGGAAGCATTCCCATCTCCTCAAACATTTGTTCTGCCTGTTTGTGTGCTTTCCCGAACAGAGCTATCAATAACGAGCAACCTCTCAACCTCATACCTCTCACGCAGAGATCACGAGTTCAATTATCACTCCCGACATTCTTCCAAAAATGGAAGTAAAAGTGACGAACCAGCCGAAATGTGTTGAAAGTCACTATAATAGAGAAAAAAAACGAAGGGGAAATCGTAAGATTGAAGTCTCCGTGAACAAAGGAAAAGAAGAAGAACGAAGGGGAATATTTGCCTAGAGTATAAACAGTGGATCTCGCTAAGGCAAACTTTTATTCTTCATGAGGAAATCGACTGAACAACATCGTTGCTGGGCGAGCTGGACGGAGAGGGATCGAATGCCTTTCTCAAGGCAATGGGGGTAGAGGAGTAATATTATGGACAGAGATGCCAACCTTCCTGATTTTTCAGGATTTACCAGACTATTTAGCACGCTTCCTGATGTCCTGATGAACATTCATTTCATCCTGATTTTTCTGAAATGATCCTGATTTTTCCTGATTTTTGTACTCTTTACAATATTTGTAATAAATATACTGATTTCCATGCCAAAGTTTTCTTTCATGATAGTTCTCCGGATCGAACTTTTATATAACATACATTAAGTTAAATTCTCTAGACGCAAATCTGTACTTAACCTTTTTATCTCCACCCTCAACTGTTTCGTGGTTTTCCAAAATAAATCAAGAGAAAATTTTTGAATCCACAGTCAATATAAAAAGATTTTATATATAATTTGTTCATCTGATTCACAGTAGAATCAACTTTAATGATGGGACTATTGTAAATATATCTATAACAGTACTAGATATCATAAAAAATAGGAAGAATTCAACAAGTCTTCCACTGCTGATATGATTTCCTCATTTGTCGAGTAAAGATTCATTCCAAAGTATGGATGATGAATTCAATGAAAATTTGAATATTGATTTCTCTGCAACTCTGCACTGCTGTGGGGTTTGCGGAAAAAATATAAACGATAAAAAAGTCAGGTGAAACACTAGCATTTCCGCTTATGCGAGGATTTATACCAGGCTTATTAATTCTTTTACATATCCGGTCTTCGCCCGAAGGAAGATATACTGTCTTCGACGAGGAAGCAAACATGTTCTGGGAGGATAGAATATTTAAGCTGTGTGAAAGATGGTAAAAGATTGTGAAACAGAACTATGGATATAAAATTAAACTATAATGCTTTGATTGAAAATTATGTTTTTGTTTTCCCAAAAATCGGCATTAACTTTTCGTGCAATCCAATATAAGCTATCATGATTTATCCTGATTTTTATTTCCATTCTCCCTGATTTTTTAAAATTATAGTTGGCAACCCTGATTATGGATAAAGTAAAGTTTTCCAAGGGCCTTTTTGAAGGTTAGAGACGAATGAACTGAAGAAGTTTAAAGTCTCAAGCAAGAAAGGAAGACAAACTTTCAGTAAAGTTCTGTTTTCAAAGCAGTGAATATCGCTTGTTCTTCCTTGTTTTGCGTCATCACATGTCTTTGTTTCGGATTAAACTGTGGACGCGATCAAATTACTCACTCGCTGATGTTTCTGGCGTTGCAATTATTGCATCAAACTGTCGCCAGTGCATTAAGGTTCTGAGCTTCACAATTGTGTGGGGAATCATCAAGCTAAGCTATCGTCAGCTCACCAAGAAAATAAATGTTCTGGAATTTTGTCAGTGATTTGGACGGTAGGAAAACTCCCTCCACAAAGGATGACAGCAATATTAACAGAAAGGGCTTCTGCTGAGAAGAGCGCAAAACGGAGATAAGTGTGTGTATATTTAGTTGCTTCAAGACATCGATATATGGATATTTGTGTGCGTACGTTCAAGCTTCATAACCCGTACGTAAAAATAGTGCATCTTCGCTATGCTGAAACCCCATTTGTATCTGCTCCCGTGTGAATTGGCCCTGTAACGATGCAACAATCGCCTAATTTTTTATGCTATGATTGACGATTGTTTTGTGTTGCAAATTATGCAGTCGTAATGACAAATATAAACAAGAAGGGGAGATAGCGGGAGGGAAATATTTACGCTAGGGTATTGGTAATGAAGCTCTGTTGAAGCAAATATTTAGCCTTTTTCCAACAAGGTAACATTGTTTGTTTTCTGTCATCAATGCATTGAACTGACGCTATGGTGAAGCAGGTGTTAAGGTTGTCCACCAAAAAATTATTTAGGGAATATCAAGCTATTCTATAAGTTATATTAAGTTATTAATGCTCGACTGGCTCGCATGCCAGTCGCAAAACTGCTCTCAACTATATGCATTTGCGCTAATCTTGATCATAATGAAGCAGTGCTACTCTTATCGAGGTTGTTGAGATTAACAGATAGAGTTTATTTCGGTTATTTAGTCACCAGGAAAGTAAATGTCGTTCTGAAATTTTGTATGTGATTTGGTTTCGCTTGCCAGTAGCAAAACTTTCTCCACTAAGAATGACAGCTGCGCTTATCTCGAGCATGTATTGTTCAGTGAGCAAAATCATCAATCATCAAACAATTATCGTCAAATGATTCTACAATAAAAAAAACATTTGAGGACGATCAAATCGGTAGAATGGTTATTTTAAAATTTTCGTAGCATTATAAAATAATATCCGCAGTTATAAACAAGCGACTTGAATTAAACCACAGCGTAGTTCTACATCAACAATGCGGTCGTGTCTTGAACACAACCTCCTATAATTTTTGAGTATTCCAATTTTTGATGAAAGCACTAAATCATCTATTTCCTGTTTGGACACAATTCCACCCAACATTGTTAACATGATTGGGGTTGATGGATGCATCATCCCGTTACGACAACGACAATCATAGAGATTTTGAAAGATATTCGGTAACTCTTGATTTCCTATTAAAATGGGATACACCATCTATCAGACAACAATTTACCTACCGTCCTGACGATGTAAAAAACCTCTCCGAATGCTAATCAAAAAACCGTTTCGAGCGCTCGCTTCGAAAAGTCATAACTTTCGATCAGTTATCAGAGCCATTTCATCAAAATATATGATTATTTCCTCCTATTGCAAGTTAGTAACATTGCCTAAGCCCGCAACGATAAAAGCTATTCACTGTATTTTGAAAAGCTTTTATGTCACTCAGAATACTATAAATCACATTAATCAATATATAGCTATCTATGCAGTGGTGAGAAAATCCAACAGCTTCATAAAAATACTGGAACGATGAACTGTAATGCAGTATGAAATGTTATTTTGAAAACAAAATACTATTCATTCAGTGTTTGAAATTAATGCTCAATCGATTATGATTGATCGTAGGAAAATTTTGTAATTTTGTAATTAATTGAAATGTTCATCAGCAACTTGAGAGATTTAGGGGGAAACTCCTGTCTTGATGGTCGAAAAATAACTAATTTTCGTGATTTTTTTTCGGATGTTAGGAATAGAGTGACGTGTTCGGGTATTTTGGTTATTCATTAAAGTATATTTGAAGATGTATTTTCCATTTTTCAAGTGCACGAATAATGATTATTACGCTGTTGAGAGTTAGATTCGTAGATGCTGTCTAAAAATCGGCACCTTGCTGGTGGTTTCCGTTCTGAAGCAAAGGGGTGTTGCAGAACGAATCTCAATGAATATTGTGAAACTTCAGGACAGTACCTAAAGCGTTACATGAGGGTTTTTGAAAACTCGAAAAATTGCCAAAATGGCGGGAACTTTTTCATTTCGGATATTATTTTACGTTTATAATGCGTCGAAATTTCATAAATAACTCTTTAGTAAAATGGGCTATTTTTAATGAATAATCGCTGTTTAGAAGCTCATTACAAATCGAAAAAAAGAAATATCGAAAAACGGATATGTAACGCTTTAGATTACATTCATTTTTACACGCTGATGAAACATTTGAGCCAAATTGGTCGAGCAGATCCTGAGATATCGATACCACCAACTGAAAAAACCTGCTTCCGAGAAGAACGTGTTTAAGAATTTGTACATCAATACGTAACAGCAATATCCCTTGATGAGACCTCATACTTTTGGATGTAACTTTCCAACGAAATCATATCGAAAACAATATCTAAAAAACTTTTTAGGACAACATTTCTGAGAGTATTGTTTATTCACTCCACCTGTTTTTACAACTGAGTGGTGATGGCAGAAGGATGGTGATTAGTCGTTGGATGGTGCGTATCATGGCAAAGGATACCGAAGTATAATGAGATTTGATGAAAACTGCCCTCTGTGACTCTGGGCGAGATGGCTGTTGTGTTCTGTATGGATGAAATAAAGAAAAAAAATCACCAATGTAATAGAAGATAATTATCATTGTCGAACACAATGGTCAATTTTTCTTCAATTTCACTCGCTAACGCTCGATCGGACCTACCTAAAGGATCGTCTCCTATGTTTCAAACTAACCGGGCAATCGGTGGAACACAGTTTTGCTTGCGAGCAGAGATGCCAACCAAATTTTTGAAAAAGCAGGAAAAATTTGAAAAAAAACTGGGAAAAGCCGGAAAAAATTGAAAAAAACTGGCAAAAAGCTGGAAGAGTTGTTTTTTATTTTTTTTCTCAATTTTGTTTATATTAGCAATAAAAATTAGGATATACAGTGACAGTGTCAGTACATAGCATTGGTACTTACGTATTTACGGCGCCGGAGCCCAATTTTCATTATGAATTTCATTATTTATTGTTTATTTTTTTTCGTAATGAAATTTATTCTGAGGTCAATGTTGGGGCCGTTATAATATATATAATATATATTATAAATATATAATATTTCGAATCAACGATTCACAAATTTTCTATACCTTCGTTTCTTAGCTGCGTGCGACAGGAAACTAACGTCACAAAGCAATGAAAAATTTCTGCAGAAGGATAAACTTTCTTGGAACTTCTTTCTTGGGAACCTAAAAGGACCAAAAACGTAAATAAACGAAGTCCGAGTCACAAAATCATTTATTTGTTTGTTGTTGTAAACAAAATAGAAAATAAAGAGAATTTAAGTCAAAACAAAGCGATATTTGCGTATGGGGAAAAAAGCCGCAAGAATTTTTTTTTCATACAAAATGCACTTGAATATAAATTAAAATGAATTTGAGTGACTTCGCATGACCTACAGTTTTAGATTTACTCCCCAAGTTTTACAAGAATGAAGTGTTCAGCACCCTAATTGTAGAAAAAATAACTACAATAGTGGACAAGAGATAAACTTCCATAAAGCTCATCTAAAAACCAAAAAGAATAGACATTAGAATACTAATTGGATTCCCGGAATAAATCGCCGCAGAAAACGACTGCAACAGAAACAATCACTCAGAAAATGTGTAGTAGGCTAGAAATATTGTGGCGCGATATTGTACTTCAAAACAAAAAAATCAAGCGGTTGTATCCAAGACACGACCGCTTAGGACGTAGGATTATGTAATCTTTTATTTTTTGAAACCAACAAGGTTTATCATTTCGGATACTATTTTACGTTTATAATGCGTCGAAATTTCATAAATAACTCTTTAGTAGAATGTTCCGAGGACCCTGAAAATGTTTAATGGCTTGCGTGGGTTTGTAGAATCATTTCGAGAAGCAATGATTCTTTCTTGCCTTTGCGAGAACAATACACTAATTAGTCATATGTCGCAATTTGTTTCTTTATATCAATGCACACATTGCACTGAGTATTTAACGAGAGGCATCTTCCGTACATCGCCATTCAACAAGCATCAAACACGCGTCTAAAGCCAGCGCTACACGATGCTACGAACACCCTCGAATGCTGGACGCTCGATGATTCGACGCATCGTGTAGTCGACTGACGAGCTACGAACCTCCAATGTCGAGTGTCGAATATTCGCGTTGGAAGGTAATCCGTTCGTTGTGGATTACCTTCCAACGCGAGTGGCACGAGTCAAAGGATTTTTGTCATTTGTTGATTAGACACTCGACGACATTCGATACACCGCTACACGATTCGTCCGAATCTAAAGGGTGTGTCACATTAAATTGCATCACGGAAAAAAAGCTGTAGAAATTCGCCCAGTAGACCGATCCTTTTGAAAATTTTAGACAGTAAAATAAAAACTATTAAACAACTTTTGGCATTTTCTTTTTATATTCATACTTCGAGCCCAAGCCCGTATGCTCGCACCTTCCTCTTTACCCCGTCCATAAGGTTCTGTACAACGTCAGGTTGTAGTTTTTTTTTTTTTTTTGAACAGAAATCCATTTTCTCTTGAAATCCGCCTCCGATTTGACAACTTTTGGGTTCTTCCGAAGGGCCTGCTTCATAATCGCCCAATATTTCTCTATTGGGCGAAGCTCCGGGGCGTTGGGCGGGTTCATTTCCTTTGGCACGAAGGTGACCCCGTTGGCTTCGTACCACTCCAACACGTCCTTTGAATAGTGGCACGAAGCGAGATCCAGCCAGAAGATGGTCGGGCCATCGTGCTGCTTCAATAGTGGTAGTAAGCGCTTCTGTAGGCACTCCTTAAGGTAAACCTGCCCGTTTACCGTGCCGGTCATCACGAAGGGGGCGCTCCGCTTTCCGCAAGAGCAGATCGCTTGCCACACCATGTACTTTTTGGCAAACTTGGATAGTTTCTGCTTGCGAATCTCCTACGGAACGCTGAATTTGTCCTCTGCGGAGAAGAACAACAGGCCCGGCAGCTGACGAAAGTCCGCTTTGACGTAGGTTTCGTCGTCCATTACCAGGCAATGCGGCTTCGTCAGCATTTCGGTGTACAGCTTCCGGGCTCGCGTCTTCCCCACCATGTTTTGCCTTTCGTCGCGGTTAGGAGCCTTCTGAACCTTGTATGTATGCAGGCCCTCCCGCTGCTTGGTCCGCTGGACGAATGAACTTGACAAATTCAGCTTATTGGCGACATCCCGGACCGAACTTCTCGGATCACGTCTAAACTGCTTAACTACGCGCTTGTGATCTTTTTCACTGACGGAGCATCCATTTTTGCCGTTCTTCACCTTCCGGTCGATGGTTAGGTTCTCGAAGTATCGTTTTAGTACTCTGCTGACCGTGGATTGGACGATTCCCAGCATCTTACCGATGTCCCGATGTGACAACTCCGGATTCTCGAAATGAGTGCAAAGGATTAATTCACGACGCTCTTTTTCGTTCGACGACATTTTTCCAAATTTACGAAAAATTGACAGTGAAGCATGGCCAACGTGATCTATACACTCTTATCTGATTATAAGCGAAAGCTGAAGATATAATTCCTAAAAATTAAATTTCTACAGCGTTTTTTCCGTGATGCAATTTGATGTGACACACCCTCTATCTTTGACAGATTGGTTTGTTTACAAGTTTTAGATGGAGGAACTATGGAATTGATTCATAAAATTCGAAATATTCGGCAAAATATTGCAGTTTAATAATGTTGATTTCAGGCATTTTTAATTTACAGCCCGATATCAGTACAATTGCTACGGCAGCAATTTCAATACTCGCATCGTCATCCAGTTTCCTAACGTTTTTGATGGTAAATGATAATAATAAACATTCGATCCAAATACTCGCCGATTGTTTGGACCGATTGCATTGAATCCAACATTCACTTCACCGTGTAGCAGCACATTCGTCACAACATTTGTCGATTCATCGAGTCAAATGTTTGAGTCCAACATTCGAGTGAAACGTTGGACGAATCGTGTAGCGCCCGCATAACAGATGTACACAGTTGTAGCGATAAAAATGAAACATCGCGAAAATGACCGTTTATGAAAAATCGTTTCTCAACTCTCGGTCAAAATCGTCAACAAAGCTAGGACCTTGTTGTTTTGTACTACTAAAAGTATCGAAGGTGTGATATTCACATGTACAGGAAATGAACAAGTTCTAAGTTTCGCGCAACGAAAACAAGCAACAAACACAAAGCCAAACACTGATGGCTAGAAGCGATCTATAATCATTTGCACTCTTCTCTTTTTTCGACTGCTTTGCCATAGCTCGGATGGTTGTGTTAATTGCAATGCCAGATGCACTTCAAGTGAAATATTCGCTAGCGTTCACAGCTCGAGGGGAACCATAAAGCACAAAACGAGCAGAATAAGCGACCTTTGTTGTTTCAGGTACAGAAAGATTCTGAGAATTTTCCTCAGAAGAGATGCAATACTTATACGCTAGCGACAGCTTACTTACTGTGCAAATGTGGAGTTTACTTCGTAAATATTATTTTTTCGCTGTTTCGTTGTTTCTATTCTAGCTTTCTGTATAAGTTGCCCGTTATTGATAGCTCTGTTCGGGAAAACACACAAATGGACAGACAAAATGTATGGGGAAATGGGAATGCTTCCAATTTTCATCAATTTAAACCATATACAGACTATGGGATTGTAATGTATAGCATATCAACCAAATCTTAGAAGATTTCCGATTCGATTGGTATGCAAATCGTGAAAATCCGTTTGCAGCAAAAATAGTTATCAACGTTCACTTTATTTCATAAAAACGTGACCTGTTTCCTGATTTGGCACCCTTAATGTAAGACGTAGTCCTACGTCAAAATTAATCGGGCAAACGTATGCCGTCCGACGCTCGTTAAAGCTCGGCTATTTTCTTTTACGTATAACTGCGTCTTTCATTAAGGGTGCCAAATCAAAAAACAGGTCACGTTTTTATGAAATAAAGTGAAGTTAACGTTAATAACTGTTTTCGCCGCGAACGGATTTTGACGTAAAACGGACCAAACGGATCGGAAATTCCCTAAGACATTAAACATCCAATTAGTAAAATCCCAAAGTCTATATTTGGTTTAAATTGATGAAAATTGGAAGCATTCCCATTTCCTCATACATTTGTTCTATCCATTTGTGTGCTTTCCCGAACAGAGCTGTCAGTAACGAGAAACTTATCGACGAGCAACGAAGGGGAAATCATAAGATGTGAAGTCTCCGTGAACAAAAGAAAAGAAGAAGAACGAAGAGGAATATTTACCTAGAGTATAAACAGTGGATCTCGCTGAGGAAAACTTTAATTCTTCGTGGGGAAATCGACTGAACAACATCGTTGCTGGGCGAGGGATCGAATGCCTTTCTCAAGGCAATGGGGATGGAGGAGTAATATTATAGATAAAGTAATGTTTCCCAAGGGCCTTTTTGAAGGTTAGAGACGAATGAACTGAAGAAGCTTAAAGTCTCAAGCAAGGAAGAAAGGCAAACTTTCAGTATCATTCTGTATTCAAAGCAGTGAATATCGCTTGTTCTTCCTTGTTTTGCGTCATCACATGTCTTCGTTTCGGATTGAGCTGTGGACGCGACCAAATTACTCCCTCGCTGATGTCTCTGGCATTGCAATCATTGCATCAAACTGACGCCATTCCATTATGGTTCTGTGCTACACAATTGTGTGGGGAATCATCAAGTTAGGCTATCGTCAGCTCACCAAGAAAATAAATGTTCTGGAATTTTATCAGTGATTTGGTTTCGCATGACGGTAGGAAACCTCTCTCCACAAAGAATGACAGCAAAGCTTATCTAGACTGGCAATATTAACAGAAAGGGCTTCTGTTGAGTAGAGCACAAAACGGAGATAAGTGTGTGTATATTTAGTTACTTCAAGCCATCGACAGAGGCATAGTGTGCGGGTAGCAAACCCGGAATTTGCCGGGGGCGCTGACCCTTTTGGGCGCCAAAATCGAAAAATTTTCAAAGGCAATTTTTTTTCCCGAATTATATTTCATCTTTCAATTGAGTAAAAAGACATCCATCATGAGGTAGTTGCTTCTTTCCGTACCTAAGTGTAATCATACTGATAAATTTGAAAAAAGTGGTATTTTAGGGGCGCCATTTTCATAGTTTGCCAGAGGCGCTGTCTACCCTCACTACGCTGCTGGCCATCGATATATGGATATTTGTATGCGTACGTGCGTGCTTCATAACCCGTACGTAAAAATACTGCATCTTCGCTACGCTGAAACCTCATCTGTATCTGCTCCCGTGTGAATTGGCCCTGTAACGATGCAACAATCGCCTAATTTTTTGATGCTATGATTGACTACTGTTTGGTGTTGCAAATTATACAGTCGTAATGATAAGTAAAAACAAGGAGGGGAGATAGCGGGAGGGAAATATTCACGCTAGGGTATTGGTAATGAATCTCTGCTGAGGCAAATGTTCAGCCATTTTCCAAGCAGTTAACATTGTTTGTTTTCTGTCATCAATGCATTGAACTGACGCTATGGTGAAGCAGGTGTTGAAGTTGTGCACCAAAAAATTATTTGGGGAATACCAAGTTCTTCAATAAGTTATATTAAGTTATTAATTTATTTGGGCCCACGTGCCAGTCGCAAAACTGCTTTCAACTAGGATTGCATTTGATAGAGTTTATTTCGTTTATTTAGTCACCAAGAAAGTAAATGGTGTTCTGAAATTTTGTAAGTGATTTGGTTTCGCTTGCCAGTAGCAAAACTTTCTCCACTAAGGATGACAGCTGCGCTTATCTCGAGCATGCATTGTTCTGCGAGCACAAGAATGAATCATCAAACAATTATCGTCAAATGATACTACAATAAAAAAAACATTTTGAGGCGACCAAACTGGTAGAATGGTTATTTCAAAATTTTCGTAGCGTTATAGAATAATATTCGCAGTTATAAACAAGCGACTTGAATTAAACTACAGCGTAGTTCTACGTCAACAATGCGGTCGTGTCTCGAACACAACCTCCTATATTTTTTTCAAATATGTTATTAGATTCTGTATATCCTCTTTCAACGTTATTGGTTCACACATTCAATTTTTTACGATTTGATCAACTAACTGGTATGTGAATTCCTCTCCGACAAACAGCTACTCATTCAATCAAAGTTTAACCCTTTACAAGGCCGTGGAAACTAGGCAACGATCGATCCCAACTTCAGAGAACATAATCCTTATATGAGGAATAACACATATTTATCTTTGAAAAAAGTTTAACTATTGAAACAGTTGAAAAAATTGGTGGCAATATAGTTGCCACGGCCCATTCACCCCAAAAACACTGCCTTGTAAATTCACTTTAGTGCGCCTTTAGTTATGTTATGATTATGTTGAATTTAAGAGGCTTTAAACTTTTCAGTTCATTCGCCTCTAAAAATTGGTCATGTAAAAATCAAAACAATATTTCTAGTGCAGCGAAAAAAAACAGTTTTTTTTACATAGAGTTTCAAAGAGAAAAAACAGAAAAAAAATATTTTTCATCAAATACACCATTTATTTAACGTGATCTTACACAGTACATCCTAAATAGTACCGTTCTGAATCATATTTCGGACGCTTAAGGCATATGATTCAAAAAACAGATCTTCGCACAGGTATTATTTGATTGATATTTTGAATAAATTAGTTCAATATGCTTTTAAGCTTTCTACTTTTTTACTTATTTGTTTGAAAACATAAAAAAATCATCGAATAAAATGCTTTTCAAATGAATCGAATAAGAATGGAAACTTCGGACACTATTTATAAAAAAAAAACAATTTTCGAACAGCTTGATTCAAATTTCGAACACTTTATTTTGTAATTTTTGGAATGAAAATTAAATTACACTTGATTATATTGTATAGTCAACTGCGAAACACTTACCAAGCAATCACAGTAAACTGTTAACGATGATGAGAAATGATGAACCACGGGAGAAATTTAAATATTGATAAACGGGTAAATTCTACGATAATGAATAGTGTTGTCATATTTTTGCCGATTATGTTATAATTCAAATGTAGTTCTCATATGAAATGATAGTGAAACCAAGGGATTACTCTAAAACAACAATTGTGATATTAATTTTATAGTTATATCATCAGTGCATTAAGCATTTCAAGATATAAGAAAAGTGTCCGAAATATGATATTGTCCAAAATATGATTCAGAACAGTACGTTTACAGTGAAAAACTTTTCAACTTTTTGTTGCATTTTTTTTTTTGCACTTCGAACTGAATTTGCAGCCGACGCTCTAAAATCGTGTTTTCGTTACATAAAAATGACTCCCAAATAAATGTCGTACATTTTTAGCTGCCCAAAAATGGAGTATTGCCAGATACCTTTAGAAGGTTTTAGCTAAATAAAATATTGAAATAATATTCCAAGCGTAGCGAAAAGAATATTTTGACATAGGACTATGTCTTTGATTTCTATATAGGGGGGTAACTCTTCGAAAAATGTAATGATTTATTAAGAGTTTTCAACCGCATATTACTCAAAATGGTTATTGCTACATATGTTGTGTTATATATCATTAGACAGGAAATTTATCCAGATTTTTTTTTGCTGGAAACATGAACAATGAATATAGCGAAAAAAGTTAACAATTTGACGATTTAATTGAGTATGTTTTCTTTCGATTGCACTATCCACTCGCTTCCTCCACGACACAATGAGCAATCTTTTTGCCTAAATTCGGGCGTTAGCTCATAATATAAGTTGATGCGTAAAATGAATTATTTTCCATTTACCGATAATAGGCATTAATTTTATATTATATTGCATGTTGTCCAATCAATTTGTGCTCAATTCGTGTTTTTATCGTGTAGGTCTCACTACTAACAATTTGTGTAATTTTGGTCCAGGATGTCATAATATCGAGTATGTTGTTTGGTTATGTGAAAATGCAATAAATGAATTTAAATGGCTGCTGTTTTAGAAGATCGAAAGGGTATACCCACGTAAATCAGATTATGATAGCTTGAGTAGTCGCTATATTACAGGGCTTTAAAGGTATTACAAACAATGTTCCGAACAACGTGGTAACGAAGGAGATAATGCTATTTATAATATATTTTTGTAGTCATAGATTAATTTGACTCAGGCTTATATTTATGTAGGTCTTGACTATTCAGACTTGTGTTAAAAATGATACATGGTAACTCTTTGTCTTCTTCTGCATGATTGAATTGCTTTAATGGTTTTGACGTAGGACTACGTCTTTCATTTCTATACCGGGGTGTAAAACCAAAGTTTCGAGAACGAAAGCGTTACGCTGGAGACCGAGATTTTGAGCGTTAATAGCTCTTAAACAACTGAACGAAATGGTATGATAAACACTTCATTTGAAAGATAAAATGTCCACGCGTCATATACTTGTTACTTTTTCATCCAAAAACTTGTTTCAATAGTCTTAAAATTGCTTTCAAAACAGGCTATTGAAATCACCAATCGGTATATAAGCTAGCGCCGCTCGTAAACCCACTCAGTTATGATTGAACAGCGATTGGAGCATGTTGTCGCTGTTGTTGTGAAGCTAATTTCGTTTATCATGAAAACGCTGATGAACGGTGTCACCAAGAGCCTGTTTGTGCACCTAAGGCCAAAAGGGAATCCATCAGGAGGAGAGTGATGCCACGGTTCCGCTTGAAACATCAGAGCAGCCGCCACACACACACACACACACACACACACATACACGCGCGGAATTCTCGTTGCTATCATCGTTGCTGAAAAATAATCTGCCAGTTCCCCTTGGAATTGAAAAATACATTCATGCGAAAGAGTTTATTTTAATGTTTTCTATCCATATAACACTGCAACCAAACACATTTGGTTTTGTTATCATGAAAAACGGAAAATGTTTCACATCGCGAAAATCAAGTCATTTTCGAGCGATTATTTGCTTTCTACTCATATAATGCTGCGACCAAATACATTTCGTTTTGGATTTTTTCAATCAAGTGCGATCAACGTAAGACCACGTCTTTCGGCAATTTATTAGAGGTGCAATGAATCTTTAGGAATTCCCGCTCTACGCGCACTGGCAAACAATGTTTACTCAACTATTTCTCAAACGAGAAATGGGTGTTGTGAGAAAGGATTAGCGAACGCGAAAACGACAAACGGGAGAAAGATACGTTTGGAGGTTGAAGGAAATTGGCAGAAAACTTCTTCATTCTATCATTCAAATAATGTGATTCATACCACATCGTTTTGCCAGAAAGAGATTATTAATGTTCAAAGGAGGAATCGAGTCCTCCGAGGAAATTACTCAGCGCAAATTAGAGTCGACTATCGATTGCGGCATTCGTACACAAATAATTTTATAATGCAGTTTCACCAAAGTGATTTCTTCGGATATATTCACTACATCATGTCATGTATTTCATATTCTTCATAAGGAAATCCATATCCATGGCACCTATCGGTAACGAATTATTATCGAAACCACGATTTTCGCTAAATGCTCCTTTCAGTTCGGCCTGTAAAAAACTTTTCTGTACTCTAATCCATCAAATTTGGAGCCCTGAAAAGGGCCGTTGATTATATGCTAAGCTAATATAGCACGCTCTCCTCGGATACGATGGGCCAGCTGGATGTCCTTGGGCATGATGTGACGCGTTTTGCATGGATAGCACACAAATTGGTATCTTCGAATAAGCCTCCTGCAGCGTCATAACCGCGGAACTTTGGAAGCGCAAGTCGGTTTTGAAGTCCTGAGCAATTCCACGAACCAAATGCTGCAAAGGTAGCTTGCGGATCAGCAATTCGGTCGATATCTGATAGCGACGAATTTCATGCGAAGTTCCCGGTCGATAGCGATGTGGCTTCTCCACCTATCCTGCTACTGGTGCGCTTATCCGAGCTGACTTCGTGTGCCTTACCACCGAATGACTAACGAGCTGTCTGCGAAAGACTAACGAGCTCGAGTCCTCACGGTGCGAGAGTAGAGTAAGAAATGAACGAAAGCAAAGGAAGCGTCATTTTATAAACCATAAAAGTATAGAATCTAAATCCCACCCTTATTATATTCGTGAGTATACAGTAAGCTTATATAATAAAGATGGTGGGGTTTACATTCGATTCTTTTATGTTTTATAAAATGACACTTCCCTTGCTTTCGTTCATTTCTTACTCTACTCTCGCACCGTGAGGACTCGTTTCATCGGGACTAAGCAGACAGCTCGTTAGTCCTTCGGTGGTAAGGCACCACGAAAGCAGCTCGGATAAGCGCACCAGCCGCAGGAAGCGTGAAGAAGCCACATCGCTATCGACCGGGAACTTCGCATGAAATTCGTCGCTATCAGAAGTCGACCGAATTGCTGATCCGCAAGCTACCTTTGCAGCATTTGGTTCGTGGAATTGCTCAGGACTTCAAAACCGACTTGCGCTTCCAAAGTTCCGCGGTTATGACGCTGCAGGAGGCTTATTCGAAGATACCAATTTGTGTGCTATCCATGCAAAACGCGTCACATCATGCCCAAGGACATCCAGCTGGCCCATCGTATCCGAGGAGAGCGTGCTATATTAGCTTAGCATATAATCAACAGCCCTTTTCAGGGCTCCAAATTTGATGGATTAGAGTTCAGAAAAGTTTTTTTTTTACAGGCCGAACTGAAAGGAGCATTTAGCGAAAATCGTGGTGTCGATGATAATTCGATACCGATAGGTGCCATGGATATGGATTTCATAATGAAGAATATGAAATACATGAAATGATGTAGTGAATATATCCCCATATCGAAGAAATCACTTTAATGAAACTGTTTACCGTTTGTCGTTTTTAAGTGTTGGGAAAGGGCATTATTTTTGCTGAGTAAATTCCAAGAAAAAATCCATTCCTTCTTTAAGCGTGATTCATTCTGCTTCGGATCAACGGAACAGTGATAATCATTTCATACAAAAGATAAAATGTCCAAGAGTTATATGATTGCTATTTATTGAGTCCGAAAATTGTTTCAATAGCTTAATGATAGCTTCGAAAACAGGTTATAAAATGACGCTTCCTTTGCTTTCGTTCATTTCTTACTCTACTCTCGCACCGTGACGACTCGTTTGTTTGGGACCAAGCAGATAGCAGGTTAGTCTTTCAGTGGTAAGGCACACGAAAGCAGCTCGTATAAGCGCACCAGCCGCAGGATAGGTGAAGAAGCCACATCGCTATCGACCGGGAACTTTGCGTGAAATTCATCGCTATCGGAAGTCGACCGAATTGCTGATCCGCAAGCTACCTTTGCAGCATTTGGTTCGTGGAATTGCTCAGGACTTCAAAACCGACTTGCGCTTCCAAAGTTCCGCGGTTATGACGCTGCAGGAGGCTTATTCGAAGATACAAATTTGTGTGCTATCCACGTAAAACGCGTCACATCATGCCCAAGGACATTCAGCTGGCCCGTCGAATCCAAGGAGAGGGTGCTATATTAGCTTAGCATATAATCAACGGCCCTTTTCAGGGCTCCAAATTTGATGGATTAGAGTTCAGAAAAGTTTTTGCAGGCCAAACTGAAACGAGAATTTTCGTTTGGATGCCATACAGCATCGAGAAAATTCCGGAAAGATCTAATCGTTGCTGAAAAATAATCTGTCAGTTCACTGGGAATTGAAGAATACATCCATGCGAAAGAGTTTATTTTTATGTTTTTAAATTATATGGCGAACACAGCGACCAAATACATTTGATTTCGTAATTTTTCAATCAAGTGTAATTAGCTGGAAGGCTTCTGAAGATTATTCTTTCCCATCAATAGGATATTTTCGTATCGAATAATGGATGCATAACATGAAAAACGGAAAATGTTTCGTATCGCCAAAATTATATAATTTTCAATCGATTATTGCTCAGTCGCCGAAATTTTCATACTCAGAAAGTTCATTCTCCTCTAGTTTGCCTTCCAAATTGCCATCGTAAACCACACCTTCTCTCGATTCAATCACGCACGAAAAGCATACTGAAATGATATTCTGGTGGTGAAACCCATTCATTTTTTGTGAGGCGTCGTGCACAAATTACGTAACGCGATAAGGGGGGAGGGGTTAGATGTTGCGTTACTTTCTGTTTATTAGAGATAGGAAATTGCGTTACGAAAGGGGGGGGAGGTTCAAAATCCAGATTTTTGCGTTACGTAATTTGTGCACGACGCCTGAGGACATCGACAAGACAACATCGTTCCTGAACGAGCTGAACGGCGAGGGATCGAGGTATTCATTACCTGGCTTGACCTGACCTGAAATGCAATCAGTTTGTTTTAACTGTGAGGAAGCGCAGAAAAGCCGATCGATCAGAAGGAGAAGAGAAGGTGACCAAGAGAGTATCAGCATCGAAATACGGTTCCTCGGGAAGACATAGAAGCAGCCGCCACACACACACACACACATACACGCGCGCAACTCTTTTCGTTTGCTGGTTATCGAGAGGAAACCTGGAAAGAAATGATCGTTGCTGAAAAATAATCTGCCAGTTCCCCTTGGAATTGAAAATTACATTCAAGCGAGTTTATTTTAATGTTTTCTATCCATATAATACTGCGACCACATACATTTGGTTTTGTGATTTGTCAATCAAGTGCAGTTAACAGGAAAGCTTCTGAAGATTATTCTTCAGAACAAGGTTTTTTGTATCCAATATTGGATGCATAAAACCTTGAGTCTTCAAAGTAACACTCTCGTTTTTGAAGTCACCCAAATATTTATTTATTCATTCATTCAGGATGGATTTAGATTCAACTTCAAACAAATGATCTCTAAATCAACGATAGTCCTACGTCACCCTTGCGGTTATACCATAGATATAACCCACTTCCTGTTTTTTTGTGTACATTTCTGAACAGAATGCGGTACCCAATTCTACCACGTTATGTCATCTAACCCGTTTAAAGGATACAATACATACAGGAAACGGTTTTTCCAGGGCATCCATCTGATGTATCAAAAGACAAAATACAGATTTTAAACAACGAAAATGTGGCAATATGGATTATAATGAATGCCATCTGCTGGAATTATACACCAATATATCACAAACCTCAGTACTAAAATGTATGTGGTTTCTGCAGTTTCTGCGCCACCTCTGAATACCAAAATGAATTACCACTTCAGGTTTCAAAACGTTACAAGCGTTACTATATAGTAAGTCACTTTGACAACAGACCCATTGTTTTTGTTTACTCCGAACTTTTGTTTACCGCGAATGAAGTTCAGTTTCATTAGCTCCAGTATAAAATCGTCTTTTAATTAAAATTGTAACTAATACCTTCAGCCTATCATCACCGGAATGGATCTTTCACGAATTCCAAATGATCGGAAGTTATACCTCTGCAAGTGGTACTTCAAAGGTAATGTAATCTTCCAAATAAACGAATGAGTCATCAACAATATTCCCGTTGCTTGCTCTCAGTTGGATTCGCTTTGCTGCCATTCGTGTGGGCTATCAACACTACCTGGTTCTTTAGTGAAGCTTTCCGAAAACCAGCATATGAAGAGCAAAAGGAAATTAAGAAATGTAAGTTACGATAAATTATTCCAACTTCATCAGAACTTCAGTGAATTTATGTCTTACAGATGTGATATTCTCTGCAATTGGATCGCTTGTTTGGCTCTCGGTTATCATTATGTGGGTGGCGACATTCCAGTTGAAACGAACAGATTGGGGTGAATTCGCTGATAGTATAAGTTTCATTATTCCTTTGGGACGGGCTTGAATCACCTCTCTATTTATTTAGAAGGTTAGGGTAAATGATCTTGGTTTGTCCAGTCGAAAATATGATCATGGTTTGCCCACTTTTTTGAATGCTCTAATTCAGCGCTCCTGTGTCAAATAAGGCCTTCGAATGTTTCGAAACATATATATGAAATTGCCTTTTACATGATTTATAGTAGTTTGATAGTATATTTTTACGAAATCACATGTTTTAAAGGATTATAAAATACACCTTCTATTTGTGTCAATGCGCCCCTCATTCGAGCTAACTTTTAATCGATCACCAGATGATTATTTGGCACGTATTCAGACCTTTTCTGGATTACAACACCTATAAATATTGTAAACATCATGCTTGCTCACCATTTGTATCGGATTTACATAGCTAAACCATTAAAATAACGCATTTTGATGAACTCAATTCTGATCATGAGTTGTCCAATTCAATAATGTTGTTTTGTCCACATGATTTCTATGGCAACCGCTTGGCGCGCTGCAGTTTGTTTATGTTAGTTTATGGTGTGCTTCGCGCATAGCAGAAGTATGGTTTTTCTGTGTTGATTGTGTTGAGGTGAACACTTCTAAAATGCCCAAGAAAAGGCAATATTCTGAAGAAAGCCTAAATTATGAATGAATCAATATGATGACAGTAAACTCAAGCAATGATAAATGCAACATCTAATTGTGAATTCAAATGTTTTCATTCAAAAATGGAGATTTCTAAAACCGGACAAACCATGATCATTTTTTTGGGCAAACCATGATCATTTTTTTGGGCAAACCATGATCATTTTTTTGAGCAAACCATGATCAGAGGTGGTCAAACCATGATCATAATTCTTCTTTAAGGAAAATCGTTAAAAAACATAAAAATTTGAATAATTTTAACACCTTATGGTAGTATTAGCAACTAGAGACTTGGGGCTTTTCAACAAACCCAAACTCGTATCGATTATGTATGATTTTCATGAAGAAAAATCGATTTGCATTTACTAGTTGCATAAAAACACCCCAAATTGGACAAACCAAGATCATTTACCCTACTATAAAAATATCATTATAATTTTATTCTAAGAGAAAAATAAATTCATTCAATCACCCATACAAACATTTCTTAGTTTTCATTATTCCAACATCCCCAACGCAACACTTCTGTTTAACTTGTTGCTTCCGGTAGGTGCATCGGAACGCAGCAAACATGTGCCGGAATCTGTTGCTAAGGTACCACCCTCTTCGGTGAGGTTGTTTATTTGCATGGCCCAGTTTCAGTTTTTCAACGGGAACTCAATCGATAACAAGTGAAAAAGTTCTTCTCTGAAGGAATTTTGTAATCTCCAACAGTTTGGTTCGCAATGGTAGAAAAAGAGACCCGTTCGAAGCCGATCGCAATCATCCCCAAAAATGTGTTCGGACTTCGTACTGATATACTTGGTAATGTGCACTTCACCACGAAACAGGAGATTATTTATCCGGTCGCCGGCGTTTTGGCTATCCATGATTACACTACTAACAAGCAAAAGTTTCTACGGTATTGGTGGAACGCAGAACATGATTCATGTTATTCTAGTTACAATGGCGAATTTAATTCCAGATTTCCCGAAAATTTTCGCCCTGAGAGAATTGTGATAAGTCCCGATCGTAAGTTTATAGCCGTAGTAGAAAGAAGCTCGGACAAGTAAGTGTGTGACCGCTTGGAAAGACAATAGACGAATTGCATGCCAACTCGTCCTAGGAGTTGGCAGCACCACCTCAGATTGCAGTGAAACGTTGTGGGTGTAAGCTAGAACAAAAATACTCAAACTGTTACCCTCGGGCCGCATTTGGCCCGGCGCGCCCTTCTGGTTGGCTCATCTGGCGCTATTTTATTTTAAACTATTTTGTATGTGTAACCCTAACTAAGACCTTAGAAATCATGACCTATTGTTTTACACTGAACTACATCTCTCAGTAATGGCACCAAGTCAGAAAACATTGACGTTTTTACGAAAAAGTAAATGCAGCGTTCGTTCGACGGACAATGTGGAAAGAGAAAATAATGCAATTTAATATTTTTCAATTTATTCAGTATAAACTAGCTATTCCCAATTCTACATCACTCACAGTTCATCTACCATCCAGCTAGCGACCAGACGGCAACGAGGACTTCCATGAGGCCGACAGATAAGTTTCGCAACTCGGGTTTTTTTCAAGGCTAGAATGAACTCAGAATTTTTAAAGCCTCTCTAATTGAAACCATGATCATCATTATTCAAGTCACAGTTTCACTCCAGCTAGATGACTCTCTTAATGTAGGCTGATCAAACGTATCGTTTTCAAAGGGACAGTATAGTTTCTCCCACCCCTTTTTATTGTTCCGTCTTTTTTACTTATATCGTATATTTAGTATACAGCAAAAATGTTTATTTCTTTGACATTATTGGCAATAACATAGTGCTTCAAAAATTTAACTTTTCTTTTGCCATGAGTTCTATCCATGGGATTTTATGGGCTTTATTAGAGGCGAATGAACTGAAAAGTTTAAAGCCTCTTTAATCCAACATCATCATCATCATTATGGGCTTCGGCACAAATCTATCCTTGAGTTTGAGCCCTCTTTTAACCTAATAGAAAGCAAAAATCTTATTTTTACGGTTTAATGTTGCACTTTTCTCTAGAACCAAGATATAAAAAAACTTATTATACCAGTCGTACGTTTTACCAATACGTTTCTACAAATAGATCCGAAATCGGCCAAGCATAGCACCGAAAAAAGTGATTCACTAATTCTTTCAAGATACTATTAGAGACCTTCCGAAAGATGGTGAGCAGAGCCAGTGGATAGTGCACACAAATACAAAATCATTAAAGGAAGCCAAAGAAAAAAATCTGTTACACCGTGCAATTTTTTTTTCAAATTTGAATTTGGATTTCAATTTTACTCATTGTATTCGCAGAAATTTAACAACTGTCATCGACATGAAATTCATTGTTTGGTTAATCGATATTCAAAACTTCGCTGTGAAAGTTTACACACATTTTCATATCTACACGGTTCGTGTAGAACAATTGAAGAGTTGAACAGTAAACTGCATGCTAAATTACATGAGCATCCAAAGGAGAAATATCCTGCGCGATTAATTTGAAACCCCATGCCTTAAAACTGTAGTGTAAACATGTTGTAGAGATACCAGTTTGTGGCCTTTCAAACAATTATTGTCTTGTTGAATAGGCAATACATTCGACACCGAATTTTCTATTGTTTCTGATGATTTCATTAGTGTTCTTAAGTCTAGCTGATTCAAACTAAATACAGGAGGCAAATTTTCTTAAAGCCTATGAAAAATTTCTACGATATGGTGTCAGACATGGCTATCCTGGGAGAAACACTACAGTATAAATGGGTTGTATTAAAACCCATTCCTGAATGAACAGAGATTGAAAATAGCATTAAAAAACACCCCAATTGGGATAGATAAAAACCATATTGTATGATTAGTGTACAGCTTGTTAGCGAATGCCTAATAACAATGAGATTTATATTCTGCAAAGTAGTTGCAGAATATTGCACTCCCTTCTTCATAAAACGATCTTTCGGAAAAATACAAAAAAAAACCTATTTGTTATAACTTATTGCTCCCAGTATTTCAGGAAACAATATCAAGTTCAATCAAGCTGGATTGATTCAATTGAGGGAAACTTTTCACAATTCATTAGACAATAGCTTACTGCTTATAAAAAAAACGGTTTATTGCTAAACTGAAAAGCTTAGAGCTCTGGTAAATAAATATGCTAGAAAACTTTGATTGCGTTTTTCCCCGTTGGAACATGGGAAAATAGAAAGGTGTCTATGCGTAGAACGGCAGTATATCCTTAAAAAGGCTAATTTGGAAACTAAACATGATCGATCATGAGAATCGTCATTTGAAATGCCTCGCTGCCACTGTCATCTGGCCGCAAGCTGAGTGGCTGATAAATATTCAAGACTTTTTTCCGATTTTTCCGAACTATTATTCGATCCGAAAAAATAGTTCTTATTCCCGCTTACACTTCACGTTGAAAACGAAATAAACGGCACTTAGATGAACTACGTTTTACGAGTTAGTGAAGCCCCAAAGATAATAATAAGTTTTCAGGCAGAATGAACACCTTTCAAATAAAATTATGAATGAAAATTAATTTCTCCGTATCAAGTGTTCAATGTGAAAGGAAAACTTTGCAAGTGGTAAAATAATCTCTTACAAAAATTGTATCTGAAGATAATTTTAAACTATAATGATAAGTTTTAGTGGAAAACTAATTTCGTCTCCAGATGTCGATAACGTGCCGTTTTCGTCGCGGATACTTTTTCGTTTCCACTGTGAAGTGCATTCCAATTAATTTCTATGGAATTGCGGCCATCTTACTAACCCACTCCACCATCTACATCACCCTTTTCACTACACATTGGCTGAATGTCTAATTTGTTCGATAGAACGAATTATTGCACACAATCTTGTGTTGCATACAACATTCACGGGAACCGAGTTGAAAGAACGAATGTGTAATACATGATTTAATTTTGCATTCGCTTGCAAAACATTCCTCTTTTATTCGTTAAATTGCTCACTTGTTTCACTATCTCCACTGTTGATGTCTAGTGAAGAAAATACTGGATAAATTTGCCGTCTAATGGTATATATTATAACATATATTCTAAGAACGATTCTGCGTAATATACATTTGAAAACTCTTAATTTTTCGTTACATTTTTCGTAGAGTGAGCTCGTAGACGTAGTCCTACGTCATAAATTATTTTAAAATTTGATATTCATTCTTCTCAAAAATGTATTTTCAAATTTTCAAAAAATATATGAACAGTCCATAGAATTATCAACATTCATGCATCGGAAGATGGGCACTTCTACAAGGAAAAAATTGTTCTGACAACTACTTCATATTTTCTTTGAAAAAAATACAACTAATTCTAATTTTGTTCAAAGTCAAGATGGCGATGTAGTGTATTCGACAAAGTCAATATGGACTTTTGTCGAACACGTTAACATTCTATCTTTTATAGTTTCTTCAATAAATGACATTTTTGTATAGAGACTCCTGAAAAATTAATGTTTTACTCGTAACATTGTTGTGTATAATTCTCGCGTTTGTCATGTTCTTGACATGTTTCCAAATAGAAAAAAATTTATAGAAGGTTGTGTCCAAGATACGACCGCATTGTTGACGTAGAACTACACTGTTATTTTATATAAGTCGCTTGTTTATACCTTCGAATATTATTCTATAATGCTGTGAAATTTTAGAAACCACTGCTTAGTAGAATAATCTATGAAATGTTTTTTTTTTAATTTTAGAATCAGTTGACGATAATTGATTGATGATTCATTCTTGCCCTCGCAAAACAATACACTAGCTGATCGTATGCCGCAATTTATTTCATGTCAATGCATTGAAAATTTTCCTCGAACGCTATTCCGGTGACATTTTTCGCAATAAACATAGACTCGGCTACAGTCGATTATATACATGCACCATTATTCCACATCTTATAACTACATCAATATATCATTGGCACCGCATGGAAACAACAACAATGACAACACTTGCAAGTATCAAATATCATGCTATATATTATTTAGTATTGCCTCAGTGGAATCGCACCGCTAGGCATCGTTCGTACAACGTAAACCAAGCGCCAAACAAGCGTTCGCCATAGCATGCATTTAAAGCCATTACATTGGTGGCTTTAAACTACTAGGAATATAAACACTTCTCAAAATTTTGCGCTATTCTCAAAAAAAAACGCTTCTGTTAATATTACTGGCCTCGAAAAAAGTTGCATTACTTTCTCATGCTCGAGAGAAGCACAGCTATCACCCTTAGTGGAGGAAGTTTTGCTACTGGTAAGCGAAACCTAATCACATACAAAATTCCAGAACGACATTTACTTTCTTGGTGACTAAACAAGCGAAATAAACTCTTTTGTTAATATCAACAACCTGGAAAACAGTAGCATTGCTTCATTATGATCAAGATTAGCGCAAATGCAATCCTAGTTGAAGGCAGATTTGCGACTGGCACGCGAACCCAAAATAACTTTTAACATTTCAGTAAGACATTCAAGATGCTTGGTTTTCCCCAAATATTTTACCGCCTGCTTCGCCATAACGTCAGTTTAATGAATTGATGCATTCTCAAAGGCACCAACAATATTAACTGTTTGGAAAAAGACTGACTTATGTCACACCGCTTGTACTCTGCTGTAACACCCATCGATGCGAATTCGTTGATGAGTTTGTCAAGAACGACCGCCTTCATCACCAGCGGGATGGGAGGGGGCTTGATTTTGGTTGCTGCCTGGGACGCTTACATTTTCGATCGACGCGCCGAAGTCGCCTACTTCGCTGTTGTTCGATGCGGTGTCACACTCGCGAAGGCTCGGTTCAGTGCGAGCGCTTTTCACTGCACCAACATCGCGTGCATCATTAGATGACGCTTGCCTCGAAATATTATTGCTCCTGGCAATGCGTTCGTTTTTTGCAGGACTAGAGCCTGCCATCCTCTTCTTCTTGCTCATCACACAGCGTCAAATTTATGACGCGGACAGAAAAACCAAACGACGATATCCAAGTTGGATTACCACTGGTGGGGTCCAATCTTAGATCGAAGCGCAGCGAAAACAAAGTGAACTGGATTGCTCAACAGTCCGATGCCGAATGAAAGTTTGCCTCAGCGAGATCCACTGTTTATACTCGAGGCCAGTATCCCCGTTCATTCTTCTACTTTTTCTTTGTTCACGGAGACTTTCAATCCTACGATTTCCCCTTCGTTGGTCGTTGATAAGTTGCTCGTTATAGACAGCTCTGTTCGGGGAAGCACACAAATGGACAGAACAAATGTATGAAAAAATGGAAACGCTTAAAGTTTTCACGAATTTTAACCAATTACAAACCAGGGGATTCTAACGTATAGCATATTAAACAAATCTTAGGGAATTTCCGATTCGTTTAGTATGTAAATCGCCAAAATCCGTTCGTTGCAAAAATAGTTATTAACGTTAACTTTATTTCATAAAAATGTGACCGGTTTTCTGATTTGGCACCCTTAATGAAAGACGTAGTTCTACGTCAAAAAATTGCAGAACATGTCAATTTCGATAATATAAACACAAAAATGTTACGAGTAGAACATTAATAGTAATTATAATAGTAATAGTAATAGTAATAGTAATAGTAATAGCATCTATCGTCAAAGAACATGCCATTTTTATTATGCATTTTTGGGGTGAAATCAGTAATAACACTTTAAAAACCACTAACATTCAAGTTTTTCACTTCCAAAATGTTATTTAAATCCACCAATTTAAATGTTACACAACTATATCCTGTACTAAGTTTTCTCATCTTTCAAATGAGAACAACAGAATTCTCCCACGTACGTATACTTTTGGAAGTAGAGCCAGTTTAAGCCAACAGAGTTCGAAACAAAAAAGAAGTTCAATAACTCTGTCATTGTTGAAATTCGAACATATGTGTAGAAGGATTTTTTTTCTTCAAATATGATCTCATTCTCACTCTGAAAAATTCCGGATATACATATATAATTTTTTATGCGAGAAAGATGTTTTCTGACTATAAGGGAATGAATCAAAAATTAAATTTTACTTTTATGTTCAAAAAACAAAAATTATATTTATATAGAACAAATAAAACTTTTTTTCACTCGATTATGTATGTGATTCGATTATATACAGTGAAAAGAAATTGGAAACTATATAATCGAATCCGTCGTGTATTCGAGTTTTAATTTTTGTAGAAAAAAATTAAAAACTTTGGCCCTTTTAAAAAGTAGTCTTACACTTTTTTGAAGATTTCAAGTATGCAAAGTTGCTTAAACGACCAATGTCTTTACACCTACAAAATTTCCCTGCAATCTGAGATGGTACTGCCAATGGCCAAGCGAGTTTTCATGAAAATCGTCAATGACTTTTTCTCGAACTAAGTCGCCCTCAATACTATCTAACAAAATTTCCTTCAGTAAATCCTCGGTCAACATTTATGAAATCGCTACACTAAAGAAAAGGAAAAGCCTACAACTCCCTCCGGACTGCCCGAACACCCAAATCGGCAACATCTGTTTCACGTTCGACTCCCGTGGAATAGCGGTCTTATCCGTTGAACCGGATGCCTTCCTTTCGATCTTTTCATTCGACAAAAACGAATCCTTGATCATTGGTCGTGCGTCCAACTCGAGCCAGCAAGGTCAGGCTAACTATCTTTCATGCCACCCAAACGACGCTACGATTGTTGCCGTTGGTGGCTATTACATGTTAAAAATCATGAACAAAACCGACAAAGGATTTGGCCAAATCGGGTCGATCAAAGGTGACAATCTGTTGGTGACTTCGATCGCTTGGTTGACGTCCGAGGCCCTGGCCGCCGGAACGGCTGAAAGTGAGCTGATTATCGTCGAATCTGGCGATTTAAAATTGAAGATGCGGGCCGACGAAGTGGAGAAAATAGACATTGCGGCGGATACGGATGCAGAGCTGTCTGTCACTCCGGATAATGATGTCGAGTTCAAAAAGGAAAACTACGAAGTGCTCTGTTTGACACATTTCACGCAGGGTTTCCTATATTCCATGCATAACTCCGTTCATGTATTTGAGAAGTCATCAAATTATTTGTTCACCAAAAAATCTATAATTCGTATTCCAATCACGTTGTATGAGGAGCAGTCATATAAAATTATCAACGTTGCTGTGAACGTCGAGGAAGATACCATCGTGGTTGTCACTAAACACTCCCAGATATACATTGGGATGCTGTTCGTTCCAGAAACACTGAAAGTCAGTGAACTGGTATTTCGACATCTGGGGGAGCCGTTGCACGTGAGTGGAATTGTCGGAATGTCTCTGTGCTCATGGAAGCCTATAATCATGACCTCATGTTAGTTGCGGACCACTGCTCATACTTGTTCTAGTGTATTAATCTTGCTTTCATTTTCAGCCAAAGATCTAACAATTCGTCTATGGAATTATCAGAGTATGAAGGTTGAACTAGTCAAACAGTTTCAAATAGAAATTGGTGTTATTGCCTTACACCCATCAGGGCTTTTTGTCGCTGTGGGTTTTATCGACTTGTTAAGATTGATGCAGGTTCAACTGGATAACCTTAAAGTGACCAAAGCGTTCAATTTCCCCAAATGCACTCAGCTGAAGTTTTCTAATCAGGGTCATCTGCTAGCGGCATCCCATGGCAAGGTCATCAGTCTGATATGCATTTTCACCTTCGAGGTTACTCGCACGCTCAAAGGTCACAACGGTGCCATTCTTAGTTTATCGTGGTCTACGGATGATGCCGTGCTTGCTTCGGGGGGTGACGACGGTGCAATCTACAAGTGGAGCACTGTCACAGGAGAACGCGTTGAAGAAATTGTCCAGAAAGGGATCCATTATAGATCCCTTTCGTTGACTAGTGACTCGCATTCCGTGTTTGCAATTACCAACACGGGACTAATCAGGGAGATGTGTAAATCCGACATTGTAAGAAAACGTTTGCTTGATATACCATGATGTGCCCTAATTCCGTTCATCTAAGACAATGTATAATGTATGAATGCTCTAAAAAAATACAGTTTGTGTGTATATGATGTTAGTAAACGTGCTACTTGCTTGGAATATGTCCCATTACTGATAAACATACGGATTGCTGTTGCATACTACTTATAATGACAAAAAACATTTTACGCTTTTTGTTCCTAATTCCAGTCGGTAAAAACATCATTGTTCCTAATTTCTTTAATTAGTGTTCCAAATTCCTAATTCCAATGAATTGTTTTAAATAGTATATTCGACCATGCTTGTTGTAAACAAGTTAATTGAATTGTAATTAATAATTAAATTAACTACAATAGTAATAAGTCGTTTATTTAATTTTCTGTTCATTTTTTCGTGTTTTGGCGGCAAGATTCGGTTCTTTTTTTCTCTGTCTTTCATCTCTTTTCTTCTCTTTTTCCGTTTCAAATTTTTTCATGGCTTTATCGAGGGTTTCCATTTACAGTCAATCGCAAAATTGAGTATACACCTCGTACTGGTTTGTTATTTTCGAGTTTTTCGGGGCTAAGAAGCGAATAATTAAATGCGACTTATATCCATCGTAAAATCGATCCATTTTACTCTTATGTAGTGATAAGAAAAAAAAATTAAATGATTACATTTCTACTCCATGTTCAAAAAACAAAGACGTGGCAAAATGGAGTGTACAGTTCAAGTTTTTCTTAAAAAGAAAATTGGAATCAGTGCAGAAATTTTAACATATAACAAAAATCAATCCCGTAGTATTTGATATGGCCATTCTTAGGCGTCCAGCACTTCCTGCAAGCGCCGAGGTGGCATTTTAGGTCACTGTAGACAGAAGTGCCTTTTCCTAATCGTCCTGTAGATTGGGTTCTTCCGACAGCAGCTGCTATTTGACGCAATGTCTTTTCTCAACAAGTCTTTCTTATTATCATTGTACGTGAAACAATATCTATTTCTTTCCTCTTACTTGTTACTTTGATAAAAACTTTTTCAAACGCCTACAGAAAAAATATCAACTCTGCTCAACCAGTGGTTTGGTGTTGATGTCACACACTGACGAAAAGAGTACGCTAATTCGCAAAGAAACTTACTGAAACTTACTACAAGGTTAATTTGTTTGGAGAAATTTAAAGGGTACACTCAATTTTGTAATGCTTAGAATCAGACTTCTTGTGCGCGCGCTTTATTTTTGAGAAACGAGTATCGATTTTCTCTTCCTCACAACCCTTCCATGTGCAAGCGATGAGATCGGGCTTTAGCACGCGAGCTTGGGATTGGCTTTTTCTCTTTTCTTTCGTAAAATATTGAGAGGTTTTCAGATTTCGTGCACGCGCGGCTAAATTTCGAGAAACGAGTATTGATTTTCTCCTCCTCACGATTCTTCCCAAGTCCGGCTCCACCAGGTTCAGCCACCTGAGCTCCTCTTCTTTTTCCCACCGGATTCGATGCGATGCATCATCTATGATCCATGCCCATAGAGAAGAACCGGTCTAATCAGGGATTTGTACATGGTACACCTCGTACGGGGTCGGGGTTTGTCGGACCTCAAGGATGTGCGGAGCCCATAGTAGGCGCGACTTCCGTCGACTATGCATCTTCGAATTTCACGACTGTTGGTGTTGTCAGTTGTTATCAACGAGCCAAGGTAGACAAATTCCTCTACAACCTCATCGCCGTCGATCACAACACTACTACAAAAAAAAAATTACGATCAGTCCCTCCTGCTAGCATGTATTTAGTCTTAGACGCATTCATCCCAAGCCCAATCAGCCCTGCTTCGTGTTTCAGTTGGGTATACAAGTTCCCTACGGTTATGTCCACGTCGTCAGCGAAACAGATAAACTGACTAGACTTGCTGAAAATCGTGCCCCTCAAGTTGAAGCCCGGTCTCCGCATAACATCATCCATCGCCACGTTGAAGGCAGACAGAAGACTCCCTCGCCTTGTCGGAGTCTCCTATGAGTCTCAAACGATTCCGACAGATCGCCTGTGATCCGCACACCTTTCATCGTTACCTGAATCAATCTTATCAGCTTGCGGGGAAAGCCGTGTTCATCCATGATTCTCCATAGCTGTCGTCGGTCGATAGTATCATATGCGGCCTTGAAATCGACGAAACTGTGGTGCATAGATACTCGCGGAACTTTTGGAGGATCTGCCTCAGTGTAAAAATCTGGTCCGATAATTTCCCACAAATTTGTTTACTAAAGGCGATAGACGGCGAAAGAGGATTTAAGACAGAAGTTTGTAGACACCATTCAGGATCGCTATTGCACGGTAGTTCGCACAATTATGCTTGTCACCTTTTTTCTAGATGGGGTAGATTACACCATCTTTCCACGGCTACTCGAGTCCTGATTGTTTAACGTGGTGATATAGCGAATTCCTAAATCAATGTCGAAAAATCGAAGTGGAAATCAGTGACGAAGTGATAAAACATGACTGTCGTCCCGACTTGGTAATCGTGATTGTTTTGTTGTCGTCGATGGTGGAAAAGTTGTTGAACGCAAGTATTCTTTTTTTTCAACTTTTCGTTTCGCGGAGATTGCGGTGGACTTCGGTGTGACTGCGGTGAATGGAAGTGTTGCGTTCAAGCACGGTGTGTATTTGGTCATATATTTTGGTATCGTCATTGGATTCCTTACGTTGTGTTGTACGATGTGATTATGCAGCGGAGTTCAGGCTTCGTCCGTTGGATGCGTTGGATGGGATTGGTCGGATCTCACGCTGCACAACATTCCACAAAAGGCATGCCGCGATTCTAGCCACTAACATCACACAGCAGTGCGCGATGGTGTGAATAGACATTCATTCCTTTCTCTTGTGGAATAACCGGGAATAAGTTCTGCTGCAATCGCTGTTGCTGGTTGATGACAATTATCTCCTGTGGGGACTATAACTATAATAGCGGTTTAATGATTTACATTAGCGGACGGTTATTTGACACTGAGATATAATTTTATGCTGACTCAAATGTGGGTAGACCAGAAAATTAGATATAAAAGAAAGTAATGTGCTATTCTTTAAGATTGGACTTATGGAAGGTGTCGAAACTACTACGTTTGATAAAAGCGTAGTATAAATCGGAAGCGGATCGAGATGACCGCGCGTGATTTGGTTGAAGCGGCTCGTGACAACCACAAATTTGAGATCAGACATGCTACAGCGGATTATGTACAGCTCTAGAAGGTGTTAGATGCTTATAAAACAGCTAGTAAAGAATTGAAGAAGATTGAAGACAAGGGGCTCGTTTGTGTCGTGTTAGACCTTGAGATGCGGTCATCCTTGAGTTACCAATACGTAATAGATGTAAACCGGTTAATTTAGAAAATTGCGTTTGTGTAATGTCTCCTTTCATTACACAAACGCAATGAGCTCATCTGAGCACGTCACACGGAAAATGGCGCCTTCCTCGATCTTGCCATAGCAGAGATCAGATGTGTTTTCCGAGTCCAGGGGCTAGTTAGCATACTCCCGGTTATTCACAGCCTTCTTCCTTGTTTCGAGAATTCATCGAGGGGAGTAGCATCCAGTTCGTCTACCGCTGGTAACGCAGCTTCAAAATACTGCGAATATGATGCAGCAACGTTCGGTATCTGAAGTCGTCGTAGGTGATACCGTAGTGAGCGCTGGTGTGATTTGTTACTGACGACTGATAGTTTAGAGCGCGGTAAGGATCACCAGATAGTGGTCTGAATCGATGTTAGCGCCACGATAGGTTATGAAGTAGATGATATCCGAGAAGTGCGGACCGTCGATCAAAACATGGTTAACTTGTGTTTTCGTTTGCTGAGGTTATCTCCAGGTGTAAAGGTATTGTGCTGTAAGAAGGTACTACGTATAATCAAGTCAATAAATCTTAGGCTGGGCGCTGAACCTACAGATCACTAGTCTGCACTCCTTCTCTTGGCCGACCTTAATGTTCAAATCAGCGATGACGATTTTGATGTCTGTTTTGTGCAGTGATCGTATTCACGCTCTAGCTGCGCGCAATGTTCTGGAAAAAAGGAGATGAAGATGGTCGAGTTTCGAGCGACATAGCATGCGCTGCCATAACTATTTCGCAAATAGTGACGTCAGTCGTTGTGTTTAGTTTTGATTGCCCACCACATCCATGTGAAATGCTATTTTCAGTTAGTAAATTATCAATAAAAAAACGTACATTTTCGTAGAGCTCCCGCTGCATATGAGGCTAATGTGATAGCGTTGAGTGAATATTCGTGAAATCACGTCGAAAAAGACGGATAAAAGTGATATTTCCATGTGGCATTTTCACTCCCTCACGTTCATAGAAACAAACGAAGTTTCAATATTTTACCGTTATGAAGTTGATGTTTCGAAGGCTCTCGGTGTCGGCGTGTATGTTGTGAAATAATAATCGTCAATTAATCAAAATTTCACCGAAAATGTTACTGCTTTCGAGAACAAAATATACCACTGCTCTCTGGACCTTTTTACCACATAAATAATCGAAATTAGCCAGGATATAATTGTTATCTGTTAAAAAACAACTACTTTAATGGTTTCATGGGAATTTTGGCTCAAATTATCATGCAACCGTGAGTACTTCCAACATTGTTTTGTTTCTTCCATATACATTCCATATTGAATGTAAATAATTACGACGATATTTTGCTTGCCAATACAGATACACTGCTCCACCTCTATATGTACCTCATTGAGCTGCGCGTATAATTCTCCTTTATCATCCTCGGTGGTAGCTAGATGGAGGCTATGGACGTTGATAATGCTGACCTCACATACTCAATCTGCAAATTCTTTCGTTGATTGACCACCAGCCGATCGTCCGTTTCTACTTCTCTCCCTTCACGATGAAAGCTGTATCCAGCTGTCTCGAATTTCTTTGGGATTTCCCCTGTGCGTTTCATTTTTACGGATGGCTTGCAAAGCCTGCACCAACCCCCTGTCTCGCCGGAGGACCATCGTGCACAGCCCTGTTCGGATTCCCCACTGGCACGAGGACAATGATCAGCCGCCCCTGACATGAGGAACAGACGCTCGGATAGGCCCCCTTCCCTGTCAGAATACGACCAAGATCCCACCGGGGTTGGTTACCCGATCTTCACTATGGTTACTCGTATCCCAGTCGGTACCGCGAGGAAGTATGGATAGGAGTTACTGAACAAGAAACTAAGGACCACGAATTGGGACTATTTTATGCCTGCAGGTACGTGAAGTACCGATGGTACGCTTAGTCCTGTCGTTTACCAACCAATTTATTACTTATATTTATATTTAACCAATCGAATTTGCAATGGAAAGATGTGAATAAACCACTAAATCAAAGCAGTGTACCTGTGCAGTCCAATTTTTATCATTTTCCGGAGATTTACAATCGTTTACGCTTTGTAAGTTGATAACAACTGTGATCAATGTTGTTAGCCACTCTGCTAAGAAAAACAACATACATAATGAATTGGCTGAAATTTATATAGGTAAGCGTAACCAATAGTGCATGGTTGCCAATTTTTCGAATAGTTATAGTTTTGCAAGGATACACAAAAATAATTTATCAAAACAGTATTTTATGTCGAGTGGACGGAATTATGCACTGATTTGTATAAGGGAGCATCACAGTATTTTAAATCTTAATTCTCATTTAATCCGTAGTACCGGGAGTTCAAAATTCCAGACTGCACCCCATTGACAGATATGGCTCTGTCTCGATCGGATTCGATTATGTTTGTGGGAACCGAGAAGGGCCATATCTACAACGTAGACAGCAGTAACGGAAATTGCAACAACTTCCGCTTCTTCAATACCAAAATAACAAAGATCTGCATTTCGTACAACGATAGTGTTTTGGTAACCGCCGCCGCCGATGGAACGCTGGTGATTTGGACAATTCTGAACAACGAGGGCAAGACGGCTCCGCATGCTCCCGAGCTGGGTGGCTGCAGTGACATACTCATTGCACGACAGGATCTGGTCGACAAAAACGAATCCATCACGACGCTGGAGATGCGAATTCAGCAACAGATCATGGAATTCCAGTACAAAATGAAGCAGGGTGACGTTTTCCATTCGGAGCAACTGCGCGACGTTCATCGGGAATACTGTTCGGCGTTGGAGCATTTGAAGGTTTAATATTCTATATTAGAATAAAGTTATCATAAACTGGTTGCGATAAAATCCTATTGTAGACTTTAAATGAAGAATTGCTCGAATCGCACAAAGAAGAAATCAGCCAAAAGAACTCGGAAATGGAGAAAAAGAAAGAAGAGCACCAGAAAGAGATGATGGATTTCGAGGCACAGTTTCACGAGAAGATCATTCTGGAGTACGACAAGTTGAACAACGTAAAACAGCGTATGGAACAGATGCGAGAGGAATACGAAATCAAACTACGCAGATCAGCTGGTTGTCTTCAGGATACAATAGGTAAGACTACCAGCATTATAATAAAGAAAAACAATTACAATATATCTCTTCAACAGAATCACTGGACGCAGATCACAAGAAACAGTTGGTTGAAAAACAGGAAATAGTCAATGGGTTGCTGAGCGAGATAGAGAGGAGGAAACTTGAATTTGATGAGTATTGCAGACAAGTCGACGTGGACAACGATCGCCACAAAGTTGAACTGCAGCTGAAGTATGAGAAGAAGCTACAGGAAGAGGAGGAGAACTGCATGAAATGGCGTGGTGAGGCTGGCGTACTAAAGAAAAAGTTTTCCACATTGAGTCGTGAAGCGGAAAACTACCGTAAAGATATTGAAACGCTACAATATCAACAAGGAAAGTTCCAACAAGCCATCAAACAACATCAGAAGGACATAGAGGACTTGAAGTGTGAATTAAGCGAGCGGGAAGCGGTTATTAAGGATAAAGAACGAAGACTGCACGAGATAGGTAAGAGAAACGGAGAATTGGAGAAGTACAAGCAAGTTCAAATACACAAGATAAACGAGCTCAGAAATCAAATTGAACCAAAGACGCGAGAAATTAAGGAGAAAAAAGAAGTCATCGGAGAGATGGAGAAGAAATTGGAGGAATTTCAACAGAACAACAAACAACTGGCACTTCAATTGCAGGAACTTAGAGACAAGTATTACGGAGCGGACCTGGAACTGAGAAAGGAGAGAAATCGCGTTCGCGGGGTAAGGAATCAGTACCAGCAGGTGTGCCGAGAAATATACAATGTATCAGGGCTGATTCAAAAACCAGACGATTTGAAAAGAGGCATTAAAGACCTATCCCATCGCTACTCGATTGACAAAGAGTCATGTAAGGCATTCTCATCCAGTGATGAGGTACAGAACGAATTTCTTCGTCAACGGGAGCATCTAGAAAAGGTAACGAAGAGCGCCATAATGAGAAGTACTAACAAGAAAGACACCTCAGAAACAACGAAGCTGATGAAAGAAAATATGGAACTTCTTTCGGAGTTGAATAAATTGCGAGAATTGCTAAACGAAAAACAACATACTTGTACCAGAATGGAGGCACTTCTAGGATTGTCGAGCAAAGCAATATCACCGAGAGAGGCTAAATTGAAACTGGAAAAGGCTGTTGCGGTAAGAAAACAACACACATGAATAGGTTTATGATAAATACACATTGATTTTTACAGAATAAAGACGAAATAGAATCCCGATACCGCGAACAGACTACAAAACTGCAGGAAGCCATCAAGTCACTATCGAATGAGAATCAGAATTTAAGATTAGAAATCGTGGCTCTCAATAAGAGAAATACTAGCAAGTAAACTAATGTTGATGTGCCGTACTTTATATTTTATGGTTTCTTACGCATTGATAAACGGTTTTTGCACCATTGTGCTTGTACTACTTGATTTTCTGTTACAGTTGTCCAAATAATACTTTGAGATCATTTTTCCAAAGTTCATATCAAAGCATAAAAAAAGATTTTTAATGACACTTAATTTGGGCTATTCGGGACAAAATTCAGTTTAAAAGACTAGTAACTGTTTTTGTATATTGCGATACGAACGAACGTGATGAATTATAGAGGTTTTAAACTTTTCAGTTCATTCGCCTCTAAAAATTGCGATACAAGTTTTGATCCAATTAGCAGCGGTCGTAGTAGCCGTATCTGAAATATTTTAACAACAAATTGTTTTAAAAAACATTATCTATATACAACAAGTATCAGTGCGCTGCAGATGTTTTTATCCATCTGTGCGTTGGTGAAATGAGAACGAGATGGGTGCATACGATACGGCCACCGAGTGGTGAAAACAAGGTGGAGCATAGATGTGCAGCTTGTGTAAGGCCAGGCGCAAATTGAGACGCGTATAGCGCGAGGAACTTGGCGCGATATAGTCCCTGTTTTTGTGGCTAATGAAAACAGATAGAACGGCGCAAATTGACGAGGAGACGCGAGACGCTGTGGCTGAACCACAGTTTCTCGTGCTTGTCGTGCCGGCTATGATGGTTGTGTTGGTTGGTTGGAACAATCATATAGCACCGTGAGTCTGGCACTGTATGGTTGCGCCGGTCGGGTTGTTGTATTAGTAAATAAATATATCGCGCAACTCTGTGTGAATCAGATGTTGTATGCGAGTGGCACGTTGTTTACACCAAACTGCGATTCAATATGCGCACCGCCACGTTACGTTCATGGCACATATGAGTCGTGTTGGCCGTCTCGTATTAGCTCACGAGCGCTATACGCCTCTCAATTTGCGCCTAGCCTAAGAGAGGTACACGATAGTGCGCATGAAGGGTGCATGCGATGCGGTCACCGAGTGGTTGAGGCGAAGCGGAGCACTGTCAGCTTGCGTATGGTAGCGATAGCGCCAGTAGATATTTGATCAATAGAAGTTAGGTCAGCCTCATATGGGCCATACCGGCACTGAAGAAGCATAAGACTCATTGAAGGTTTGTCTTATACCACCTGTGTCAAAGGTACTGGAGTATGAAGAAGGTGGTGTCACACGTTAGGTGGGCCATACTCCCCATATGAGACCGTTGTTCCGTCACGTATCCCGTATAGCCACTTTACACCTTCGTGTGAGAGGTACTGAAGTGTGAAGAGAGTTGTAAGCATTACGTGAAGAAATGAACCATTCAGTTCGAGTGTTTCATCAGCCTGAATGAGAGGTGTACGATAGAGTGCATGATGGGCGCAATTGCTTCGGGTGGGCATATAAACGACACAGTCGATGTCTAATAGAGGAACCCACGCATGATTCTGTATGGAAAGCATTAAGGCGGTGTTGAATATGCTATTCAGCTTGGTGCCAGACTCTTAAGAGGCCATTGCTTATTCTCAACTTTTGAAACAACTTGACACTACGATCAGCTTTTTGTGTCAGGAGTTCTGAAGGGCCCGTATCTGCCCAGTTCCCCAGATATCGCGAGGCTTCGTGGTCATCGTTCTCTCAAACTACAATAGTTGGTATCCCTCCAATTTCACCACAACTCTCATTCTCTCGTCTCAATCACATTTACCCGTCGCGATGATGTACTAATCTATATATATATACATATATATAAAAATAGATTTTTGTCTGTCTGTCTGATTCTTATGGACTCGGAAACTACTGAACCGATCCACATGAAAATTGATACGTAGGGGTTTTTGGGGCTGGGGAAGGTTTTCGTGACAGCACCCTCCTTAAGGGGGGCTACCATACAAATGAAACACAAATTTCTATATTATTTTACAAATTAGGCATCTGGAGGTTTCAGGATACAATAAACTATTCCATGGTGGTTAGATACACCTACCCACTCTCTTAGGGGAGGGCTGCCATACAAATGAAACCAAAATTTCTGCATTGCTCGAGAATTAATCAAACAAATGAAACGAAATTTGGCATGTCGAGGTTTTAGGGTGCAATCAATTTTTCTATGGTGGTTAGACATTTCACCCTCTCTCTAAGGGGGGTCTGCCATACAAATGAAACACAAATTTGTGCATTACTCGAGAATTAATCAAGCAAACGGAGCCAAATTTGGCATGGGAAAGTTTTAAGGTGCAATAAATGTTTTCACGGTGGTTAGATACTCCTCCCCCTCTCTAAGGGAGAGCTGGCATACAAATGAAACAGTAATTTCTGCATTACTCGAGAATTAATCAAACAAACGAAACGAAATTTGGCATGTGGAGGTTTTAGGGTGCAATAGATGTTTCTATGGTGGTTAGACACTCCACCCCCCTCTTTAAGAGGGGGGGGGGGCTGCCATACAAATGGAACACAAATTTCTGCATTATTCGAGAAATAATCGAGCACACGAAACCAAATTAGGTATATGGAGATTTTAGGGCACAATAAATGTTTTCACGATGGTTAGACACTCCTTCCCCCTCTCTAAGGGGTGACTGCCATACAAATGAAACCCAGATTTCTGCATTACTCGAGAATTAATCAAGCAAATGAAACCAAATTTGGCATGTGGAGGTTTTAGGGTGCAATAAATGATTCTATAGATACTCCTCCTCTCTCTCTTCGAAGGAGAGGGGGTATTTTAGGGGACACGAAACGTTTCTATGGTAAATAGACACTAAGGAGATGGGGGAGTGGGGTCTATCTTCATTCTGTCATATTTTCTGTATCAAACATATATTCCATGTAACGGAGAAACATGCTATTTGCAAGTTGTTGAAAAATATTGAACGAGAATTGTGTCTGAAAATAATCTGATATTATTGATCTGATAATGATGAGTTTTGGTTGAAGTATTAGGATTTTTTTAGTAAAAGGTAAATTCAACGAGGTCGATTAGAAGATCAATCAGTGAACAGTTCTGCGATTGGACTCATGAACTTGCGCTTAGTAAGAAAACGTGAATGTTTGAAGGTATTGATAACAAAAAACAAGTTTTGGGCGGGATGAAGTTTGCCGCGTCAGCTAGTGTCTCATACATACCGGCCCAGAAGTTCGTCACATTGCTGATATCTGGAAAACCTTCGCTGTAGTCGAACTTATCGTAGAACACACTTTCTCGTTATCTCTAAACATCCGATTTTGTGCTTGGCGCTTTGCAGAATCAGAGTAACGTTTGAGCCATTTTGAAAGCACGCTCAATTGCTATTCTAGTATGTCAAGTTTTTCTGTTAGTTGATAAGCTACAAAGCTGGCGAAGTTCAGTAGGCCGCACGTTCACAGCAACTTGCTGACATAATTACACCTCCTGTCTCATTTGTATGTCATCAGCCTTCCAACTGCGGCGCGTTTGTTTTAGATCCGTTGCTCCAATCTCCCATGCTGTACCAGTCCGCCTCTTGGCCTTACACGGTATCCTAAACTTTTAATTTTAGCCACTGCAGCACAGTAAATTGTCAGTTGCAGCTCCTCCATGTTCTCTGAATCAACCCGATGCAGCGGAAATCGTGCTCGTTCATGATCTTTACTGCATTTGTCAGCGGGAATGCTGAAACTTCGGATTCCAGGGTCGTGACAAAGGGTTCGTGTCGCGAAACTATGTGATCGTGTCATCGTAATGGAAGACTAGATCGCGTAGTGGTTGTTAATCTGCTTGTGGATCTTCTCGTTCAGTAGGAACCTATCTTGTGGCCTCCATTGGTGCTAGTGATCCGCGAGCCACACTCGCAAATTAATTGCCCATCCTTACTTCATCTCGACACATCGCTTGTTTTGTTATTCCTATAGTTTAGTTCCTTCTGCGCTTGCTGCTTTGTCTCATCGATTTCCGCTTGAGAGAACATATTGTTGTGAACAATCGCTCTACCTTTCGCGTTAATAGCATTTTGGTCAAGCCTCCCGAGTAAACTCCGGTTCGGGAAACCACTTCGAGCAATCGCATCCTCAATGTTCGTCGTGATCTAAGCTCCATTATTTGGGTTTTGTCTACTTTGCCCAAAATACAGCGTGGGTGGTAGTGGTTTTCCGAGTCCTACCCTGCCAATAGGACATTTCCAAGGCGTCACCCCTAACATAGAGAACAGACGCTTCTCTCAGCCTCCAAAAACCCATGAGGCCTACTCGAGAGAGTAATAGCACTTAAATTCGCTAGCACCGCTCCCTTAACCAGAGATTGTGGTTAAGGGAGCGGTGCTAGCGAATTTAAGTGCCCGATCTCGGAGCCAAGACCAATTGTGCTTCCAGTTCCCGCCCGATCAAACAAAATTTCATCATATGATGCACTTGAAGGGCTCAAGAAGCTGTTGAATTCAATAGGCAAGCTTCCACCCTAGTCCTCATTTGAGAATCTCAGAACTTTGTTGACGTGGGACTACGTCTAGCCGGAATATATATGGGGGGTAAAATGAAAACCTCAACACAGAACATGCAGCAAAAAATGAAAGATTTCGAATGCTTGTAATTCGAACATATCTTAATAGATCGGAAAGATGTTTGCATCTATTGATAGGGAATATTTCTACGCATCTATCACAAATTATAAATGTTATTTTTCATGAGATAAACAATTGAATCACTGTAAAATGTCAAGCGTTGTCTGAACGCCTCAACTGCCACGTTTTGAGTGGCCAGGTTTACGGTTTTCCCAATACAGACTTCAAAATCAAGAAGCCTGGGGAAATCGGCATTGCAAATACATGCGAACGGCAAGTACTTTTGTACTCGCTTGCCTTTGTGTAGACCGGAATATTCTCCCCTAACACGTACTTTTAAACTGAGGAGTCTGGGAAAATCGTCAATCCAGATACTAGAGGCGAATGAACTTTCAAGTTAAAAGCCACTATAGTATAAAAAGTAGAAGTTGAAATTGTTGATTCATGCAAGCCGAGAGTACTTCTGAACTCCGGAATGTGTCTGTAAAGTTATGCGAAGTTCTCGTAGGATCCTTCGAAGGATCGATGGCACGAGTCGCCATTTAGTGCTAACGGGGGTTCAGATAATAGGGGTTTCTTTCCGTAAATAACAAGTTCCATCTTGTTACGCGATAGATTTACACTGGATACTCTAGAGAGCCCAGCCCATGTACATAATTATTCTAATGTTTAATTCTAGGGCGTGGTCAGACGGATTCTTCCGAGTGAAAGAGCAAGAATTTCTTTGAAAGCAGAAGTAAATAGGAAGAGGAAGTGCAGATTCATATGACGCTAAAAGCGCGCCACATGTTTACCAAATTTCTGCTGCTAGCCAAGCTAACAGCAGGGCAGTTACACAATCATAAATAATAAACGAACCCTTGGCCCAGATTGGTGCTTTGGGGTCGTATCACGCTTTATGGTTGTATCGCCCGGCACCCTCGTGGGAGGTTTATTGCCTTAAGGGCATTGAATATTGGAAAGCTAAACTTACGTGTGTTCTTGGGTCATCATATTTCATGTCTAACACGGACTACAGAACGGGTACGAGCACACCGCTTTGAATCGGTTATTCAAGACTGCATTGGAGTATATGTCTTCATATCTTCTGCTCACTTAATTTCTATGCATACCGTTTGATGACTAGGCAAAATATTTTCATCAAACTTACAAATTCTTTACTTGCAAAGCAAATATGTTGAATTCAATTGAATTCGAAAATTGTTTCATTCAATCAATACAAACAAATGACGCCAACCTTACGGTTATATCATAGATATAACCTACCCATTTTTTTCAGAGGCGAAAGAACTGCAAAGTTTAAAGCCTCTCAAATACAAACGGAAGAAAGTAGAGTAGGCAAGAATAGAGTACAAAGAACAAAACCACCGTTTGAATTATCTGAGATACTGACTCTATGGACTAAATTTCTTTAATTTTTATTAAATTTCAGTCCATCATTAGGTGTCAGACAAGAATATATTTGTGTTTAGATATACAGATAACATGTAGCAAAAAGGCTTTGAACAATTAATAAAAGCATATAACATATAGAAAAAATACATTGTAAAAACACGCACATATTATTAGATTATTGAGAGTTAAATAATAACTTATTTCTAACGGCTGTATGAAATGAAAAAAAAAACAAACCTCAACATGTCCTAATACTGTATAGTGTCGAATCTAAGCGCTTCAGTGAAGTGCAGTCGCAGATGCCATTCTGGCCGCAGATAGAAACTTTTGATTTGTAGGAGATTCCGAAGAAACATTTACCTTTGCCCAGCATCGCTCCTCGCTAGATTTCCGAATGGCGTCCAGCACAGCCTGAACGTAAAGTCCATCCTCAAAGGTGGCAGCAGCTTGAACTGGTTCCTTAATCCACCCGGTAGACTCTTTCGTCGGATGGAAGGCATCCCTCAGCGCACCTACCATCTTACACAGTCCCTTAACGTAAGGTCGCGGCAGTGTCGTTTCCGATGTGGAAAATTGTAGATCCTGAACATCCACATACAGCATTTCCTCTTTTATTGCTCCCGAATCACCAGTCACTCGATGGCCAACGAGATCCCCACCTCTTACCGTTAGATGTCCTTCTGTGCCATAAACGACTACCTCTTGATGGAACGTATTGTTCGAAATATGGCAATTGATGTTCACCGTGACCAAAGTGCCACTTTGTAGTTCCATCTGGAAGGTGCAGAAATCTGGCGCAGTGATCTGTCGAATGCCATTGATTTGACCTATATGCTTGACGTACGTCCGGACAGTCCCGTGAACCTTTATAGCTTTCTGTTCGGTAAGGAACTTGACCAAATCAATTACGTGACTGCCAACTAGATTCAGTACGCCTCCACCCATCGTCTCATCGCAAAGCCAATCAAATTTGTTATGAAACAAGGAACTCATTCTGACCTGAAAAAAAACATAGAATGAACGTAAAATATTGACGAACAATTCTTTCTCGTTATACCTTAACATCAATAAGTGATAGTTTATCTGGATGGCCCAGGTAGCCCTCCTGTATCGCTTTCTTCATGTGCACAACGGCTGGCAAGAATCGCAACGAGTGATTCACAATCGATATCAGCGACGGATAATACTGGCAAGCTCGCACCATTTTCAAGGCATCGGTTTGAAATAGGCTCATTGGTTTATCACAGACAACATGCTTTCCTATCCCGAGTGCTTTTACCGAGATTTGCGAGTGAAGATACGGAGGGCAAGTGATGAACACCAGGTCGACATCCTTTCGCAGCAGAACGTCGTCAATTTTACTGGTGAAGAATGGAATCTGCAGCTCGAGAGCTGTTTCCTCAGCTTCCTTCAGTGTCCGGCCCCAAATAGCTACGATGTTGAAGCCCTTGTCCCTGAGGATAGGTACCAGTACTTTGGTGATTTCACCGGTACCGAACATCCCAATGCCGGGAAGCATCGTGGGAGAGGTTTATCACTCAACAATCGGCGATATAATTGACGATCGTAGAATAAATGCAAATTCAAGACACGTTATCACAACAGTAGCAGAAAAAATGACACAGGCGTAAACTGTACGCAAACAGTATTTTCAGCGAAAAAATACAATAAAAACAAATAACTGTCAAAGTGGATGGAAAAATAAAAAATTCAGCTGGTCTGAAAATATTGGAGGCGGGATTTATTTAATTGTACTTGCATACATATCGTATAATATTCAAATTTCAATTAAAACCTGAAGAATATGTACTGAAAAATATAGTGAAAGTACTCTTGAAGTTATGAATACCTACATGAAAATGTAAAACACAAACCGAAAAAAATGTTGTTAGGGGCCGTCCACATACCACGTGGTCAATTTTAGGGGTGGTAGGGGTCGAGAAAATGTACACGCTAGTCCACGGTGAAGGGGTAGGGGTATAGATATTGCCCACGTGGTCACGTTAATTATTTTTTTTAGGAAAAAACATTTGAATCTGTATTCAACATTATATGAAATCTATTATGTGTTTCCCAGAATTTTATCAGTATTTATCAAAAAAGGGTTAATAGTACTGCCCGTTTGAGCATCCATATTTTTCTCATATCATTGAGCTTCTTCGTTGAAATGTGTATACTGAGAGTAACGCAAATGAACGATTGATTGAACCATTTGCATCGGTTTCAGAGGATCATGAATTCCAGCAGGATGAAGACTACATCAAAACGTGTTAGACTGTTGAAATATTCAAAATACACGACATTGTTTTCTTGAGCGCATGTTTTGATTCAGTTTCCGCTCTTGATGTTAAAACTGATTCGTTTCAATTTTTTGAAACTCTCATGGCTTTGAGAAAATGAGCAACATAGGTGCATGGTGCATAGGTGCATGAACCGTATTTCTGAAGAAGTGTTCCTACCAACGATACTATTCTTCGTTGAAATGAATTCTTTTCTGGAATATGCTTCTATACATATACAATACTTAGTGAACGACACATGAATTAGCAGATTCACTACAAATATTCATGTTCATGAGCACATGGTGAAGCTTGGTTTCGCAAAAAAGCTAAAATTGTGGGTTCTACATTATTTTATCGAAAACATTGATGGTTCGCATCTCCATTTGCGAATCACTTCATAAACGCAAAGAGAATTCACATTCAATTCACAGTTTTGAAGCAAATTGTGACAGACGATGAAAAATTTAATCTAGGCATTCTGTTCCACCAGACTACTGTTAAACCTTATGTCTCTTTAACTTTCTTGGAGTTTCGCTAAAATGTGCTATTTCACTTGCCGTGCTCATCAGTTATTGCATCTTCAGATTATCATTTGTTTCTTGACAAAAAACAAAGATGCAATGTTTAGGGATTGTTAACCGGTTTTACCGGTAATACCAGATCATTTTTCATTATCGAATTACCGGTAATTTTACATCTAATAACCGATAATTTCGGCAATTTTTGTTTGTACACCATAAATAGATTTTGTCTTTATGCCGTTTTGAAATGTTGCTCGAAAAATAAAGAAGATCGAAAAAACACAACTGGCAGTGTTGCGCCGATTCTACAACCTCCAGACTTCAGCTCAAAAATCGCTGCTCGATCGGTAAACGAAACACAAGATAAGCTTTAGCGATGAAGAATTACCAGCGATAAAGGAATTGGTTGATGCCCTCGAACCTGTTCTGGTTGCTGTTCAACTGCTATTGCGAAAGAAATTAAATGAAAAAAAAAGTAATTTTTAGCATCAATTTAAAAAAAGTGCCAAAACAGGATTTTTATAGTACTTTTTTCATCAAATTATCCTTGTGCATAATTTATTGGAGTTATCAAATCTGTCTTTCGATTTGCCGGTGCGATGGTTGTTTATTGAATTATTCATCATCAAAGACGAAGGGGTATTTTTACATTCAAACTAAAATATCTCTGTGCGGGAGGGTCCTACAGGAACGTTCTTGGAACCTAATAGAAGCTGATTGATAAGGTTAATTGGATTTGCTGTTGAGTTAGCGAAAATTTGTGTTAGTGCAGAATATTCTTAAAAAAACAAAAGAATAATCGGTTTTTCATTTATTCCCAATATTGTTGCCCAATATACCTACACACACCAACATAAAAATATGTACGTAAAATATTCTAATACCTGAAAGATGTAGCTTCAGAATGATGCGCATCCCACAGATGTGCGTTGATTTTTCACGAAGTTACAGCATGTAAAAAATCACTTCAAATTTCTGACTTCGCATTCTGTTTCTCAATTTTTTTGTCGAGTGTAGATTAGAAGACGATAAAATTAACATTCTCTGTGTCCTTAAGTATTACTTTAACCAGCAAAAACTTGCAAAATGTTTTTTTTTTGTAAACTAATCATTATAAATAAAAGCCGTTTCTTCAAAACATTGGGTTAACTTTAAAGTATGTTTTTTACTGGTAATTTACCGGTTTTACCGGTAATGAACTTTTCATTACAGAATAACCGGTTATTGAAATTTTGGCGCGGTAATGCAATCCCTAGCAATGTTGTGGAATGTTCATGTTGCGTGGAGGAGAAGGCGAAAGGATGTGGAAGAAAACGTTGCTCATTTTCCCGAATAAATTGCAATAGAAAACTAATCTAAATGAAATGATGAATTTGTGGATAAGCTAAGTGAACTGCATCAGACATCAGAGGCTGACTAACGTCTATTACTTCATGCAGCAATTTTTATATTAAAGAAGGCAAAACTACAGAACACAACACAATATTTTTATATCTAGACCGGCGTGATGATATCCATTGCGATTAAATTCATACCACTGCTGTCTTGTCCGAGATTCTTTTCTTTGATTATAACCAATAATTACGCCCTTGATTTAATTGTCTGATTTTCTTGAAGGCTGAAGCAGCTTTACCAGGATATGCCAGTTTATGATAGAAAATCTCCGAAATTATATTCACAAGTGATCGTTTTGATATGAATTTTAGAAAGAAACATTAAGAAAACGTAAATGGAATTTGGGAGAAAGCGATACAAAGAACTCCACATGCAATGTCGGGAAACAAATCAAAGAATTGAGAACAAACAACTTCTGTAAAAATTTTTGTTTTTTAAAATTTTTTTTATCAACGTAAAAACATAGAAGAGAAAATAGATTCAAACTTAAAACGGAATTTAAACGTAATTCAAATATTTTCTCGATTATCTTACAAAAAATGGAAAAGTGTCCACGTGGTCAACAGGGGGAGAGGTATACAAATTATCCACGCTTGTCCACGGAGTGGGAGGGGGGTAAATGAAATCCTGTTTTTTCTGTCCACGTGGTATGTGGACAGCCTCTTAATGATATTTTGAAAACAAGACAAAAGGTTTATCGAGAAGTTTCAAATCAGATTAGTGAAGATAAGATGCAATGCAGAACATAATTTCGATAGAACACATTTGGATTCAACAGGTGCATATAAAATCTCTGACTCAATTATCTGCTTGAGGATTGAAAAATATATAAAGAAATACTTGGAAGCTAGGTCATGCGCATTCAATTAAATTTATTTTTCAAGTGCATTTTGCATGAAAAAAAATTCTTGCAACTTCTTTCCTCGTGCACTATTTGTTAAATGTTGCTCCGATCAAAGGATCAAACATTGCGTGACACCGTCTTTTTACCTTTTGTCCGTACCAGAATTCACTCAAGTAAAAATGTTTCTGCAGAAATCATTATGACGTCAAATTCCTGCTACAAGTAGCTGAGAGACGAAGGTATCGAAAATTCAGGAAGCGTTTATTTGAAATATTCAATTTTCTTGCTGGTTTCAATATTCAAGCCCAACTACCACGATTTAAAGCGTTTTTATGTAGGAATACGCCTTTCATTTCTATACTGGACTGTAAGTCCATAGTTTCGAAAACGAGAGCGTAACTTCAGAAGAACAAAATTTCGAGCGTTAATACCTCTTTATTGGCTGAACGAAGTGATATCGTAATCACATCATTCGGAGGATAAAATTTCTACGAGGTCTAAGCTTGTTACTTACTGACCCGAGAACCTGTTTCAATAGCACAAAAATTACTTTAAAAGCAGGCTATTGCAATCATAGCAACCTAACTCATTGACGATGCTTGCATTTGTGGTGATCGGAACATGTTCCCGAATCCGGGCGCAAAATCAAAGAGCTGGGAGAAATCATAGCAGATACATATAACAAGTTCCATACTCATACTCATCCACTCATATACTAACGAAAAAAATTTCATCATTATTATTTCAAAATATTCATTCTCTTCTAGTTTTTTTTTTTAATCTTTGATACAGTAAAGATTGAACACGAAAAAATTGTGAAAATGAGAAAAACAAAGCCCGACAGTATATTCAAGTATCTTAATAATATGCGTTAAGAATAATATAAACCTAACAATTGGAGAAGTAGTAAAATTGTATTGTAATGAGGTTTGGAAGTCAATAATACTGAAATTTCAGTAATTGCCAAGATGTCAGTTGGTCAATTGATTTTGAACTCTAGCATTGATTGATGAAAAAATGTAGTTCGTTCATTTTTATTAATTCGATTAGTTTTGCTTTTAATAACAATACGGTAGAACCCCGACTATCCAATGAGAAAGTCATGACCAAAACAAAAGAGCAAGTGCGTACCATTCACTGACTAATTTCAGAAAGGCTTATAGAATCATTACGGAGCTCGCGTGCGCGAATAATCCGCACCGCGATTCATTCGCTGGCGAATAATCGAGGCTCTATTATAATTTCTTTATGCAGTGGATTATTATAAGAAAAGTAACATATTTTTCCACTCCTTATTGGATCTCTTTTGACATTTCTATTGGGTTTTTTTGACAACCAATTTAAATGTATCCGCATGACCTAGCATGGAAGCGGTAAGCATCTTTCTTTTACTCTTTACTAAGGCCAGTCAAATGGTATTTATTTATTTTATTATTTATTTATTTATTCACAATGATACAATATCCTTGGGGATCTTAGATCTTATTTACAATATTCCGCCAATAAACCCGGATTATCGGTCGTATCACAGATTTGTACATGGAACTCTTCGTATGGGGTCGGAGTTTGTTGGACCCTAGGAATTTGTGACGCCCATAGTAGAAACGACTTCCGTTGACTATGCGTCTTACCTCCTGATAGTATGTATTTAGTCTCAGCCGCATTGATACCAAGCCCAATCGGATAGATCCGCGCTCGTCCATGATTCTTCATAGTTGTTGTCAGTCAATGGTATCATACCCCTAGGGACTTGATACATCTGTCGCTGTGTAAAATCTAATTCGTCGCTGTGCAACCGAACCCCAGATCCTGATCATCAACTGGTGCATACACTGTGTTTATGTTTTGTCGAACCAACTTGCGATCACCTCGCGTTTGATACTTACCCTTTGTTGGAAACAGGAATTGCGTTATACTTATGACAGACATACAGCTGTACTAGCGTTGTACTTCGAAAATTGTATGTCTGTCACCATGTACAGCGCTAGAACCATGCAAGCAACTCGGTACAATCGCTGTACCTGTACCGACCTATTTTACCGCTGTACATGGCTACAGTTGTACTGTGCGCAGCGCCATAGACGGTTAGTGGTGGGTAGCATGAACAAAACTAATCAAAATATTTTGTATACATTCGTTGATAACTCAGATTGGAAACATATTTGTTGTGTTTGATAGTTTAGACGCTGAAAAAAAAACCTTTTTCATTGAAATATTGATGAAAATACAATGCAATAAGTTCAAACTTCTGATTGTCAGTTTGACATGCGGTACAATGTACAACCAAAGTATGTGGGTCATGCTATCGTGGTACCTGTACAACGCTAGTACAGTTGTATGTCTGTCCATGGTATTACGTGTTCGTGTGATAAGAATTGGGGAAGGGTGTTCCAAAATCCAAAAAAATTTAGTGTTACGTAATTTGTGCATAACCTAATGATGATTAGATTCTATTGCTGTCTGTTGTTGCATGTTTTTATCACTAATTAGCTGACCCGACGAACTTCGTCCCGCCCAAAATAGATTTTTGACGTAGGACTACGTCTTTCATTTCTATACCGGGGTGTAAAATCAAAGTTTCGAAAACGAAAGCGTTACGCCGGAGACCGAGATTTTGAGCGTTAATAGCTCCTAAACAACTGAACGAAATGGTATGATAAACACTTCATTCGAAAGATAAAATGTCTACGCGTTCTATACTTGTTACTTTTTGATCCAAAAACTTGTTTCAATAGTCTTAAAATTGCTTTCAAAACAGGTTATTGAAATCACCAATCGGTATATAAGCGAGCGCCGCTCGGAAATCCACTCAGTTCTAATTGAACAGCGATTGGAGCATGTTGTCGCTGTTGTGGTGAAGCTCTTCGTTTATCATGAAAGCGCTGATGAACGGTGTCACCAAGAGCCTGTTTGTGCACCTTAGGCTAGACATGAATCCATCAGGAGGAGAGTGATGCCACAAACGGTTCCCCGGGAAGATCTCGAAGCAGCCGTTACACACACACACATACACGCGCGGAATTCTTTCCGTTTGGATGCCATTCAGCATCGAGAAAGATCTGGAAAATAATCTGCCAGTTCCTCTGGGAATTTAAAAATACATTCATGTGAAAGAGTTTATTTGAATGTTTTCTATCCATGTAACACTTTGATCAAATATGTTTCAATCAAGTACTATTAACAGATGGTTATCGAGTTAGCATAAACCACTGGTGGGCTTCCAGTATCGAGGAAAATGTGGAAATATCTAATCGTTACTGAAAATAATCTGCCAATACCTCTGGAAATTTAAAAATACATTCATGTGAAAGAGTTTATTTGAATGTTTTCTATCCATGTAACACTGTGACCAAATACATTTGGTTTTGTGATTTTTCAAGCAATCGCAATTAACAGGATAGCTTCTGAAGATTATTTTTCCCCATCAGTAGGATATTTCCGTATCCAATATTGTATGCGCCCGCAATCGATTATTGCTCAGTCGCCGAAAGTTCCGAGCTCAGAGAGTTCATTCCCCTCTAGTTTGAATTCCAAATTGCCATCGTAAACCACACCTTCTCTCGATTCAATCACACACAAAAAGCATACTTAAGCCATATTCTGGTGGTGAGACACATTCATTTGAGGACATCGACAAGACAACATCGTTGCCTAACGTGCTGGAGGAGGTGGACGGCGAAGGATCGACACATACACGCGCAGAATTCTTTCCGTTTGGATGCCATTCAGCATCGAGAAAGTTCCGGAAAGATCTAATCATTGCTGGGAAATAATCAGCCATTTCCTCTGGGAATTTTAAAATACATTCATGTAAAAGAGTTTATTTGAAAGTTTTCTATTCATGTAACACTGTGACCAAATATTTTTCAATCAAGTACTATTAACAGGTGGTTATCGAGTTAGTATTAACCACTGGTGGGCTTCCAGTATCGAGGAAAATGTGGAAATATCTAATCGTTACTGAAAATAATCTGCCAGTTCCTGTGGGAATTTCAAATTACATTCATGTGAAAGAGTTTATTTTAATGTTTTCTATCCATAAAATATCCATATAATACATTTGGGTTTGTGATTTGTCAATCAAGTACAGTTAGCAGGTTAGCTTCTGAAGATTATTCTTCAGAACAAGGTTTTTCGTATCCTATATTGGATGCATAAAACCTTGTGCCTCCAACGTAACGCTCTCGTTTTCGAAGTCTCCCAAATATTCATTTATTCATTCATTCAGAATGGATTTAGATTCAACTTCAAACAAATGATCTCTAAATCAACGATAGTCCTACGTCACCCTTGCGGTTATACCATAGATATAACCCACTTCCTGTTTTTTATTTGAATACTTTCAAACATCTACGTTTTCTTACTAAGTGAACGTTAGTGAGTCCAATCACTGAACTCTTCATTGATTGATTACCCTTTGACCCTTTACAATTTCCTTTTATTATAAATTGTCTAGTACTTCTACAAAATTCGTCCTTATAATATAAAATTATTATCAGACACAATTCTCGTTCAAGATTCTTCAAGCATTTGGAAATAACATGTTTCTCCGTTGCATGGAATACATGTTTGATACAGAGAATATTACAAAATAAAGACAGTTCAAATCGGACCATTCCTTCCTCGGTGTGAAGCATTCCTATATTTACTGTACAGGTTCCTCAATGTAGTCGGTATAAACCTACAGTGAAATCACCTGACACAGGGAATAAATATTGAGTATGACTTACCGGCTCGACAGTTGTCTGTTGTGAAAGGAAATGATGCCCAATGTATGGCTAACTAGTGTTGCCAGTATATAATATCAACATCACTGTTATACTGTCAACTGCGAGGGATAGGACGTTGTGTCTTTCACGCACCACACATCTTCCTTCTCCCTCATTCTTTTTATGTTATTTTATTTTTTTGTGTCATGATTTGTCATTTCAATTTATTTTAATTTCTTCAATCAACGCTATAGAATACTTGAAATAGTGTAAACGGATTAAAAAAAATGTACTGCTGCGTGCATTTTATCTGATTACAATCCCAACGGTCTATACTGATCTACATACTCTATCTATTCTTACCATTTGCGTAACACTTGTAAAACGGTTCATAATTCAGAAAGGTTTTTTGTAACTAGCATGATTTTTTAAAGGAACGAAAAATGACGGCAAATTATCTGAGTGATATCCATAAATGCAGTTCGATGATGCTGACGTAATATGTTTACATCCAAATTGGATGTCTACTTGCGGGAATGGACTGCCTTGTTTTGTATACTTTGGCTAGTGCCTATATATACCAGATGAAGCAATCATGTGGCATTCTCGAATTTATGTGAAAGAGAAGGAAGGATTTTGTAGAATTTCATTCTCACACAGTTCATCTCTCGTATCTCGCTCTCGCATGTGAAAATGCGAAAATGGCATACCCTAGCAATAACAAAACAAACAACCGCCGCTCGACAAACCGTAATCCTCTTCCTATTGAAGTAATGATGTTGCTTCACTTGTATATATAATCATGGGCTAGATATAAGTAAGTACTGCACGCACTCAATAGATATAAGCAAGTACTTTACGCACTCAATAACACGCAACTGTCAAAATTGTTCATTGCTTGTGTTTTTTCATTCTTTCCTTGTTCCAGTATCATCTAAATTTCCACAGAGTCAAATTATAAATACTCGCATACAGAAAAACCTACCAGGAAATGGCAACGAAAATATCCGTAGTTTCTCCATACGCTGCACACCGGAACAAATATCCACGTTATTAACGGGAGAAGATACATACATTCCAACTATCTTAATAAGAAATGGAAACAGAATTGAAACTTTTCTTGGTGCAGGCATGTCATTTGTGGATACATGATTTAAAAATATATATACTGCTCGCTAAAACCTCTACTTTAGGTTATCCAGCTGATTATCATTAATGAAACGGTGTACAATGCTCTCCACAATGTAACGTTCGGTGTCAAATCCGGAACTTCATCTAGTTTCAGACTGTCACTCGACCATTACAGTGACTATGTGCTCCTCCACGGTCTAATAGGGGCGAAAACCTTTGGATTTTCCTTCCCGCATTACTTTCTCTGGAGAAAACCCTAATGATTGAGTTGGAAGCTAATATGCTATCAACCCAACTCGCATTATCACTTCTGCAGCCATTCCAACACGCCGACATTGGTTGGCTGCTCCGCCACCATTCTTTTGCTGAAGCGGTTGTCCCAACACGCAGCTTTCATAGACGGTTGTCCCGACACGTCTCTTCCAAGCGGTTTCCCAACACGCGGTTTTCAGGCGGTTGTCCCGACACGCCACTTCCAAGCGGTTTCCCAACACGCAGTTTTCAGGCGGTTGTCCCGACGCGCCATTTATTTTCACAGACGGTTGTCCCAACACGCCATATTTTTAGAATTTCTTCTCTCTATGTCGGGTGATTTCACTGCTTATTAAAATATCCGGCAGGGTCGCCAATGTGAAGCATTCCTATATTTACTGTACAGATTCCTCAATGTAGTCGGTATAAACCTACAGTGAAATCACCTGACACAGGGAATAAATATTGAGTATGACTTACCGGCTCGACAATTGTCTGTTCTGAGAGGAAATGATGCCCAATGTATGGCTAACTAGTGTTGCCAGTATATAATATCAACATCACTGTTATACTGTCAGCTGCGAGGGATAGGACGTTGTGTCTTTCACGCACCTCACACTCGGGTTTAGGGCACACCAACACATTTGGCCTTACATTTTTGCTTATATAGATAGAAGATATAGGAATGCGTTATTCCGTCTGAAAATCCTTTTCCACTTACGAACAAAGATCAATTTCGATAGCGCAAACATCAAATGGATTAACAACGCTTATTATGATGTAATTTTCGAACATGTGGAAATTCAATTTTCCGAACTTTCCGACTTTCCTTCAGAATTTTCCGGTTTTCCCCTCCACTATATTGATCAACGGGAAGAGACGAATACAACAAAATAAAGAAGGCTAAAGTCGGACCATCCCTTTTTCGGGGTTTCCGCTTACCCACAGATTTAGCCTTACATTTTTATTTATATAGAGATAAAATATGGAAATGCGTTATTTCGCCTGAAAATCCATTTCCACTTACGAACAAAGATCAATTTCGGTAGCGCAAACATCGAATGGACTAACAACGCTTATTATGATGTAATTTTCGAACATGTGGGAATTCAATTTTCCGAACTTTCCGACTTTCCTTCAGAATTTTCCGGTAATTCTCTCCACTATATTGATCTACGGGAAGAAACGAATACAACAAAATAAAGAAGGCTAAAATCGGACCACCCTTTCTTCGGGTTTTTCGCTTACTAGCAGATTTTGCCTTACATTTTTATTTATATAGATGAGATAGCGCTTTACACTACAGTAAATAGAAAAATTTTCATTTCTGTAACTGTAGAGATGCTCTTTTCTTTCAAATAGCATTGTATATTTTCTCCGCTTACCGGATTATTACTTATTCCTTTAACCTACGATTTAAATTCCAAGATCCGAAGTTTTGGGCGCTACATTATTTATGCACCACGCCTAATTCTGATTAGATTTTATTGTGGCAAATGTCTTTATAACTGATGAGATAGCAGTTTACACTACACTGAAAAGGAAATTCTCAATTTCTGTAGCTGCAAAGGCGCGCTTTATTTTATCTCTTATACTTATCTCCTTAACCTACAATTTGACTTCAAAAATAATGGAAAAAATACAAACGCTTCGATTGGTCACACATCGAGTAATTTCACTACTCTACTGAGTGTCCTGGCCTCCTATGATATGCAAGTGCACCACGAGTGAGACTAGATGTTGTAGGTGAAAGGGGTCATGCATCATATTCATGATGGATCATGGAAGTTACGCCTGCTCTCGAAGAAGTTGTAGCAATGGACACGGAATAATTATGCGGTTAGAAGTATACTGCAGACTTATTTTTTGTAGTGAAATTTGCTCTGTGGTCAAAGTGAATTCGTCATCTGAAGAGGATATGGAATCGAGACTACCCAATTGCGCCAATGTGACGCAATTTAATGTAATCGAAGATTCCAAAATTACCTCCATTCGTACTAATCCAAAGTGGGTGAATTTGCTTCATTAGGCTGAAAAATATTGTGGGCGGCAACACTGTTGCTTCGAAAATGCGAATGAACAACAAGTGAATGGGCGGGATTCAATTCTTGTTTTTGTGTTTGCTTTTTTTTCAGTTTATTTCGTGACACGTTGAAATCAGCTGTCAATGATACACAACATCGATACGACTACCAGAAACAGTTCACAACATATGTCCAATCAGAATTGTTCGTATTTAGTACCAATTCCTCTATAGAACTTCGAAATGGTAGACGAAGGAACTCGAAAAACACTCAGCAGTATTCCACTGTTACAAACAAAAGCCGGTCCTCGGGAGAAAGATCTCTGGGTCAAACGTTTGAAGGAAGAATATCAAGCGCTAATCAAGGTATTTCGTGCATGCTTTTCATGTTATAGAGAAAGTTCAATTATTTCTATTGAATGTTTTCAAAACTCAGTACGTCCAGAACAATAAATCATCCGATTCTGACTGGTTTCGACTTGAGTCAAACAAGGAAGGCACCAAATGGTTTGGCAAATGCTGGTATGTTCATAATCTGTTGAAATACGAGTTCGATGTTGAATTCGATGTAAGTATGCAGTTTCGATGTATTGGAAAATATTTTCAACAGAGAATATTAGATTCCAGTGACATACCCGACGACATCGCCCGAGATTGCACTTCCAGAACTAGACGGAAAGACGGCAAAAATGTATCGAGGAGGAAAGATTTGTCTCACGGACCACTTTAAACCACTATGGGCAAGGAACGTACCCAAATTCGGCATAGCACACGCTATGGCATTGGGGGTAGGTTGGGCATGGTTTTTCTTCCAATCAATGATCTGATAACATTTCTATTTTTTTGTATTCAGCTAGCGCCATGGTTAGCGGTTGAGATTCCGGACCTGATAGAAAAAGGTGTCATTACATACAAGGAGAAGGGGTTGTCTACACAATCTCCGTAGTATTATTTTTGTTTGTTGTTGTGAAACTTTTATGTTATTTACTTAATATACGTCCCGCTTTTGGCAAGATATATGTTGTTTTTGTATATCATTATTGCTCCTGCTGTCTGTATCACAATTTATTGTAACATTATTTGACCTACTTGAGAGATAGTTTCAAGTACAGATCACCCAGCAAACATTAAATCGTATGAAATGCCATATACATGCGATATACATGCATCCAAGTCATATTTGGATGATTTATGATGCATATAACTGCGTATATGCCATATTTTTTACGCATAAAAATCAGTGTGTAACGATATACAATGCTTTTTACACTGATATGCGATTTGATCCGACAATGTTACCACCTCATCCATTGAGGACATGGAATATCTTGTTTTAGCATTTTATACGATTTTAGATATGTGATCCATATTTTGATTGATATTTTATGCGATTGTGATTTGATACGAATTAATATGTGATTTATCATGTGCAAAGTTATACGATTTAATGTTTGTTGGGGACCCTGCAAACATTAAGTCGTATGAATAGCTATAATTGGAGGCGATATACATACAACCAAGACACATTTGTATGATATATGATGCAGATAACTAGCATATACACACAAAAGTGGAGGCGATATACGTAAATGCCATATTTTGTACGCATATAAAGCCGTATATAACGATATGCGATGCTTTTTGGACTGATATGCGATTTGATACGACAACGTTACCACCCAGCAAACATTAAATCGTATAATTTTGCACGTACTAAGTCTTACAAGGAATCAGAATAAATCATAATCGCATATAATATCAATCAAAATATGTATCGTGTATATTTGAAATCGCATAAAATGTAAAAACACGATTTTATATATCATTATCAAATTAAGTCGCAATTCAGTATAATAAACATCAATTTTATGATGTACATTGTCGTAAAATATATTTAATCCGCATCATATGCGTATATTACGCTGATGCAGTTTGTGTGTCGTATAAGCGTATAATTTAAATCGATTCAGTACTGTAGTAAATCGTGTTGCATGCTGAAGAAAATCATGAAACAGTAAATCATATTAGATCCTAATAAAGAACATGTTACATCATATTGAAATGTCAATGAAATGCTGATGCACGCGAAAGTTTTAACCGCTGTTGAATTAAATTTCAGATAGCCGCGCGAGATAGCTGGTGGATGATAATCCAGACGACCGGAGTTCGAACCCACATCGGAGCAGTTTTCACCAAACATCAATCTGTGTCATTTTAAAAATTCATATTCCACTCCCAACATAAGTCAATCAATCAATTATTATTTCTACGAACATAAATACTCATATATAAAAATGGCGATTCGTGAGGTTATAATAAACATTTAACGAAAATATTTTGCGCCATTTGTTTTTTTTTCTATGTCTGTAATAAATCGTATATGAGTATGACAAAAGTCGTATTTGGTGCTTTGACAATTCATGAATATATTCATATTAGATCGCAATTCGATTCCAACATAATCGCTATTATAGCCGGTCAAAGTTGCATATTCATCCAAACAAATTCGGTAAGCATTTGCCATGTATGTATATGGCCTCCACTTTTGCATGCATATGCCAGTTAGGCGCATTATATGCCAACCAAATTTTAGGGCATATGATGTCCCAGCAAACATTAAGTCGTATGAATAGCTATATTTGGAGGCAATATACATACAACCAAGACACATTTGTATGATATATGATGCAGATAACTAGCATATACACACAAAAGTGGAGGCGATATACGTATATGCCATATTTTGTACGCATATAAAGCCGTATATAACGATATGCGATGCTTTTTGGACTGATATGCGATTTGATACGACAACGTTACCACTCAATCCATCGATGACATGGAAAATCGTGTTTTTGCATTTTATGCGATTTTAGATATATATGATCGAGATTTTGATATTTTATGCGATTGTGATTTGATACGAAATTATATGTGACTTATCATGTGCAAAGTTATACGATTTAATGTTTGCTGGGGTTATACCCAGCAAACATTAAATCGTATAATTTTGCACGTGCCAAGTCTTACAAGAAATCCGAATAAATCATAATCACATATAATATCAATCAAAGTATGTATCGTGTATATTTGAAATCGCATAAAATGTAAAAACTCGATTTTATATACCATTATCAAATTAAGTCGCATATCGGTATAATAAACATCAATTTTATGATGTACATTGTCGTAAAATATATTTAATCCGCATCATATGCGTATATTACGCTGATGCAGTTTGTGTGTCGTATAAGCGTATAATTTCAATCGATTCAGTACTGGAGTAAATCGTGTTGCATGCTGAAGAAAATCATGAAACAGTAAATCATATTAGATCCTAATAAAGGACATATTACATCATATTGAAATGTCAATGAAATGCTGATGCACTCGAAAGTTTTAACCGCTATTGAATTAAATTGCAGATAGCCGCGCGAGATAGCTGGTGGATGATAATCCAGACGACCGGAGTTCGAACCCATAACGGAGCAGTTTTCACCAAACATCAATCTGTGCCATTTTAAACATTAAATTCCACTCCCAACACAAGTTAACCAAACAATTATTATTTCTACAAACATAAATACTCAATAATAAATATATAATATATAAATATATAATAAACATTTCACGAAAATATTTTGCGCCATTTGTTTTTTTTTCTATGTCTGTAATAAATCGTATATGAGTATGGCACTAGTCGCTATTATAGCCGGTCAAAGTTGCATATTCATCCAAACAAATTCGGTAAGCATTTGCTATGTATGTATATGGCCTCCACTTTTGCATGCATATGCCAGTTAGGCGCATTATATGCCAACCAAATTTTAGGGCATATGATGTTATATATACGCTTGTTATGCGATTTAATGTTTGCTGGGCACTCAATCCATCGATGACATAGAAAATCGTGTTTTTTGCATTTTATGCGATTTTAGATATATATGATCGATATTTTGATTGATATTTTATGCGATTGTGATTTGATACGAAATTATATGTGACTTATCATGTGCAAAGTTATACGATTTAATGTTTGCTGGGGAGGCGGTATTCGTATATGTCATATTTTAAACGCATAAAAATGCGTATGTGATCGATATTTTATACGATTGTAATTTGATATGAATTCATACGCGACCTAGCATGTGCAAAAGTTATACGATGTAATGTTTGTTGGGCATGAACTAGAGATCGGATTTTTTTTGAACACGTTAGTCTTTCAGCTTTTTCGAGGACTTATGTATCTTAAAAATAGCAATCATTAGGAGAGAAGAGATAACGTATAACCAATGACAATAGAGCAAATGGTTCGGAAAAGAGTATCGTGCGCTCGCGCATCGAACCGAAATTAGCAATAAATTCTTCAATTTATCTATCTCAATCCTTTTCTATTGCTTCACATATCATCCTACCGCATTTATCTATAAACCCATTTTCTTTCCTGTTTCTCCCTTCTGTATCGTGATAATGACTATGTTATCTAAGAAACGTTCCTGTGCGCAATTAATTTGGATAATAGCTCTAGAATCCAGTTAGTTAGAACTGTCCGTTTTACCGATTTACAGTTGAAAAGCTCTACCAGTAAGATCTCAAATAAGCTGCCTAATTATTATTTATCTGATTGATCCACTCCACAGTATAAATAGGCGATAAACACCAAATATTCCCCATGACCAAGTTTCGAGTCTTCAGCAATGCGCATGCGTAATTATGAACGAATATTACAACCTTCGTTTAGAATTAATATATAACTCTTTGCGGTCGAATGTCTGCTCTCAGCCACCACAGCGGGGAATCATATTGAATACTTCATTCAACCATGCAATAGCTTACACTTTTTGACGAAGGACTACGTCTTTCATTTCTGTACCGCGGTGTAAGTTTAGCGTTTCGAAAACGAGAGCGTTACACTTGGAGTGCAAGGTAATCCCTCTTTGCCAGCTGAACGGAGCGGTATGATAATCACTTCTATCGAAAAAAAAGTCACAGGAGGGTTGTGTCCGAGACACGACCGCATAGTTGACGTAGGATTCCATTAGGCTATCTGTTGATTTTGGATATGTTTGAACAATTACTTCGTTGAACTCTTTAATAATGATTTGGTGGCTCTGAAAAGGGCCGATTTGTTTGGTTGTTGGGTATTGTTTGTTCACTCCACCAGTGTTTACCGAGTGATGATGACAGAAGGATGGTAAACAGTCGTTGAATGGTGTGAATCAGTTGAAAGATACCGAAGTGGAACGAGATATGATGAAACCGCACTCTGTGATCCTAGACGAGATGCCTCCTGTGTTATGTATGGATGAGCTAAAGAAAAAAAAACTCACCAAAGTAATATAAGAGAATTACCAACACCGAACACAATTATTAATTTTTCTCATCAGTAAAACATGTTACTTTTATATAGAGAAAACACATTTGAATTGGAATAGGTAATTTTCTTGCATAATTTTTACTTTCTGAGTGTTTATTCAACCCAATGCGAATTTTAATTGGACTAACAACATCAAATGCTATAAGAAGAGCATGTAGGAAATCACTTTTTCTAATATTTCTTCACTTTTCCAGTTTTTCTCGCCGTATAAACTTTTCTTGGGTTAAAAAATAACACAACAAAACAGACAGCTTAAACCAAACGACCCGTTCTCGAGCGGAAACACACCTCGGTTTTTTTAAAGAAAATTGAAATAAACCGTTTCATATACAGGTCGGACTCGATTATATATAGTTGACCATTTTTTTTCAACAATTATTTTCAAATCCTATACATAATCGAATCTCAAGAAAACAATTTTTTCATTGATATATGAATGTCAAACATTAATAGAAAAATAGCTTTTTTTGTGATTCGATTATGTATTGGATTCGAAAATTATCGTTGAAAGTGAAATTGCGATTATATATAATCGATTACGACCTGTATCAAGTCATTTTTAACACAACTGCTACCATATACAACTTTACACTTACACTTGTGCTAAATTTTTCACAATACACGATCGGTCTTCGATATGAAATTTAACGAAGCAACCAACATTAAAGTTCCAAAATTAAATTTTATTTGCTAGAATTCATCGTATCACTCTCCTTACTTGCAATATAAAAATGCTCCGACTTGCATATATTTGCAACACCGATTTCCCCCGGGCACCTTGGTTTTGATATCTCTGTTAGGGAATACATTTCAGTAGGAACACAAGCCCCCCCCCACTCTTCATTATGTATTTGCCGATTTCCCCCAGGCAGCTTAGTTTTGATGTCTCTGTTAGGGAACACATTTCAGTGGGAGCAAAAGTTCCCCCTACTTTCATGTATTTGCATTGTCGATTTCTGTCAGGCAGCTTGGTTTCGATGTTTCTGTTAGGGACCCGCCGCATGTGTCGTCAATTTCGACCAATCAGAAGTGGGTATTTCCGTTAGGATAGGGGTTGAGATTTTTCAATTGTTGGATAGTTAATTTCATGACATATATTATTTTCTTCAATATAAAAAATTGTTATAGAGTACCGAAATCGATTGACGCAAAAAATTCATCAATCCATCATGAAATGACTGAGCAATAAGCGTTTGAAATTGGACAGTTTTCACAATGTACTCGATTTTCGATATTCAATTTGTACCCCAATATGTTCCCGAAAGACGTAATCCTACGTCAATAAAATGTCCCAGAGTAATATGCTTGTTGATTATTGACCCGAAAACTTGTTTTTATTGCGATGTGAGATGAGAATGGTCACGCTCACACGCCTATGCATTATGCTCATCTCTCCCAATCCCATTTCTTTCCTGCAGCCGGACTGAACGGAGCATTTAGCGAAAACCGAAGTATCGATGATAATTCGATACAGATGGATGCCATTGCATTTGGATTTATTGAAGAATACGGAATGTTTGATATGGTGTAGCAGGGATTCTCAATCTATTTTGGACAAGAGACCCCCTTTTCTAGAATGAAGTGATATCTCCAAATTTCTTTAAAAATTTTATCTTTATTTTTTTCCTTATTCATACAAAGATGGGTCATGCGGATAGAATCAAATTGTTTGTTTCTAACAAGTCGTCATACATAGGAAAATGGGCCCTTTCACAGGGAAAAAGGTTTTCTAACAATAACTTTTTCATGTTTCCTTTGAAAAAACTACAAATAATCCTAACTTTGCTTAAAGTCAAGATAGCAATACAGTATATTCGACAAAGTTTTAGATCTTTTTAAAATATGAACTTTCGTAGAAGACGTCAACATTCTATCTTTTATAGTTTCTGGAATATAAGGCATTTTTGTATGGAGTCTCCTGAAAGAATAATTTTTTACTCGTAACATTTTTGTGTGTAAATTATCAGGTTAAACATGAAAAAAGTCAGCAGAGCATGTAAATCGCGATAATTTATACATAAAAATGTTACGAATTAAACATTAATTGTAATTTTTCAAAGAAAAACATGAAAAACTTGTAGTTCAAAAAATTTTCTGATGTATGGGTGACTTCTTGGAAATTATATGGGCTATTCATATTTATTTTTTCAGAATTTAAAAAAAATGTTTACGAGGAAAATGAATTTTAATTTTCAAAATATTTTTTCTTCAATAATAAGATAAGATTATAAGATATACAAAATGTTGGTTAAAAAATCAAATGTAGGAAATTGTTTAAATTTTCATTAAAAATACCAAACAAATTTTTGAAATTAAAATTCATTGAAAGAAATATTTTGAAAATCAAAATTCATTTTATAAATGTACAAAAGTTCATGTTTTGATAAGATCAAAGACTTTGTCGGATTCACTATATCGCTATCTTGACTTTACACAAAATTAGGATTTGTTGTATTTTGTTCAAAGGAGACATGAAAAAATTGTTTTTAGAAAAAAAAATCCCTGTAAAAGTGTCCATCTTCTGATGCATGGACAACTTGTTGGATATTGTAAAGGCTATTCATATATTTTTTATTTGACAATTTAAAAAAAATACGTTTTTGAGAAGAATGAGTTTTAATTTTTTAAATATTTTTTTTTAGCGAAATTTTTCAAAAAACCTTTTGGGTGATTCAAAAACTTCAAGTATGCAAATATTTGTTTACACAACGTTTCACTTTCATTGAGACTTTTCATTCATGAAAACTTTTTCATTCATCAAAACAACTTAGAAATACGAAATAGACAACATTTATTTCATGCGAATTGTGTCTGTAGTGTCTTGTTTTTCTCATTTTCCAATTTTTTTCCGTATTCAATGTGTGCTGTATCAACGATTCTATGATAAAACACTTTAAATCGTGGTAGTTAAGCATAACTTTTGAAATCGACTTAGAATTGATACATTTCGAATGAACGTTTCCTGAATTTACGATACCTTCGTCTCTCAGCTGCGTGTAGCGTAAACCTAACGTCACAAAATAATAAAAGATTTCTACAGAAGAATCATATTTCAGGATGAAATTCTGGTTCGGCTAAAAACATAAATAAACAAAACCAGAGTCACGAGAATGTTTGCTCCTTTGATCGGAGAAACATTTTATAGTATGGGAAAAAAGTTGCAAGAGAAAATGCAGGGGTTAGACATCAGTTGAATATAGGCTACCCAAAATCAAAATCAATATGGCGTCATTTGTTTACCAACATACCATTTGCGAGGATTGAAATTGTTGAAATCACGGAAATTGCGCTGCTTTATTTCTAACTGCATGCGATTTTCATATTTCGGTTTCACATGGAGGTGTTCACATTCAATATGGAGTTTAAAGTTAGCCACTATTTGACTATATAGCCGGATCGAGTTGTAAACAACAGTAATTGTCAGAACCAAAATGTCAGTAAACCGCAGCAATATTGGGTACACTGGCAATATGAGGGATTTGACGTTTTAGTCATACCCCTGAGAAAATGTGTTTTAAGCAAAGTGCACTTGTACAATTTATTTTATTGACTCCGCACCACCTAGTTCAGGGCCAATTCCTTCAAAAATGTACAGATAAAGGTGAAACAGTTAATGATCTTAAAGTGCGCTACACATACAACGTCCCGTCACCGTTGAGTCAACATAAACTATTTTTTTCCCATGAAAATCGTACCGTTGGTGAGAAGCGAAAAAAGCTTCTCAACTGTAATAGCGCACTTTTAAATAAAAAAAAATTAATGAAAATTTACTTTTCTGTATCAAATATGTACTCCATCTAACGGAGAAAAAAGTTATTTGCAGGTGAATCAAGAATTTTGAGCGAAAATTGTGTCTGAAAATAAATTTATATTATTATGACGAGTTTTGGTAAAAGTAATAGGAAAATCATTATAAAAAGAAATAGTAAAGGGCCAATTAGAAGATCAAACAATGGCGAGTTTTGCGATTCAACCCACGAACGTTCGCATAGTGAGAAAATGTGAATGTTCGAATGAATTCATATGTAGCTAATTCGTTTTTGTTCACTAACTGCTGTCAAAATAAGAGGTTTTTTTCCGATATCGCAGAAACATTCAACGAAAACTGTGTCTAACGATGATTTTATATTATAATAGTAATTATTTGTGGAACAAACAGGAAATGCATCGACAAATGGTTAAGTGAGTGTCAGGACTACATGTGTTAGGTAATCAAACAATATGAAGTAAAAATTTTCATTCAAACTTTTATATTTTTACACTGCACTTGGCCCTTTTGATCTGATAGAGAATAATTTACCTCCCAAGCACTAATATCTCCACCAGACGTCGACATCGTCGCAAATATAAACAAATCAGACTATATAACGCACACTAACAAACCACCGCATTCGTGAAACTGAAAACGTTGTTTTATTACAGAGTCAGTGTGGCACTGACTCAGTTTTAAAAACGAATTCGCTAATAAAAAATGTTTTAGGCGGAACGAAGTTCGCCGAGTCAGCTGGTATTCAAATGAAAATGGTATGGAATTATTTTTCGAATAAAGCCCAATTCATGCATTCATGCAACATGCAGCGGCCGTTATTAAGCCGCCGATACCGCAGTTATCACGCCGACAACACCGCTACATTTGACATGGGTATAAGAGTCATAAATCGGTTCCAAAAATCTACAAAAAAAACTGCTTCATAGAATCTTTCAGAAATTATCATCATGTAACAGGACATCTTCGGAGGGTTTCTACACTTGGATATAAGATGAAGAAACAATGAATTATGCATTCTTTTATTACATTTAATTGTACTTTTGCGCGATTATCGCCTTGTCAATATATTTTATCTGTTAGCGCGGTAATTGAAACTGATTGAAAGACTAGTGGCGAAAAATTGCGTCCACATGGGCTCCCTCACATTATCTTGTGGATTCAGTAGCGCGTTTTGTCGAGTAGATTGTTGCAGCTTTAACTGCTTATAAACCATCGTTATTTGTTACATATAAGTTTAAGTCAATAATAGGTACAGCGGACGTAGTTGGGGTGGTTGGCTGATGTTATCGGTTAGTCTGACCGAGGAACATCGACGGATCTGCCAATCGGTGAACGCCAATCGTTGGATGTAGATGAGCACGGTTCTTCGAAACGTTCCTTATTGTTGGCTGCAGCGTGATGAATGGCTCCTCGATTTTGCAGGTTACGATTGCGAGCGAGATACCTCTTATAAAAGAGTAGTTCGAATTCTGGGCCTGATCCCTGTAAAAATTTTGGGATTTTGATTGAATCAGACTCCGAACCAACATGTACAACATCTTTCGATTTGTCGAATTTAGTTGCAACTATTCCAGTTGATTTCATTGCTCCGTTCCGAGAATCATTTGCGCCCAATACTCGATCACAATTTTTGAAATCATTCTTCGCTTCACCGAATACACTCTCAACTACTTTCGGTGCTTCGTTCTTCTCAAATGATTCAGTTGATTTCATTGCGCCACTTCGAATACATCTTCCGTCCAAAACACGATCAAAGTTATTCGAATCTTTCGCTTTGCCGAACATATTTGCATCCACTTTTGGGGCTTCGTCCTTTCGGAATAAATTAATTGATTCCATTTCTCCATTCCTAAAATCACTTGCGCCTAAGACACGATAAAAATTTTCGAAATCATTTTTCGCTTTGCCGAATACACTCGCAACTACTTTCGGTGCTTCGTTCTTCTCAAATGATTCAGTTGATTTCATTGCGCCACTTCGAATACATCTTCCGTCCAAAACACGATCAAAGTTATTCGAATCTTTCGCTTTGCCGAACATATTTGCATCCACTTTTGGGGCTTCGTCCTTTCGGAATAAATTGATTGATTCCATTTCTCCATTCCTAAAATCACTTGCGCCTAAGACACGATAAAAATTTTCGAAATCATTTTTCGCTTTGCCGAATACACTCGCAACTATTTTCGGTGCTTCGTTCTTTCCAAATGATCCAACTGATTTCATTGTGCCACTTTGAGAACAACTTCCGTCCAAAAAACGATCAACGTTATTCAAATCTTTTGATTTGTCGAATATAGTTGCAACTCCCTTTGGAGCTTTCTCCATCTGAAATAATCCAATTGATTTGATAGCATCGCTCCGAAAACTACTTGCGCCCGGGACACGATCGGAATTTTTGAAATCACCTTCCACTTCGCCGTATATATTTGCAGCTTCTTTCGGAGTTTCGTTCTTCCAAAACGCTTCAGTTGATTTCAATGCGCCGTAATTTTGGAAATCATCCTTCGCTGCTCCGTATAATCGTGCAGAAACTCTTGGAGCTTCATTACTCTGCAATGCTGCAGTTGATTCCGTTGCGCCGCTCCGAAAAACATTTCTGCCCCATTCACGATCCAAGTTATTGGAATCATCTTTCGCTGCTCCGTATAATCGTGCAGAAACTCTTGGAGCTTCATTACTCTGCAATGCTGCAGTTGATTCCGTTGCGCCGCTCCGAAAAACATTTCTGCCCCATTCACGATCCAAGTTATTGGAATCATCTTTCGCTGCTCCGTATAATCGTGCAGAAACTCTTGGAGCTTCATTACTCTGCAATGCTGCAGTTGATTCCGTTGCGCCGCTCCGAAAAACATTTCTGCCCCATTCACGATCCAAGTTATTGGAATCATCTTTCGCTGCTCCGTATAAACTTGCAGAAACTCTTGGAGCTTCATTACTCTGCAATGATCCAGTTGATTCCGTTGCGCTGCTCCGAAAAACATTTCTGCCCCATTCACGATCGTAATTGTGGAAATCATCTTTCGTTGTCCCGTATATTCTTGCAGAAACTCTTGGAGATTCATTCCTTTGCAATGATCCAGTTGATTTCATTGCGCCGCTCCGAAAAACATTTCTGCTCCATTCACGATCCAAGTTATTGGAATCATCTCTCGCCTTGTTGAATATATTTGTAGCACCCTTCGGAGCTTGATTCCTCTGAAATGATCCAGTTGATTTCGTCGCGTCGTCCCGGAAGCCACTTCCTCTCATGCCACGAATCTGTAGTTTCGTTGAAGTGTTGGAATCACCCTTCGGCGCATTGGGTTCAACTGATGATGTTGTTCCGTTAGAACTATCAGTAGGGGCCTGTCGTAAAACATCGCTGAAAAGCGTCCCATTTTTGCCCCCCGCACTGGAGGGCGCCGTATCTTGACTTGCCGTTAATTTATTGCTGTTCAAACAGCTCATATTGCTGGTGGTAGCGATTTGTGATTCAGTAGAATTCAATGGGGGAAATAGTGCCGCCTGTGAGTTGTACGAGTTTTCCGGTTTTGAATCTATTTTGTCCTGATTGTTCGACTCACGTTCACGGTCAAGAGGTCGTTCATGAGGGAGGTGTCCGTTTTTCTTCGAGAGATTTTCGCTCGATTTTTCCGAATTTTTGCCTGAATGTTTTACTGGCTTCCCATTTCCCATGTTTTTATTGCCATTTCGAGAACCACCATTGCTGCTAAGGTTCCTACTGCCATTGATGTCACAGGAACGTTTCGTCGATCCTGTCGTAGAATGCAGAACCGGAGAAGGCACATTGCCGTTCCTGGATTGAATCTGAAAGTTAGAAATCGATTGATGTACCGAGTGGAAAAGAAAATCGCTCATAGTAACTGACCGGTAGGCTTTTGGTTTTAATCAAGTTCGATTTTGTGAATTTCTCATTCGGGGTTGCACTTTTGGATAATTTTATCTCACTTGCCAATTGTTGTTTATGATGAAGTGGAATAGTTTCACTAGAAATCGCCGGTGCGGAAGATAGAACTGATGCCCAAGACATCGTGGAAGACGCCATTGTACTGGTCGAACTACAATCTTCTCCGACAAACGCTTTGTTCCGTTTTTTAGCAAAACTACAATTGCTGTTTTTATTTGAGGTTAAAGCCGTGTTAGGATTAACTTCTCTAGGAGTTTCGAGATATTCTGGAATCGCTTGTTCTTTCCAGACAAATCTTTGTACGTCCGAGACTCGATAGACTTTGAGTTACTCGCGAGCTTGATAAAGAAATCGTTCCAAGCCTTGTAGAAGACTTCCTTTCAGAATGGGTGTGATTATGGCTGGTTTTGTAGTTATTGTTCATACTAATTGTCTTTTTTCTCTGTGCTGTCATCTGCATCTAGCTGATTCTCTAGAGTGATCTTCTCGAACGCAATAATGGTTGAATATGTTTCCTTATATTTTCATCGTCGTTTGGAAGATAAGTAGTGCGAATAGTGTCGGTTAGTCTGACCGGGAGAAATATCGACGGGTCTGCCAATCTTTATTAATTATTGTGAAAATTTATGAGGTTGAAGATCTGAAACAGTACCATAAGCAGCAGGCAAAAGAGCATTGCTTCGGAATACTGCAATCCGGTCCACTAGTCCACACGTTCCCACGCACTAGGTCTATGATATAGTTATCCAGAGGATATAATTTCGATCTTTTGAACTAGGAAGTCATTCATCATTGTTCAGGAAATCCGTCAAATTATTCTTACACGATCCTGAGATTTCGTTGTATTAGGATGAAATCCATACTGTTAAAAAACATTTCATGCGATTTGCGATTTTTTTTGCGAAAATTATTCAGCCAACGGACAGCGAACAGCCCCACAGTCACACAACGTTTTGTCCTACACGAAGCCTGAGAGCGAAATCGCTTCAGAGGATCAATAGTGTGCAATTTTGATCTTTCCGAGGAGTGCGTCGAGCTTTATATTCTGAGAAATATTAAGCTTTTTCAAATACTGTCACTTTTTTTTGAAAATTTGTAGTAGGAAATAGTCCCCCCTATTCTACGCGACGAATGACGTAAGATGCAATGTTGTCGAGTGCGAATGTGGTGACTATAGTTTGTCACTATGATAATAGAAGTCGAGATTTGAAGTCGTGTCCTCTTATGTTAGGGGCTGTCCACATACCACGTGGACAACTTTAGGGGGGGGGGGGGAAGGGGTTACGAAAATGTCCACGATTGTCCACGGTGAGGGGGGTAGGGGTATATCCAATGTCCACGTGGATACGTGAAATAAATATTTGAGGAGAAACAATCACATCTATATTTAACCCTTTGCGGTCGTCTGTCTGCTCTCAGCCACCATAGCAAGGCATCATATTACATACTTTATTCAACGATGTAATATTTTACATTTTTTCTAAACGAATTTTAATGCCTAATGAACTTTTTCAAGAATATATGAGAAGTTTCTATGAATAATAGGTAACGGTACTCGGTCTGAGCAAAATATTATTAGCGTGGAAATATAAGAGAATACCTTCCAAAGGAAATCAATTCCGACCCGGGTTAAAAATCAACGAAATCTGTTTTTCATTTTCAAGAATATTCCTATCATGCTTGTTCTGCGTATTTGACAATAAAAAGTTTAAGTTGGCTGATGTTTTTTTTTTCAAGTACTTGTTAGTGTGAACACAATGGTAGAATTAGTGGTTTTTGAAGATGCTTAAAATGAAATTGCTACAGAAGTAAATAATCTAGCAATTTGGTGTCAGAGAACTAATCATAAAGCAGTTTGTGAAGATTTATCAGGTTAATCAAGAGCTTCTCGATAAGTTATCAAATATCCTATGTACAGTGTTGGAAACAAAAAAGTAAACAGCATTACGCAAAATAGTTTTTCATGATTTTTTTTTGAAAATGAACGTATTTCTTACAATGAAAAAAAAAAATGTAAACAAGCCACTATTTGTATTCATTTTCAAATTTACATAAAACTCCAACTCATTGGATTTTTTCATCCAATATTGTGCAAAGATGCTCTATGGGGTTGGGGTCTGGAAACTGGGATGGCCACTCAAGCATTTTAATCTATTTGGGCTGAAAATAGCGCACCTTCAAGGTGAGCTCGAGATCATTGTCCTGTTGGAAGATATAGCTTTTATATTCATTTTTCTGAATGACGGCTTTAAGTTTTCCTCCAAGACATTGACGTAGGACTCAGCATTCCTCTTTACATAAATCTTGACGAGATTGTCCACCCCATTTCAAGAAAAACAACCCCTCACAAGAAACGATTCTCCACCGTGTTTAACTGTTGCTTAAGTAGGCTGGATAGCTCAAACTTCAGGCTGTCATTTCTTTGTGTTTTTTAACCTTAAACTTACTCTAACTGGTCCAAACAAACTTCTTCCAAAAGTCAGTATGACTGGAGCTCCTGGTCGTGGACCGTCACCATTCTCCTTGAATCGTTTTGCTCAAGTTTTGGTGTCAGAGGATTTTCTTCATTCTAAAATAAATCATGCAAAATGCATACTCTAGTTGCAAATCATGACTTTGTACCAAAATTGTATAAAAATAATGATAATCTTATATAGATACACAGTTGCATGTTTACCCTTTGCGGTCGTATTCAATTTGGACATGGGTGTCATACTGGTCGGAATTATTTTTACTTGAAAGAGCAGTGATGCATAATTTGTATGATAATGAAAGATAAACAAGATTTTTTTCAATTCGTTGTGAACTCTAGATGTGTATTTACTGAATAATGTGTTTTAAAATGCTGTTTTATATAAAAAAAATATTCTAAAACTCTCGTTCGTGTGCCATCTTTCGACACAGTCTCTCAAAATAAGGTCCTGTTTTTTACTACAGTTCGACATGGTAAAAAAGGGTTTGGTGGCTGAGAACAGATATAGGAACGCGAAGATTTAATTTTTCACTTGCATTACTTTTTCCAAAAATGTACATTTGAAAAAAAAAAGAAATTGAAATTTGAGCAATTGAAAACAATTAATACATTACGTGTCACTTCTTTACAAAATCAACAACAAGTTTTTAATTCGTAGACCATCCTTAGTTTCCAATCAATCCAAACAACATATTCGGCCAAGCTACGGCATGTGAAAATTTGAATCTCGCTCCACGCAGAGGTAGCTGCTCGTTCAAGCTCAATAAGACTCGCATACTGCCTATTCTTCGTGTGATCAATCTACATAAGTTATCGATTGGAGTGAGAACTGGTAAAAAAGCAAGGTAGTCCAGAATCGAAGCCCCAGTCCTATAAACCATGTAAAAGACTTCCGACTTTAATTAAATGATGCTTGATTCTGTTGGAATAACACGGTGATTTCGATGCAAAACGGCAGCAAATGATTCAAGAATACTTCCTTGAACTCCTATTGACATTCTTTGTTTTGAAATGGCTTTGAACTTTTCAGTTCATTCGCCTCTAAATCCTTGAACTCCTAATTTCTTATTCGCGTGAGTGGAAAAGTCATTTGAAACAGTCCCTTGAAATTGAATAAGGGTGCAATCGAGGTGTTTACTTGATAATTTTTAATAAAAAAAAACTGGAATGTCCACGTGGACAACAGGGGGAGGGGGTCTGGTCAATGTCCACGCTTGTCCACAGAGGGGGAGGGGGAGTCTAAAATCGTGCTTTTTGTGTCAACGTGGTATGTGGATAGCCCCTTATCGACTCTGGTATCAAATACGAGCTAAAAAGTAGGGTGGCTTCCAGAATAAAACGAGAAACTTCATTCGCTGCGCAGAATAAAGGGAAGTGTTTGTCATGATGAGACGAAAATGAGATCGACTTGACAGATCGATTTGGAAGGATACAAAGAGTTTTCGGAGAGAGGCTCAACGATGGCATGGAGAAAATGGTCACTGTACAAAAATGACAAACAAAAAAAGACTCGAGGAGGAATCCGACATCGAAAACGGATTTGTTTGGTTACGGGCGTTATGTGAGATAGACGTTTGTACCGGCATTCGGTCGAAAAAAACAGGAGTAGATCCATCGACGAGCTCCCGGTTTACCAACACATGCTTTGACTTAATGGACCACTCCTATGTCCAACCATGAAAGACCAGCAATCTTTCTCTGGACAGGCTATTCAAAAACATGAATAAGGAACCCTTTCAACAATGTCAATATTCGCAAAAGAGGGAAGACCCACAGATCTACTTTTGCCACCAAGCAACAACTCCCTGAAACCCGTTTGGGTTTGAAAACTATAGAGTTACGTTTGAGGTACAAGGTTTTGAGCCTCAATGTCTCTTTGTCGACTGAACGAAGTGACATGATTATTACTTCATTCGAAAGATAAAATGTCTACGAGTTATATGCTTTGAAAGCAAACTATCGATAGAGTCGAATACACTGAAGAAATTGTAAGTCTCTATAATTCAAGACAACAACAACAAATGACTGAAACCACAAAACTCTATAAATATGGATACCTGTTTGAAATTTCATCTCAGTCATGAATGATATGCGGGTGATGCAAGACACGACTGCCAAAGCAAGATTGTCGTTCGCTTTGTGCACAACGTCGTCGAACAACTTGTATGTAGCGAAGGCAAAATATTCAGCAAGAGAAGCAATCATACAAAACTGGTGTAAAATGTATTCTCCGCTTTCTCATGTTTGCTCTCTACATAATACATTGCTTGTCACTAATTCTCAAACTCTTTTCCCCCTTTATGAGTGATATTATTTGTATACCATTTCCAATAGACAAAATATAAGTCGCCTCCAATCAGTCTACATTAATGTTGCACTCGCTCTTCATTCCTCACAACACCCACTTCCCGTTTAGGAAATTCGTTAAGTAAATATCGTTTTTCGGTGAGTGTCGAGCGGGAATTTTTTTTTTTTTTTTCTTTCTATATTATAGTGACTTTCAACACATTTCGGTTGGTTCGTCACTTTTACTTCCATTTTTGGAAGAATGTCGGGAGTGAGAATTGAACTCGTGATCTCTGCGTGAGAGGTATGGATGTTACCTCTACGCCAGATCGCCTCCACACGAGCGGGAATTGTCTTTCTTAAGATTCATTGTACCCCTAATAAATTGCCGAAAGACGTGATCATACATGACTGAAAAAAAAATCACAAAACAAAATGTATTTAATCGCAGTAATATATGTGATCGTCCATGAAAAAAGGGACCTAGTACGAGTTTTTTGACAAATTCACCTTTTCAGCGATTCGGGACCGGAAAACTCTGAAAAATCGTTTAAAATAACTCCGAAGTCTCTAAGTCGAATATTAACGCCGTAAATACAGTTTTCGTACAAGCCCGATAAAAATATTTATTTCGAAACGCATGAAAAAATTTACAAAATTTCATTTTCTTTTTCTAAGCGATCTGTTTGCTGTTTCTTTAGCATCAACGTTGGTTTTTCTTTTCAAACCACTTCGGCTCCTCTTCTGCTCATTTTCGATTTTTTTCCACTTTTCGAGAATCTGAAACCATTAAATCAATTTTTAGATAATAATTATTATGGGGTTGCTCACCTTCTTCACAGTAGTGATTGTGAGTTTTGCGGCAGCGGTAGCTGTTTTCTTCTTCCCGGAGCGCCAGATAATTTGTCTGCAGCGATGACATCTATTCGGTTTCTTCTTGGCGGCTGCCTTCTCCCTCGCTACTGACTCAATGACCACCAAACGTAAAGTGTTGGTTTTTTCAATGCCCAGCAATTCTCAAGCGGAAACATTTTTCGATGTTGATGCTTTCTTGGTCGCCTTCTTAGAGGTACCATTCTTCTCCCCGGTGGATTCCCTTTGGGCCTTAGGGGGAATATTTAACGAGCCCGACGCACCAATGCAGTTTGTTTGCACAAACTGCCTCTTGGTGACACCGAGCATCAGCCCTTTCATGATGAACGAAGTTAGCTTCGCCACAATAGCGATAACATGCTATATTTGCTGTACAATTATAACTTAGTGGATTTCCGAGCGGGTACCCGTACAGATTTGTCTGTGTGGTGATGAACGATGAAATCAACGTCAAAGCTGATTTCAATCAGCTCCCTTATCTGGAATTTTACGCCGTCTTAGAACGTGGAAAGATCAGCGACCATTCGAGACCAAAAAACCATCGGTTTTGGTAGGCCATTGGGAGTTGTTGACTAAAGAGCAAAAGCTCCATTTCTTCAAGCTCGATGAATCAACAAGATTGCATTAAAGAGTGTCTGCAGAAACGATTGCTGCCGTTTATCCATCACGAAAAAGATGCCCAGAAGTGACACGCGAAAAATAATATCAACATTGTACTAAAAGACTGCAATCGTCCAAACAGCCCAAAGAGCCCAGGTACTGAACAATCGTATAGAAAAACCTGAGAGAATTGAAAGGAACGTCAAATAAGAGAAAGATTTTGTAAAGATGTGGAAAATTTCCGGAACGATATCAGAAGCGATGAACAAGCAGAGAATAAAATGCACCAAAATCCTACATCAACACGGTCGTGTGACTGGACACCCTCTACTATAATTCCTAAGAAAGACTATTGATTTAAAGGAAGCCTAAAATTGGTAAATGCTGTAAACAAGCCATCACCATATCGCAGGACATTTTCGGACAGTTTCTACGCCTGAAAATTATGATAGAACTAGTATTTCTGTATTATTTTGTTCGTTTTAATTACTTTTTTGCTCAAGTGTCCTCTTATCATCATCATCAGCATGTTTTCCGTTAGCGTGTGGTTGTCATCATCGTGAAATGGTGTCTCAGTGTTCCTCTGTGTTCACCGAGGAATCGCGCCCTCATTTCCGGTTGTTTGTTTGTTTGTTTTTGTATTACTTTGTGTGTATGTAAATCGGGATCGGTTCACCAGCCAATAGATTCTGCTGTTATTGTTTACTTCATGTTTTAAATTATGTGTTTAATTTGCTCATCGATTAAGGATATTTCAAATACAGGATAAGTTGCAATGTACTTCCAATTGAATATTATTCATATTTTGCGCTGTTTCGTAAATTCAATTATATAATTTGCTCATTACGGCTCCACATCGGCGCTTGATCTACTCCACTTTTCGCTCCTGATATCAAACTTTCTGCTTGTTTGTCTATGGTATGAAATTCTATTGAAGCTTTAACACTAAGGAGCTTTCCATATAAGCAAATACGTAGGAATAGCGTTTGTGTGAAACGAAAAATGTTAATGAATTACAAAAAGAAAAAAAAAATATCAGCAATAATTCAAACTGATGAAAAAGATTAGTAACGAAAAATCGCCTTGTGATTCAATCAGCGCGCGTTAAAAAGAATGCGATGAATATAGTTCAAATGAAACAGAGAAAGAAAAAGAATGGTTGAGTATCTACGGTTCGATAAAACTAGTTCAAAGAGTAAAATTTAAGAAAATAGAACTGTTTTCCGTTCAATGTTTTAGCCATTACTGCCTACTTCTTCTCGTTCCAAGCATCGTTCCCGGTGTTTGCCGGTGCCCATATCGAACTCAAACGGAAAGGATCATATGCCGGAACCGAGGAAGAACTGCCGTTGACTCCGTTGACATTATCCTGTAGATCATGCAGCGCATTCTGTTGAGTAGGTTGCGGTTGCGGTTGCTGTTGTTGTTGCTGTTGCTGCTTTAGCTGCTGTTGAACCATCGTCATCTGTTGCATCTGAGCTTGAGCTAATAACGCAGAATTTGGGTTGGGCTTCACCGGTGAAAAGCCCGGCGGAGCACGAAGTGGCATTTGGGGAGGTCGACTGCTGCTTCCAGGGTTGAGCCAGTTATTTGTTAATCGCGAATTCATAGGCATAGCGGATGTAGTTGGGATATTTTGCTGATGCTGTGGGTTTGTCTGATTGGGGAACATCGACGGGATCGCCCACAGGGAACGCCAATCGATATGTGAAGGTGAACTGAGTTCTTCGGATTTTTGAATCATTTGCCAGAGGATTTGATTCGAATCCCAATCGCACTGATCCACCATAGCCATCGGCTGATTAACCGGGTCCATGTCACCGCAGCTTTTTAATCCGTGTGCACTGTTCAAACCTCCGAAAGCTAATTGATTCTGATTATCCATCCGTCCACTGTTGTTGGTAGAAGCAAAAGAATTATTTGCTGCCCGGAATTGCTCGTTACCGTTGTGATTGAAATCTGCGAATGTTTGCGAAAAATAACTGTCCGGATTTGATAGATCGCCACCACCAGTGGAAGCCGGTCTGTGCATAAGATTTCCAAAAGGTTCCCAACACTTCGGTGCTGCCAATGGCGACTTCTTAGCGGTTCCGATCGGACCAAGCTCCGAGCCAACATGAACACTGAGATCTTTATCCAACCCAACATAGCAGTCGTCTTTCGCTTTGCCGAACAGACTTGCAGCAACTTTTGGAGCCTCGTTCTTCTGAGATGACGCAGCAATTGAATTCATCGCGCCACTACCAAAACCGGTTCCTCCCAAAACATGATCCAAATTAGTGTTCAAATCGAATTTCAGCGGTTTCGGGCCAACAGCTAATGTTGTTCCGTGAGAGTTACCGGATTTTTCAGTGGTGGCCTGCGCTACAACATCGCTGAAACGAGCCCGATTTTCACCCCAAATGCTTGAAGGCGCCGTAATTTGACTCGTCGGTATATTATTACTGTGGAAAAAACTCATCGTATTGGCGTTGGTTCCACCGATTCCTGATTTGGATGAATTCGACGGGGGAAATTGTGCTTGCTGCGACTTGTGCGAATTTTTATGGTTCGAACCTTTTTTATTCTGATTGTTCAACTTACGTTCGCGACCAAGTGTTTTACCATATTTCCGCGGTTGCAAGGAATCGTTCTGAAAGAGAGATTCACCAAATTAGTGTATTGTATTTAACGACATCCCGAGGCGTCTCGTCCATATGTGCACCTCGTGCACTGTACAAACTAATATTTTAGAGAGAGAGAAAAAAGTAGCGCCCCTAGTATGCTTATAAGCACATACTCTAGTTCAATGGAAGAAACCTATGGAAAGTAAGAAAATCATACGGAACTTGGCTACCTCATGTACATGAGCGTTCTTGATTATAAAGAAGAACAAACGGCATAAAACGAGGACGCAAAATTTTGGTTTCAGTTCCTACCACTTTACTTTATTCTACGCTCCCTCAGTCCGCGCACTCTCGCTAGTGCACCACAATTAATAAACACGGATTGATAAAATTGTGTTGATGTTCTGGTTGAGGGAGTTTTCTAGTCTAGAAATATGAAAAAAAACAATTTTCTATAATCCTAGAAAGCACTTTTCGTGAATCCCATCCATTTCGAGTTATAAGCATTTTAGCGATGCGGTTCTAATCTAGTATGGTCTTGATGCAAAACTTCAAACGCGTTTTTTCTCGAAACTAGCGTACACGATATTTCAAGTTCTACTGAACCGATCTATGTCGAATTTATATGAATACAATGTATATGCATGTCTTTATGTGTATGCATGTCTTTATCGCATGAACCGTACGACTTTTAGAGCTTATCAAGCTTTGGGTGAAGCTGAGATATTGACAAGTTCTGCATCGCAAAATGTTTTTATGAGTAAGCTCTAAAAGACTTTCGAAGACAGTTTGTATGTAGAATTTAAAAAATAGAAATTAGAACAAAAAAAACAGTTTTTTAATGGTGGCCCTAACGCAACTTAGAAAAAAGCGCTATATCGGTTATTTCGAGAGATACCGAAAAACTTTGTTCTACAAAGATGTCTCAAATAACTGGGACTACACCATTATCGAACTATGTTTACCTCTATCTATACAGATAAGAAAGTTAGATTTTTAATTTCATCGAAAATTTTGGTCACCCTATTTTTAGCATCATAAAAATGAGCGCTCTATCATTGTAACAACTTTGTCGAAGACTTTTTTGTCTAGAGAATAAATGTCGAGCTCTAAATGCTAATTTCCACGTCAATGCATCTTCTGGACCATTGTGCAAATTGTGGGAATAAAGTGAACGGCAAAAAATTCATTTTTCAATTTAGCTTCGTTAGGTCCCTAATGCGATTGCATATTTCGGAATATAATTTCCATTGCTAAGTAGAAATGGAAAGTCTCATCATTCCCTATGCAGTTGGGAGAGTCTCTGGCAGCTTCATGTCAAGGCTTCGTTTTTGGACAACGGAGAAGAGTAAGAAGTCAACTTTTCGTACATAATGACGTGTTTTTTGACACTGAAGAAGCTTCCAGAAAATGGGTGGAAAACAAATCCCAACACAGGTCCGAAATTTAATTGTGCGTGACTTCCACCGTAACGAGTCTCAACGAAACATTGCTGAGAAGTATGGGGTAAGTCGGGTTGCGGTCCTGCTGGTCATCCGGAAACATCAGATGCTCGGCAGGGCGGCCGATCGCCCGGGAAAAGGACCGAAACGTACGACTGATGCAAGAACGGACACGCTAATCATCCCGAAAGTAAAGAAAAACACACGACAAACGACCAATCGGGCGATTAAAGAACGGTTGAAATATGACCTTTCCAATGGCACCATTCGGCGATGCTTGGTGGAACGGAATCTGAACGCCAAAAAGCGACCGATGATCAGCAACACCAACAAAAAAATGACTGCAGTTTGCGAGAGGCCATGTCAACAAGCCGCTGGAGTTCTGTAAGCGCGTTATTCGATCGGACGAGTCCAAGTTCGAGCTGTTCAACAAGAAAAGGTGACTCCGAGTATGGCGGAAGAGCGACGGGGGCCTCCAGGACCGGTATGTACAACCGACTATGAAGCATGGTGATGGAAGCATCATAGTGTGGGTCTATTTCTCGTGGGTTGGGGGGTCGTTGGAGGAAACTTAACGCAGATCAACGGAATTATGACTGCCGATGGTTACATCGACATTTTGTACAAAAATCTGGAAGAATCCATGCTGAAAAGGGGCTGGATGATAACTACAGCTTTCAGTAGAATAATGATCCGAAGCATATTGCGAAGAAAACAGCAGCATTCTTCTATTGACCCGGACCAAACTAATGGTGTGACCACCACAAAGCCCCAACTTGAAACTTTCAAGCGTATTTATAGATCCTTGTGATATCACCAATATTTTTAAATTTTTGTGATCTCCATAGTTTGCTTTCAGAAGAATCTTTTTTTTTGTGAATAAGTAACAAACATCACCCATACACCTAGTATTTTTCGAAAGTGCTTGTCATACCACTTCGTTCCACCAACAAAGTATTAACGCACAAATCCTTGCACCCAAACGTAATGCTCTCGTTTCCACAATTCAAAACTCACACCCCAATACAGATGCAAGAATGATGTGGTGCAAAAATAGAGTAGCACTCTCCACCAGACTGCATGCCTCCACCGAAACGAAATTACACCACTATGTACGTAATCTATTTACCATTCTTTCTTTGTCTCGATCAAAACAGCTGTGTCTCACATCAGTATTGAGAAAACCTGTTGTCAGCTAGTTGGAGCGAGATTGCGTCTTGATTAATGCTGATCATGGTTCAAATAGGACATTGGAAAGAGCCAATTTGAAAAACTGAACTGTACTCTCGGCCTTATGAAAAGCTATTTGAAAGACCTCGCTGTTGTCTGGTCGCTAACTGGATGACTAATAAACCGTGAATGATGTGATATAGTGAATAGCTTGTTTATATGCAATTAATTGAAAACGGGCCGACCTTATATTGTAATATTTTCTCTAACCACACTGTCCGTAGAACGAACGCTGCATTTGCTATTCATAATGCTCTGTTTTCTGATTTATAACCATTACTGAATGACATCAAACGACGTCCTACGTCAAAAAAAATTGTAACGATTTCTGAGGTTTTCGCTTCGCTGGTTTAAAATGAAGTAACACGGGATGGGCCAACCAGTAGGTTGAGTATAGCTGGTTTAGCCAATCCCTTAAAATTTTTAGATAAAGAAAACAATATTCGAGCACTAAATAACACGTTGAGTGCCAAGGTTTTATATCGACTCGATGGAAATTTTGAAACGTATTAGGGCCATCATTTCTTATAGTAATGAAAGGTATTTTCGTTTGAAAGGGAATGCTTATATGCTTATATTAGTTACCTTTATTATCATATGTTATACTGTCAGTCACCAGTGACTGACGCAGTCTGAGTGAAAACTCGGTGCCAGTCATCGGTCTATGTGGCAGTCAACGCATTAACCCCCATTTTGCAACTTTGAGTAAAAATTTTACTGAGTCGTTTTGATCACATGTGTCATTTGCAACAGAACTTCATTGGGTGTCCGCTTCAAAACTTTTACGCGCACCGATCATACGTCTTCATGTGGAATCTATTAAAGATACGGATTCCTGGCATACTTTATTGGAAACTGATCCAAACTCGTGCTTTGTGCTCCCTTGGCCGAGTGGTTAGCGTCATAACTAACATGCCGGGTGTTCGGGTTCGATTCCCGTTCTGGTCGGGGGAATTTTTCGTCAAAGAAATTTCCTCCGACTTGCACTGTGATCACGCGTATTCTAGAGCTTGCCACTCAAAATGCATTCAAGGCGTGTTATTTGGCATAGAAATCTCAACTAAGTACTAATAAGTAATACTACGTTGAGACGGCGAAGTTCCTCTAGGAACGTTAGTGCCATTGAAGAAGAAGAAGAAGAAGAAGATCCAAACTCGTGGGCGTTGTTCCTAGTGATAACATCCAACAACAAGGCATGCTATGCTAATTCATTGTTTGTTCGAGGTGTAATAAACTGGAACTCATTACCGCCCGCTGTGAAGCGTTCCCCATCGGAAGCAATTTTTAAGAGTGGCTCCATCAAATTTTGGAACCGAGTAAACTGAATTTATTTATAACTAGCTGACCCGGCAAACTCCGTCCCGCTCAAAATTTGTTTTTTGTTAACAATATCTTCAAACATTCACGTTTTCTTACTAAGCGCAAGTTCATGAGTCCAAACGCAGAACTGTTCATTGATTGATCTTCTAATCGATCCCGTTGAATTCATCTTTTACTATAAAATTCCTAGTACTTCCACCAAAACTCATGATTATAATATCAGATTATTTTCATACACAATTCGCGTTCAAGATTTTTCAACCACTTGCAAATGACATGTTTCTCCGTTACATGGAATAAATGTTTGAGGGGAAGGGAGAGGGGAAGAGTGTCTATTCACCATAAAAACGTTTTGTGCTCCCTAAAATTTTCACATGCTAAATTTGGCTCCATTTGCTTAATTAGTTTTCGAGTTATGCAGAAATTTGTTTTTTATTTGTATGGCAGCCTCCCCTAAGAGAGGGGAAGGAGTATCTGATCACCGTAAAAACATTCATTGTACCCTAAAACCTTCACATGCTGAATTCGGTTCGTTTGCTTGATTAATCTCGAGTAATGCAGAAATTTGTGTTTCATTTGTATAGCATACCCTCTCCCCCTAAGAGAGGGGGGAGGAATCTCTTACTACCATATAATCGTTTATTGCACCCTAAAACATCTATATGTTCAATTTGATTTCATTTGCTTGATTAATTCTCGAGTAATACAGAAATTTGTGTTTCATTTGTAAGGCAGCCCCTCACTAAAGAGAAGAATGGAGAGTGTATCCATCATAGAAACATTTATTGCACCTTAAAACCTCCACATGCCAATATGTGTATTATTTTTAAGGAACCCCCTCTCCATTCCAGAGAAGGGAGGGGTGTCATACCATCATAGAAACATTTTTCGTACCCAAAAACCCTCACATCCCAAATTTGGCTTCATTTGCTTTATTAGTTCTCGAGTTATGCAGAAATTTGTGTTCAATTTGTCTGGCAGCCTCCCCTTAGAGAGAGGGGAAGAGTGTCGAACCACCATAGAAACGTTTATCAATCCCTAAAATTTTTATATGCCCACTTTGATTCCATTTGCTTGATTAATTCTCGAGTTATGCAGAAATTAGTGTTTCATTTGTATGGCAGTATATATATATATATATATATATATATATATATATATATATATATATATATATATATATATATATATATATATATATATATATATATATATATATATATATATATATATATATATATATATATATATATATATATATATATATATATATAGATAGATAGAAAGAAAGATAGATAGAATGAATAGAATAATAGAGAATAGGTTAGATTATTATTATGTCTGCACCAAGTTCAAAACCGGAGGTAGCAAATTTTTCAAAAGATTTACTTCTGGATAATAAACAAAAACAAATTGTGGGTTGCTCACGCTCACCGTGTTGGTGCATAACTAGTCAATTTACCCTCGAGACGCCTCTAACGAAATTACAATCGCCATTTTACTCACCTTTCCACTTTGTTCATTGGGGAGGTGTCCGTTTTCCTTCGAGAGATATTCTCTCGATTTATCCGAATTTTTGTTGGAATATTTAACTGACTTTTCATTTCCCACATTTTTACTGCCATTTCGAGAGCCACCACCGCTGCTGCTGCTGCTGCTGTTGCTGCTGCTATTGATGTTATAAGAATCTTTCGGCTGTCCTGTCGTAGATGGTGGAATCGGAGACGGCACATTTCCGTGCTTGGATTGCATCTGAAAGTTAGTAATATTGTCGATTGATGTACGGAGTGAATGCGAAAATCCCTCGTAGCAACTGACCGGTAGGCTTTTGGTTTTTTTAACGTTCGATTTCGCGAATTGCTCTTGACAAGGCTGTAGCTGTTGTTGATTTAACGTAGCTTTAGACTGCTGCTGCTGTTGTTGCCGCTGTTGATGATGATCATTGTTAATACTCTGATTTTCGAGGAAGTTGTTCACATTGAGCGTTGAATTCGATTCTAGTTTTAAGTCACTGGGAGCATTTTTCTTCAAAGTATTCTCATGCTGCGGCTGATTTGCGGTTGCACTTTTAGGAGATTTAATCTCACTTGCCGATTGCTGAAGCGGTAGAGGCAGCGGCGGAGTTGTTTTGCTTGAAACCGCGGATCCGGAAGACGAGATCGACGCAGAAGATATCGTTGAAGACGTCTCCGAACTGTCAGTAGCAGTCGAACTACAATCCTCTTCCACTGAAGCTTTGCTTAGTTCTTTGGCGATACTATTGTTGCTGCTGCTGCTGCTGCTGCTGCTATTCGAGGTTGAAGTTCGTACAGGAGTTTCCTCCTTAGGAGGAGTAATAGAGCGACGATATTTCTGAGACCGTTTTTCTGGCTCAGGCGAAGCTTTACTTGTCGGTGACTCGATAGGCTTTGAGCTCGAATCACTTCCGAGTTTGGTGGTGAAATCATTCCAAGATTTGTTTAAACTAGTTGCGTTTCCATTCGGAATTTTAGCGTTTTGTTGCTTTGAAGAAGGCTTCTTTTTAGAATTGTTGTGATTATGACTGGTTTTGGAGTTATTGTTCAGACTTATTGTGTTTTTCTCTGCACTGTCATCCGCAGCCGCCTGACTCTCAAGAGCGATTTGTCGGAGATCCAGTGGTGGTTGGATGGGACCCCGATCCCTGGACATATTGAGAATATGATCATTGATAACGTTATTCGCGTCTAGGAAAGCTGTCACCAAAGTTCCAATGAAAACAACCGACAGCACGCAGATCAGAACGACTCGTAGCATCGGTTCGAACCAAGGTCGTTTCAAACTCAAGCCACACATTTCTAGCCCGTGTGCCGGAACCGTTCCCAGCAGTGTGAAATTCACCGGAGTATTTATGTTCGTATCGAAGTTCAGGGTCCTTGTCACTCTTGCCAAAGTGAAATCCGGAGAAAAGGCTATCTCGATTTTCTTACTCGCGTTCGGCAGCAGCTCAAATGGTGAGCAATCGAGAATCTTAAATCCATAGCCCTCACAAAGAATATCCTCCACTCGAATGCCAGATATAGTAATGGGAACTTCTCCGTAGTTCCGTGCCGTAAACGAACGCTTCGTCTGAATGTAAACTTCATTCTCCTCCACGTCGGGTTCTTGTAGTTTCGAGCACATCTTCAAATGTTTGTCGGTGATTTCAAATTGCAACGCCGTTGGTGAACCAGGTTTTCTGTTACCGAATTTGAACTGTGGCACGACGGCTTTCGCCTGTATCCAAACGGCATCGATCAATGTCAGATTGTTACGCATGTAGAATATCGTCGAGTATGTTCCGGGTTCTTTGGACGTAAACTTCACCGCTATCTTGAGAAACGATTGAGGCTTCACGTAATTCACATAGATATCGTCGTAATCAAATAGGAAAAAGGAAAATACGTTTTCCCCACTCAAACTACAGTTTGCGCACTTAGATAAAACCTCTTGCGGGATTGCGCTCACATCCTTACCCTGGACGTTAACGTCGTGAAGCACCAAATGAACGAACAAAATCTGATCCGACGGATTGTTGATCGTGATAAGTTTAACCGCTTCTTGGTCCACCTGCAGTGTCGGGAAGTGTATATTTTCCGTCAGAAGCTTCGGCCAGACCAGATCTACTGTAGCGTTAAACTCAAATTTCCGAATCGGTTCCGTTGTCAGCTGAAACCGAATGCTTTTCATCGATTGCTTCATCTCGGTGTACAGTCGCAGCTGCTGTTGCAGTTTTTCGCTGTCCAGCTTCCGATATTGCTCATAATTATCCAAAGTGGCCATCCATTTCACCCCGAACGGTTTGGAAAGCAGATCGAAGCTGCTGTAGCAGTCCGTCTTGCAGTACGCTTTCGGATCGAACACAAGCCGACCAATGTTGGCTACCGTGTTCGGATGTATCACTGGATGTCGGTTCTCCACAGCGTATTCTATTCCGTCTACATCGGTCTTGATGCCCTCCACGTGTATCTTGGATAGGAACGTTGAGTGCGCTGTCAGATTGAGCGAGCATAATTTTCCCTAGAGGGAGAGAGAGAGAAATACATCGAGAAAAAATAATTATTAGATGGGGAATATTCATATCGTTTCTCAGACGGGTGCTTATATTCTGGACGTGTATTCACAGCATGTTCTGTTTACTGGTCAAAAACATAACAGCAGGTCACTTGTTTACGTTTGCAGAGTTGTTTTCAAAATGCCACGAATCGAATTGGAAACTAAAAAAAAGTGTTGCTCATTTGGTAAACCGAGAATAACCGAGGGTATAACATACAATCAAATCGTAAAAAGACCGAAATTTGTGAAACGCATGACTGGTAAGTTCCCTGGAGGCTCTGCCAAGAATCCCAATGACTGCATTTTAATGGACGAGACAGATGCCCAAGAGAACTTCAGAACACTGCGAGGTCTACAGTTTTAGAGAGTGTGCCCACTACGGATACGACTGTCGCGGTGGAGAAGTTCGGCCAAAAGGTACTAGTCTAAATCTTTACTGATTCAAAATATGTTTGATTTTTTTTGTTTCAAATAAACTTAAGAACTGGAACTGGTGATCTCTAGGTGCAGCGGTATTGGAGGCTGCACCTACCAGTCGCCGGTCTGAACTCCTTCTCTTGACCGACCCGAGCGTTCAGATGACCAATGACGATTTTCATTATTATAATATGTCGTATTTTGAACAATGTAGAATTCTTCTTCGTCGTCATAAATGCTACCTAGATGGGGACTATGTCATTGGGACGTTGATGATGCTGATGTTGAAGAAGAGGCCTCGCATGCTCAGTCCGCACATTCTTCCGTTGATCGGCCACCAGCTATCACCCGTTTCTGCTTCTCCTCCATTACTATAAAAGCTGTACCCAGTTCGTGTGTGTTGTCGACGCTCTGGTAGATGGTATAACCACCTTGAAACGATAGCACAATCGAACATTTCCAGCACATCTCCTGAAGCACTACGATGTTGGAATTGCCGGATTCGAAAACTCACAAGAAAACTGGAACACTACAGTTCCATGTCTCGAGTTTCCAATCTCTAGTCCGTATTCTTTGGTCTAGACCGATTGTTCTGTCTCGAATTTCTCTGTGAATTTTCCTGTGCATTTTATTTTTTCGGATGGCTTGCAGGACCAGTACCAACCATCTGTCTCGCCATAGGATCGGAACCCCTGCCTCTGTTTAGAGTCCCGCACTGGCACGAGGAGAATGACGCTGTTTTGAGCCTCACCTCAATGGTGAACAGACGTTCGGAAAAGACCCATTTGCCTGTCAGCATACGATCAATATCACAGCAGGATTGGTTACCCGATTTTCATTATGGTTACTCGTACTCCAGTCGATACCACGGGGGGTAGCGATGAGAGTTACTGGGCAAGAAGCTGAGGAATGGATTCTACTACAGGCCTGCAGGTAAACAAAGTACCGATGGTACGCCTCGTCCAGTCGTTTACCAATGGGATGGTGTACCGATTGAAGATAGCACTCTATGACTTAAAGCAGTCGAGCCGAGTATGGAACTCGCAGCTCGATAGTGTTCTCCAGAAGTTCGGACTAATTCGTTATTCAGTAGATCGTTGTTCATACTGAATGACACGTGGACACAAGCTGATTTTTCTTTCAACTAGCAATAATCGCACCTCGGATGTACCTCATTGGTTACGATATCGCCACTGCGCAAAGCTGGAGATAAGCTGATATTTGTCACTATTTACGTTGATGATTTCTTGATCCTACCCAACAATCGGAATCTAAAACGAAAACTGAGTAAGTATTTGTACCAGCAGTTCAAGATGAAGGATCTCGGGGAAACCAAGTTCCGTTTGAGTATCCGGGTAACGATATATTGAGCAGAAAAAAACTGTGGCTCGATCAGCAAGCATACGTAGTGGAAATCATCGAACATTTTGGCATGACCGAAGCCTGTATCAACGCCTGCGGTCTAAGTGTACGATTGGGGAAATCGGTGAAACCAATGAATTCTTGAGAAGTAGAGGAAGTTCCTTCCAAGGAAACTGTCGAATATCAACGAAGATGGTGTATTCCAAATGTGGATCAACCTGGCTAGTTGGCTATAGTGACGCCGATCGATGAGGAGATCCAGCTAACCAAAAATCAAGAGGCGATGTGGTGGAACATCCTGCGGTCGCAGATACTCGAAGAGCAGCTCCCAGTGCCTCTCAACTGTGACAACTGTCGCACGAAGCATCCGCTATCATTTTGAGCACAATAGCCTATAGGCGCAGTTGTTCTACCTATCGACTTTTGAACAGCCGGCTGATAGTTTCACAAAGCTCCTAGTCTTTATGAAGCAAAAATGTTTTTGTCAGTTCGTAGGTGTCTTGGGTTTGTTAGGAATATTTATTTGATATCACAGCAACTGCTGATAATCCGAGCTTTTGACATAAGCTTTAATAAAGATTAATCGACGTGCTCTATTCGCGCTCTGCAAATCACAAAACCCCCATCCTCTTCAGGAGTTTCCAAGGTACAACTGCAACGTAGTAAGGATTTCACACCACTACCTAAATGAGTGAAAAATTTAAATGTTCCATGATCTTAAACAGAGTGTCGACACAACAACTGAAGAATGAAATCCTCGATATTCCCTGATTTTCCAGATATACGAGGGCGATCCGATAAGTACTTAGCCTCATCGCCCGATGGTGTCAGTATCGCAAGAGAGATTACTTATCGTGTAGCACATTCCTGTAGACGGCTACTATCTAAATTTCAGACGAATCGGACACGTAGTTTTGTTTTGACGGTGTGTGGAAGCAGGCTTGTCCGCGGGTTTTAGAAAAATGGGAAAAAATGGAAATCCACCGTCGCCACGGCCAAATTGGTCGATTTGTACCACGAACTGCTGCCTTATCCACCGTATTCTCCAGATTTGGCCGCGTGCGACTTTTTTTTTTGTTTCCAAACTTAAAAAATCACTCGCCGGGCAGAAATTTGAGTCGAATGAGGAGGTCGTCATGGCATCGGAGCGGAGCTTATTAAGATGGGCCCGGAGAAGCTGGCCATTTGTCTGCACCGGCTGATTGTGAGAATTTGGGATGCAGAACAACTGCCGGAGGAGTAGAAGGATGGGGTTGTCTGCCCGATATACAAAAAGGGCGACAAATGGGACTGTGAGAACTATCGTGCAATCACCGTCCTCAATGCTGTCTACAAAGTGCTATCCCAAATTATTTTCCGCCGACTATCACCAATTGCGAACAGATTTGTGGGAAGTTACCAAGCCGGCTTCGTTGAGAGCCGGTCAACGACGACCAAATTTTTACGTTGCGGCAGATCCTCCAAAAAGGCCGTGAATACATACTCCCACGCACCATCTGTTCATCGATTTCAAAGCAGCGTATGATGCCATCGACCGCGAAGAGCTATGGAAAATTATGGACGAGAACGGTTTTCCCGGGAAGCTGATAAGACTGATTAAAGCTACGATGAATGGTATGAAATGCTGTGTGCGAATTTCGGGTGGACTGTCGAGCTCATTCGTATCCTACAGGGAACTTCGGCAAGGTGATGGCCTCTCTTGCTTGCTATTCAACATAGCGTTACAGGGTGTTATGAACCGAGCAGATATAAACACGTGAAGCGCGATTTTCAACAAATCTAAGCAGTTCATCTGCTTTGCTGATGACATGGTTATTGTCGGCAGAACATTTGCGGCGGTGGCTGAAGCGCACACCAGACGAAAACGCAAAGCAGTGAAGACTGGATTTAAGATAAATGCGTCCAAAACGAAGTACACGCTGGCAGGCGGAACAGATGCCGACCGACGCCGCTTAGACATTAGTGTAACCATCGACGGCGATGAGTTCGAGGTTGTTGACGAGTTCGTCTACCTTGGCTCACTGGTGACGACGGACAATTACAACAGCCGCGAGATTCGGAGGCGTATTGTAAGCGGAAGTCGTGCCTACTATGGGCTTCGCAAGCAATTGCGGTCGAACAGACTGAGCCAAAGTACAAAGTGTACCCTAGGGTGCCAATGAATGAAAAAATCGACCCTAAAATTTCAAAAATTTACCCTATACAAAATGTTAACCACCTCGAAAAAACACCCTATGCCAAATTTCAGCTCAATCGGACTTAAGGGAGAGTGGCGCAAAGCGGTCAAAGTTAGTGTTTTTTGAGAATCGAAAAATCGCCCAAGGGGGGGATGAAGGAAATCAGGGTTTTCGATTTTTTTTTGATGCCAAATGTTTTAAAATTGCATGAAACGTCGAGATCTAGTGTCATCTCGAAAAAAAAATTTTTGTCAAAAATTGGCACTCTGGGTTTTTTTTCGGCACGCGAAACTAAAAGTATGGTTTAGGGTGCCAATAAAAATAGTTATCTCGATTCTTCATTCGGAACTTGCTACGTAATGTAGATTTGCACAATAATATACCCTATGCAAAATATTAACTCATTCGGACTTCATTTACTGGTGTCGCATACGTTAAAATTTGGGTTTTTTGAAAACCGAAAAATCACCGGAAATCGGGTTTAAAAAAAAAATTATACAAAATGTCTTAAAATTGCATTGAGATTTACAGTTATCTCAAACATTTTTTTTTCAAAAATCGATTTTTCAGACCAAGCACAAAAAAAAACATTTATTTTGACAAAAAAAAAATTACGAGATAACTGTAAATCTGTACAAGTAATGCAATTTTAAGACATTTGGCATCAAAAATTTTTGTTTTTAAAACCCTGATTTTCGGTGATTTTTGGTTTTTCAAAATCGAGATAACTATTTTTATTGGCACCCAAAACCATACTTTTCGTTTCGTATTCCGAAAAAAAAGTCGCAGAGTGCCGATTTTTGACAAAAAAAAAATTTCGAGATGACACTAGATCTCGATGTTTCATGCAATTTTTAAAATTTTTCGATTTTCAAAAACTCAAACTTTGACCGCTTTGCGCCACTCTCCCTTAAGTCCGATTAAGCTGATATTTTGCATAGGATGTTTTTTTTGAGGTGGTGAACATTTTTTATGGGGTAACTTTTTGAAACTCGAAATGACCATTTTCATTGGCACCCTAGTGTACACTGTACAAGACGCTTATTAGACCGGCTGTTCTCTACGGGTATGAAACGTGGACAATGCTCGAAGAGGACCTGCGAGTGCTCGGAGTTTTCGAAAGACGAGTACTAGGAACGATCTTCGACGGCGTGCACGAGAACGGAGTATGAAGGCGAAGAATGAATCATGAACTCGCACAGCTCTTCGGCGAACCCAGTATTCAAAAGGTGGTTAAAGCTGGACGGATACGGTGGGCAGGGCATGTTACAAGAATGCCGGACAACTACCCTGCGAGGATGGTGTTTGCCTCAAATCCGGTAGGTACAAGACGACCAGGAGCACAGCGAGCTAGATGGTTAGACCAGGTGGATCGAAATCTGGCGGCGAGTACGCGATGCCCAAGAAATTGGAGACCGGCAGCCCACAACCGAGTGAATTGGAGAAATATTGGGCCCTATTCTAGAAATCGAGGCCATAAGAATTTTGCTCGTTAACTCTATTTTACTATTATAGAAATCGAGCAATTCGATAGCACCGAGCGAGTGATAGCTATCGATGCAAGTGTCAGAACTTTTCGAGTTGTTTGGTTCACTTGTTGCATATCTTCAGAGAATTATTTTGTTTTGGTTTTCGTCCCTGATATTTTTCTTTGGGAAACATTTCAGAAACGACTCGTTGAACCAATGAAAGAGAATGTAAACATTGCTCGAAATATTTGTGGTGGCAGTTCAAATAGAATCCCGGTTAAGGAAAAGTAGGAGGAATTCAGTGAGGAGCTTAATGCAATGAGACCATCAATGCGTCTTGGTTCAGAATGGCAGAAAGTAAGTGTTTCTTCTACGATACATATAACTTCATAAGTAGATTTTATCATATTCTTTGAATTACTATCAACCGAACTTTCCTATCTAAAAATTGCTTATTCCTGCTAGCGTACATTAGTACGTGTTACTTTTATCAGCAATTTTCTTTTTTATTACTGTACTATATCAAACTTTCTATACCATATGCTAAAGCTGAAATGTCTTGCAAAACAATAATGATCTTTTTAAATTACAGATTTGGATTGACATGAGGTGAAAGGTAAAGAAAACACTAGCACACAACAAGCGAGAATTTAGGGCCACATGTGGTAGCCCAATACAATAAAGCTATTGACGCCGCTACAACAAGAAATCGACGCTAAAAGGGAATTACGTGCAAAAAAAAGGTGGTATTCATGTGTGACCCCTTACGGAATTCCATAGATCGCAGTTGTGAAAATACATGAAAAAAATCATTTTCTAATAATTATATTTTTTGTAAAGCAAATTGTTCCATGATGTCGTTTTTATTACACATCCATGCATGCATTACGCCTATTAAGCTTCATTCGTGGAGGGAATATCAGTTTTCTCCAAAACATAACCATATTAACACTTTTGGGAATATAGATATTTATAATTTTCATAGCAGATGTCTCAAAAAAAGAATTGGTATCCTTTCTATAGTGCTTTATGAAACATTTCAAATTCTTTTCAAAATATTTCAGCACCGCCACTGACATTCGAGCAGAGTAACGAATCGAGCTGTTTCCCCCGATTTCTATAATTCCAGATTTTACTCGGCGTGATAGTGATAGTGATTGTGTCGAATCCTCGATTCGATTTCTATAATAGGGCCCATTGTTCATCAGGCCTTGTCATAAGACGGAAAGCCAGTTAAATAGTTAAATAGAGGGGGTCATCGTTGCCACGTAGGCCTCGTGGCAGACCTCGAGAAAACGCATTTTTCAGATGGATTAATGAAGTTGTAGCATCGCTGGGTCAAGTGTTTCGAACTAAAAGGAGCAAGCAAACCATTTGTCATGACAATTGTCATGCGAAAATGCGAAAACAGAATAGAAACTGAGAGAGGTTGGCGTCGACATCATGCCTCATACCGTATGTTTCTATTCTGTTTTCGCATTTACGCATGACAATTGTCATGACAAATGGTTTGCTTGAAAAGGAGACTATGTTGAGAAATAAATCGCCACTTTTCCAAAATTTTTGTGTTTTTTTTTTGTAGGCTAAGAACTTGTCGGACTGCCCTCGTATAGCTACTCTATTCAATTGACACTTATATATTGAGTTGAAAACTGTGAACCCTACCAGCGGATTTATCCTTTTTACCGAGTGAACCTTGCCACTACAGTACCAAGTGTTTTGGCTCAGTCATTTTACCACGAATGTAAGCGTTGTCAGTCCATTCGATGTTTGATCGTTGTACGAAATTCAGGTAAAATAACGCACTACTATACCTTCTATCTATATAAATAAAAATGGTTCGCCAAATATGTTGGTAAACGCGAAATCGAGAAAGGGGTCGTCCGATTTGGGCCATCTTTATTTGGTTGTATTTGTCTCTGCCCGTAATTCCATGTTATGGTGAGAAAAAAAATTGAAATTTTTGAAAAAAGTAAAAAAAAATAATTTCCATATGTTTTACAATGACTTTGTTGTTATTCCAATTGGATTTCGCGTTTGCGAAATTAAGCTTCGTATTCCGTTGGTGTGAAGTGGAAATGGCAACGCGCTTGAAAAAAAAATAAATGAAAATTTACTTTTCTGTATTATTTTCGCTAGTGAATCAAGAATCTTGAGTGAAAATTGTGTCTGAAAATCAATTTATATAATGACGAGTTTTGGTAGGAGTCTGTTTATGGTGAATGTTCGAAAGAATTGATATAAAAAAAACAATTTCGGGCGGGACGAAGTTCGCCGGGTCAGCTAGTCCTTGAATAAAACCAAAGCGAAAAATTTTCAAAACAAACAACTGGATGCACTATCTGAAATTGTCACTGGCCGACCGATTTCAACTTGAGGAAAAACGACCGGAATGGGAGAATAGACATAACAGGATAATTTTGCAACATGGCAACGCCAGAACACATTTTCATGGATCTGTTAAAAATTATCTAGAATGAGTGAACTGGGAGGTTCTATCCCACCTGCCATAGTCCCCAAAAAAGGACTTCTCAAATCACTATTTGCTACGATCACGAGCGATCATTTCTACGCTATTTCACTTTTATGAAGAAAAAAATCCGTAACGTCACACTTGTAACGTAATGTAACTTTTTTTTTATTTTGCAACGCAATCAATAGAATTGCCAAATCAATTGATGGTAAAATCATTAAACCCCATCAAGACTCTAGAAACTACATATTTATAGAAAAAATCTAAATCAGAATAGAGTGCAATGTTCTTTACCAGAACACCAACAACGAGAACGAGAAATGTAAGGAAAAAATATCCTAATAAAAATATCTACATTCAGTGTAGTACAAACATGTTTGTTCACATCGCATCGAATATAATCATTTCATAAATTCCTACGGACACACAAAGCGATTCTTCACAACCGCAAGCCACATGCGACCCCAATAGATGATACTCACCGGAAAGCAGTTATCAAAGTGCAGCAGCTCCCGGTTCAAATCCAACTTTCCGACTGCTGTTGTGAAGCTAATAGGCGTAACAATTTCCTCGTAGTCCGTTGTTATACTGAACGTGCCCTGATAGCTATCAGTGGTACTCGACTGGACGCTCACCTGAAAGACGATCCAATGGCTCGGCTGAAGCGTGTGACAGAACGCAATATTTTCATTGTAATATGGCCCACATTCTCGCAGAATAACCGTTATGGTGGGAGCACCGGAGCTACCCGAGGTGATCGCACCCTTCCAGTGACGGATTGGAACTTCAACCGGATTTGCGTTGAAAAATGCAACGTGCGTTTCGCCGATTGTTGAAATAGGCAGGATCCCAAAGTTAAGCTCGCGTTCATCCAGATCGAGCTGTTCATAATCCACCGTAGGGCGAGTGATGGTTATCGAGTAGGGTAATATACGTTTCAGCTTTCCAGTGTAACTATAAACGGGGAGATCATATTGCGTAACGTTTGTCAACAAACGAATATATGTTGCGACGGATCGATTCGAACTGTTTGAAAGTATCCGTGATATGTGGAGAAGCGTTTCCTCCTGATCCGGCTGTACGATTCTAGGCCGAAAACCTTCGATTCGAAAATTTCTCGAACAATCCTCAGGTACGGTGATGTTGGAGATTGATAATGGCACATTGTATTTATTTCGGATTACCAGCGGTCGAGGCACTTCGAGCTGTTCTGAATTATTGCTGGATGATGAGAATTTGAGTGCATCCGCGTTATGCTTCAAACTGCCTTTGAGAACCTGCCCGACGAAAGGTATTACATAAGAGCGAACTTCCTGAGAATCATCATCCTCTAGGACGTAATGAATGGCAAACTCTCCACTGATCATCTGGAAATCTGACAATCTGATTATTTTCGCCCAGTCAATTTCGACGTTCATCACAAGGTGAGCGTTAAATGGTAGTATGTGAAGTTGAAAGCAATATAGCGACTCAACATATTTAGTGGTTATGCCCCAGGAGCGAATGTTTACTGGGCGATTTCCAGAATTGGTCAAGTCCAAGCTTAGCTTAGTTACGTTCTCATTTGTCGCACCGGTGCCTAGATCAACAAAAGGCATCTTGGAATAAATTCCCGTCTCTTTGACAATTTCAATCTCGATCGGAACCACCAACATCTTATCTATTAGTGTTGGCTCATCGCTTCCACCGGAGATTTTTATTCTCACGTAAGCCGTGTGGTTACCGGCCGTTTTACCGTGGAATCGTACCCTGATCACACTTCTTGTGCTGTGCGGTGGAATCTCCCACAAAGCCTGTGGGCCCTCTTGTGCCCCGCTGGGCAGTTCCAACTGAAAATTACCACCACTACTATAAATCTCTATGATCTGTAGGGTAGTATCGTGTGGATTGTGAAGAGTAATCTCTGGTGTAAGGGTGGCATTTAATGGTGCTTTAAGACCCACCAATGGCCGCAATCTGTAGGGACACTCGGTGCCTTCTCCCTTGACTTGATACTGCAGCAGCCCGAATGATGTATGGATTTCGATCGACCCGGCCGTGGCTCCCAGCTGACGAGGCAGAAACACCACATTAAATGTAGTGTTTCCTTCCGGTGGAATAACTATATCCTTAAAGTAAGAGCTATAAAAGTCCGGCGTGCTGCCGGATATAGAGCCCAGGTAAACGCTCCGGCTCTTGTGTTTGTTGATAAGGATAACCACCTGGTTGTGCGGATCGCCGATTGAGCGCTCAAGGAAATCCAGTAAGCTCGGCTGGAAGATTAAATTCCCCACCAGCTCGGGACTTGTTTTCTCCACTCCTATTGTTCTGGCGACACCTCCGTGCCGATGGAACATTTCCTCCATTAAATTCTGCGAAGATGGTGAGAACATTTCCTCCGCTCCGAAGCTGAGCTGATCGCTTTGTTGATGTTGTTGCGGAGATTGTGACCGAACCTGTACTTCCAACTGAAGAAGGACCACTAGTAGACTGAACACATGTACTCTCCGCTTCTTGCAGGCCATGTTTCCAAACATTGTTATACTCTCAGTTCCGTATCCGCGATACCTTCCGTTTCACTGTCCGCCAATGTTAATGATGATCGCTTTGTTTTAACGCCGGAGGAAAACTAGTATCCGACACATTTTCGGAGTGTCAACTTTCAGTATTCCTCAAAACACCCAATCGAATACTAAAAATAAGGTCCTTCACTTTTCGACACAAATGTCTCCCGCTGCTATTTGTTGTGGAAGAGAGAGCTTCGAATGTGCAAAAAGAGAGTAAAAGAAAAAGAAAACGTCATGAGCACCACATACAATAAGAAAAAAAAAGTCCTCCAAACACACGCGACGATCTGGACAAATCCAGCACATTTTACCTACCTTTCGGTTAGCTCCCAATGTGTCCGACAATGAACTAGATGGGCTCAAGTGAAAACTCAATACACCTCCGACGAAATGATGCAAATATAATCCACTTTTGTTGTGATCCCGCAAAAAATCCTCTATTTTTTCGCTGCTACTAGCAGGAGCAAAATATCCGTCAGTATCTTATCGCTGCTGCTTTTTTCCTTTGACTTCTTGCTTTTCTCTCTCGCTCTCGTTCGCGTGATCTCGTGCAAGTGCCAAAACGATGCAACGAACTCACAAACACGAAACAACTCGCTCTGTTGCGTGTGGTCAGTGTAGGGGGGCTCCTCGATGGGCGAGATTTATTAGTTCACCAAGCGTAATATATGATACGGCCAAGAGAATATATTCATTTCTAAACGTTTTTAGTAACTTGCAAATAAGTATTTGATCCTATTATAAGTATAGTAAAACAATTTCATAAAAATAGTTAGGTTGTATTTATTTTTCGTTTTATTCTGCTCGTATGAAGAGCAACAGAATATTCATAGAACATTTTATTACACAACTTCGTGCACCCCCAGATGTCCGTTGTGTTTCTACCAACACATTCAAAGAACACGATTTGTCAAAACAAAGTCGATGTCTGGTGGCGACCAATATAAGTGAAGTGGAAGGTAAAACGTAATGTCAGAATTGCCGTTCGGACGTATCCCGTAACTTTGAACTTATTTACATAGATGGTATCCAATCAACACTAAACATTGACTACAGTTTCGCCGGCACGGTTGATTGCCGTTATGAACCAGCACATAAAAAACAAAGCTGCAAATTATACGCCAGTGGCGGTACCACGATCAAAGCATTCCTTGAATCACATTAGCCGAGCCAGCTGGCGGAAGCATATGCATAAAGGTTACTAGGTTACAATTCTCAACGACAACTGTTTATTTATTATACTGCTTCAAATACCTTCGACGAAATCAAATGTAACCATATCAACGTAAGTAATAACAAAAACAAATCCAAACTTTTCGTCTTGCCATTCCTCATACGTCTTTTCTAAATAGTGTAAATTACGAGCCACCTGTTAACTCCACCATCTTGGTGGCGACCAAGACGGGTCTATTGAACTAGGTGAAGCCGTTTCGTCAATAAGTTGGTTGGTTGAGCGGTATATGAAAACAGTACGGAAGAAAGCAGAAGGGGAATTATTTGCTTGTAGCGTGAAAGAGACAGACTGATCACGAGCGAGCTTCGGCACTAGCGTATTGTGTTTTGATGGCTGAAGAGTGGTTTTATCAAGTTGGCCCACCTCAGGATATACTTCTAGGCGCCTAGACGTAAACAAGCGATGAAAATGTGGACACTTTTTAGTCAGTGAATTGTCTGGAGTTCCACTACTGTGGACGCTACCCTTAACTAGTAAACGAAGCTTAATGCCGTCAACGCGGATTGTTTCGTTGTTTTAAGCTTGTAGCAAACCTGCTATGTTTTAACCCTCCAACACTCGCGCGCAAAATCATAAGGCTACACTGAGAGAAATAATTAGTAAATATAACAAATTTTTTGGTAAATACTACCAATCTATAGTCATTTTCGACCGTACTAATAAACACATATGTCAAGCAGAACCATGATTCGGAAGCCCAATATCGGCTACATTTTCTCGCCGAAAATGCACGTATCAGAATTATATCCTTATTATACCTCCGTATTGCCTTATGGGAACAATGAAAATGGTTAATACGCGCTTTTCTCACCAATTTTCAGATATGACAATATCCACTAATGTTATCGAGTAAAATATACTAAACTCTGGTAGGGATGCGGGTTTGTTGACAATATGTACAAAAAATTTGTACATTCTACTAATTTTGCATTACCAAATGTATTTAGTAGTTTTCGACCGAGGATTTTTCTAAGGGTAGGCGCAAATTGAGACGCGTATGGCGCGAGTAACTTGGCGCGATGTAGCGCCTGTCTTTGTGGCTCATGGAAACAGATGGAACGGCGCATATTGGTCAGATGACGCGAGATGGAGGAGCGCTCGTGAGACATGTCTCGCTCGACGCTGTGGCTGAGCCACAGTTTCTGGTGCTGCTCATGCTGGTTGTGTTGGCGCCGTGAGTCTGATACTGTATGGTTGTACCGGTCGGAAGGTTGTGTTAATAAATAAATATATCGCGCAACTCTGTGTGAATCAGACATTGTATGCGAGTGGCACGTCATTTACACCAAACTGCGACTCAATATGCGCTCCACCACGCTACGTTTGTGGCACGAATGAGTCGTGTTCGCTTACGAGCGCTATACGCTTCTCAATTTGCCCCTAGCCTAACTCGTATACACGTGCACGGCGTCACAGACCGAAAGTTGAACTTGTCTGTAATATTGCTATTGTGTACTTTTTATGCGTTACTGGTATTTGTGAAATTGAATGAAAAAACTATACAATATATAGTTTCTTCAGTTTTAATAGTCATCTTATTCAGCCTTCTCAAAACTTGTTATTCTTCGATAGTCTAACACAAATAAGGAACTGTCCTCTTACCACGTGGACAACTTTAGAGAGGTAAGGGGTACGATAATGCCCGCGCTTGTCCACGATGAGGGGGGTGGGTGTACAGATAATGGGCCTGATTCTCGAATACACTTCACGGTGGAAACGAAATAAACGGCACGCCATTGAACTACGTTTTACGAGTTAGTGAAGTGTCGAAGATAATAATGAGTTTTTAGGTAGAATGTGCACTTTTCAAATCAAAATTCATTAATGAAAATTAACTTCTTCGAATCAGACTGGTGTTCAATGTGAATGGAAAACTTTGTTTCCATGTTGTGGTATAATAATCTCATACAAAAATTTTATCTGAAGATAAATTGATATTATAATGATAAGTATAGTGGGAAACTAATCTCGTATCCAGATGTCGACACCGTACCGTTGTCATCGTGGATACGTTTCATTCCGTTTCCACCGTGAAGTGTATTCGAAGCGTATTCGAGAATCAGGCCCAATGGTCACGTGGACATGTTAAATCAAAATTGTTTCAAAATACATTCAGATCTATTTTGAAAAATAAATGAAATTTGCTCTGCATTTTTAAAAATGTTTGAACTCTCTGCCCATTTCGAGTACTATATATGGATGAAAAGAATTTGAGGGGTTGTATCCGAGACACGACCGCTTGGGGCGTAGGACTACACAATCTTTTTTTTTTAATTTCTCGGTTTATCATTTCGGATATTATTTCCAAAAAAAAAAAAAAAAAGCAACATCAAGATTCGAACCAGAGACGTCGCGATGATTAAAGTGCGCTACACATACAGCGTCACCGACACCGTTCCGTCAACTATTCTATTGGACTTATTTTGCCGACGTCAAAGTTGCTGGTGTTGGTGTATGTGAATGCTACCAAACGATTTCCATGGGAGAATATTTGACATTTCATTCCTTTACGTTGACTTCACGGTGGCGGAACGTTGTATGTGTAGCGCACTTAAACCTATCACCACTTCATGACCCTCTGCAATCATACAGGAATTCAACAAATTTTGGGTAATGTTGTGATGCATTACAACATTTATACAAGACAAACGTTGGATTGTAACTGTGAAGTCATAGTACTTATTCGTGAAAAAAGAATATATAACCGTCTTCATTTTAATTTTATCGTTTATACATGAGCGAAAGCTGTGATTGTGGGATGCAATGATTTTCTATTATTGTTCCTGTGGAAACACAATCAAAGCTAAAAAAATGTGAAAAAAGAATCGGTTTCGTTCCGAATTTCTTATTCATCGTAGAAAGGCCGCTTTGAAAATTGTGAAGTCAGTTCTTCAAGCCTTCATGAAGGAAGATTTCTCGTAAACAAACGAAAACACACTTATCATGAACAATGCCCACAAAGAGGAGAACAAAACCACACACAGCTGTTTGTCTCTCTCCTAGCACGTGTGGCAGAAAACGTGATTACGTGATATGAATTTAGTACCGCTACTTATGACTCACCCGTTAAATTATGTCGGAAGTCTTCAGAAAAAACTTTTTCAAAAAACTTTCATTTCCCGGAGATTTTCTGCAGGCGCGTTAGGCCTTGTTCTCACTGCAGCAGGGCGTCAGCGTGGCTTGGGCGGGGCGTGTGACTCTTACGATTAATCGTATGTGTTCTCACCGATGTGTTCACACCAGACTGACGTGTCGTGAGCGTGGTTTCGTCGTGTGGCTGGCGTGCAAACGAAAACACTTCACGCTGGCGGTATTTGTACTTTTCCGCTTCTCTCTAGCATATATTTGTTTGTAGTAGTGACACAATTTAAAATTTTTGTTTTTTTATTTTTTACGTTTTTCACCCTCCGAGTTTTTGGCCGGATACGTCCATCGATGTTGGAATATTGAAAAATAAACCAATTTTCATTCTTTCATTCAAAAATACACATTGGCAATTTTCATAGAACACACCGAAGACACGCCGCTGGCACGATGCAATGTGAGAGAATTCAAATATCGTGGCGAGAAGTGAACACGCCCCGCTCACGCCACGTTGACGTCCCGCTGCAGTGAGAACATGGCCTTATTCTATTATCAAATAAGTTTCTTCAAATGTTATTTCATGCCTCATTCGATCATGGGTTATTGATTCAGCTGTTCCAGCATAACTGAACAATGGAACGAAAGGAATAAACCGATATTGTGTGATTTATCTTAGTATCGGTACGATAAGCATGTACATGATTCTGTTACAGCTGAAAATGCTAATGAGTTTGTTTGTACTCATTAAACTCAATATAAACAATTTTAAATAAACAAATGGAATGAAAATGTATGAATCTTTGTGTTACGACTCAGAAATATCAAATATATAATAGTCGGCGCACCTCTAAATATCAGCGTTGGTACTCGATCGAAGTAATCGTTTAAAAATATAGAGAAGCAAAATTCTAAATTTTTCATTCGGACAGCATTGTGAAGACAGGATAGTTGGGATGTGGAAGTAAGCAACGTCTACCATTTTATGCAAACCTTGGAGTACACACACTATGTATGAACCTTGTGTGTAGAGTAGCAGAAGTAACATGTTTTTTTTTCCCAAAATATATTTTTTATTAAGGCACATGTGGCGTTAGCCTGACGGGGCCGGGAGTCCAATATTTTGACAATTTTTGTCTTACAACTATGTTAGTAATATGTAACCGATTACTCGCGGTTGGCTCGAGGTTAGTATTACAAGTGTTCTCATAATTGGTATGTTGCAGTCTTCGATGCTCTATACGTGTGCCCGACACGGGCTACTTCCTATTGGGATGCAGCTGACCCTTAATCAGCAACGCTCCCTAGTCTGTACCCCATATCTAGCGTGGTGCGTCTTTCTCGACTCGAGGAATCCAGGATAGAACGGTCACTAGCCGGCGCAATCATCAGCTCGTGTAGAGTTGTCATGAGCGGTACAACCTTTGGCTCTTGTTGAATGATCAGTGGACTGCACAACCTTTGGCCCGTGCATCTGTAAAGAGTGTGTGTATGTATTGCCGCGACTAAGTAAAAGTTTATCGATCGGATAGGAGGGATATGAAACGGGGACACAACGAAGGAAACATCATTAAACGTTGACATCGGCGTTTCTGAGGAACAGGTATATGTATTGTTCTCTTTCAAATTCAACCGCTACCGCGTGCAGACGCATTTTGTAATCGCTCTCGTTATAATAAATAGTTATTAGTTTGTATTCTCGCGTGTGCTTTATTTCCTTTCCGAATCCCAGCTCTGTACGCTGTACTTCCGCTTCGTCGAAGGGCGTTTTCCGCCGTCAGGTTATGGGCCCAGCGAAGAGCCTCGGTGAGGATTCGAAGAAAAAGTAGTGTTCCACCTCGTGTGAAGAGTGAAAGAAAGCAAGCTCGCGAAAGACGCCATTTTGTTCCATCGTAGTGGAAACTTCTAGAGTGCGAAAATGGTCGATGCAAAATTTTCGATGCCAAAGCTCAACGGTACGAATTGGGCAACGTGGGAAGTTCGAGTCGAAAATTTGCTGTGCCGCGAAGATTTATGGGACGTTGTGGTTGATGAAATTCCAGAAGAAAAAGATCGTGACGCGTTGTGGAAAAATTCCGACCGTAAAGCGAAAGCAACGTTAGTGCTATTGCTTGAAGATGGCCAGCTGCCATTAATAAAGCATTGCGTTTCTGCTCACGATGTGTTTAGTGCTTTGAGAAAATACCACCAGAAAACAACACGTTCAGTGCGCGTTTCATTACTGAAAAAGTTGTGTTCGACGAACCTTGCAGAAGGTGGTGATTTAGAACAGCATTTGTTTAACATTGACGAAACTTTTGATCGTCTGGAAGCTTCTGGAACAACCCTTGACGCTGACACGAAAATCTGCATGCTTTTGCGAAGCCTTCCGCCATCTTTCGATGGTTTAGTGAGTGCTCTTGATAGTCGGTCTGATGATGACATTTCTCTTGATGTAGTGAAATCCAAACTAATGGATGAATACCATCGACGGCTTGAGCGAGACGGTGTTTCGAAAAGTGAACGTGCAATGAATTCCGCGGAAAATAAATCGAGAAAAGATACGCGTGTGTGTCATTTTTGTAAGAAGTCCGGTCATATCCGCCGTAACTGTAGAAAATTACTTGCGGCGAAGAAAAACGGAGAGGAAGAGTGACAGTGCGAAAACTGTGCATGATGATAACGGACTCGCGTTTACCGTAAACAGTGAAAAGTATCGGTCGTGGATAATTGACAGTGGTGCTAGCGCGCACATGACTGGTGACAAATCGTTTTTCACCTCACTGAATGAGTACGCAGGTGGGTGGATTACCCTAGCGGATGGTAATAAGACCCAGATTCTCGGTGACGGTAGTGGTAGTTTGTCGGGTATCGACGGAAATAATGAAGCAGTTCGAATCGATATGAGTGGTGTGAAATTTGTGCCCGGATTGGCTACCAGCCTGATTTCAGTCGAAAAGATTACTGAAAAGAATTTAAAAGTGTGTTTCGACAATGGAGGATGCAGCATCATCAATTCAACGGGAGCTGTTGTGGCGACAGGCGTTCGCAGCGGAGGTTTGTACTACTTATGTTTGACAGAGTCATCAGTAGCGGCAACGGTGGGGCAGCACAAGGAAAACTGCCAGCACCAGTTACATCGGCGTCTAAGCCACCGTGATTGGACGGCTGCAGAGCGCATCAACAAAGAGCAACTTGGTACAGGTATGAAAGTGATTGACTGGTCTCAAGTTAGTTTGCGAATGCTGTATGGAAGGAAAAGCAGCACGAGCTCCGTTCCCTCCAGTTGTTACGAGAAAATCAAAGCAGGTTTTAGATATTGTACACACTGATTTGTGTGGTCCTATGAGGACAGTGACACCAAGCGGTAACAGATTTGTAATGCATATTACTGATGATTACAGTAGATTCACAGTAACGTATCTTTTGAAACACAAATCTGAAGCTAGTCAGAAAATTAGAGATTATGTACGATGGACGTCGAATTTGTTTGGACGAAAACCGAAGGTTGTTCGCTTCGATGGTGGCGGAGAATTTGATAATATTGAACTCCGTGAATTTTATCGACGAGAAGGTATTAAACCGCAGTTTACGACTCAATATTCCCCGCAATCGAATGGAGTAGCGGATCGGCAAAACAGATCCATCATAGAAATGGCTACTTGCATGTTGTTTGATTCTGGTCTTGACAAGAGATATTGGGGTGAAGCAGTTTTAACCGCTACATATTTACAGAACCGGTTGCCTACAAGAACTCTCCCGAAAACTCCGTATGAATTTTGGTGGGATCGAAAGCCGGATCTTGGACATTTAAAAGTATTTGGTAGCGAAGCTTTTGTGCATGTACCTGATGCCAAAAGAGGAAAGATGGAATCTAAAGCGAGAAAAATGAGATTTGTGGGTTATTCTATGGAACACAAAGCTTATCGTTTTGTAGATGTGACAAATGATCGCATAACCATTAGCAGGGATGCACGTTTTATTGAGCTTGGAAACGGTACATCGTCTGTTGAGATTCCAGTCGAAATTCCTGGAAATAATGAAGATGAGATTGAAGAAATGGAACATATTGAGCTGATTCCCTTCAAGGAAGAACCTGATGAGTATTCAGATGAAGAATTTTATGAAACGTCCTTGAAGATGAAGATAACGGTGACATTCGTCGATCAGATAGGCATGGTCGAGGTCGAGCTCCACGCCATCTAGAAGACTACGTTCTTGATTACGCCGTTGGTATGGCGGCTTGTACGGCAGAAGAGCCGAAGAATCATAAAGAGGCCATGACGAGTGCGGATTGGCGGAGAGCGATGCAAGAAGAATTTGATGCTCATAAGCGAAATGGTACCTGGGAGTTAGTGCCATTGCCACAAGGACGACATGCTGTAGGATCCAAATGGGTATTTAAAGTGAAACGCAACGAAGAAAACAAAGTCGTGAAATTTAAAGCTCGTATCGTTGCTCAAGGTTCACAGCAGTTTGGAGTCGATTATGACGAGGTATTTGCTCCAGTGACACGTCAGTCTACTCTTAGAACTTTTCTTGCAGTAGCCGGTAAACATAAACTTGTAGTCAGACACCTGGACGTGAAAACAGCATATTTAAATGGAACGCTTGAAGAAGAAATTTATATGCGTCAGCCTCCATGTTTTGTAGTTCCTGGACAGGAGGAGCTTGTGTGTTTGCTTAGAAAAAGTATTTATGGCTTGAAACAATCGGCGAGATGTGGGAACAAGCGACTGCATGATGTATTGATGAAGATGCAATTCAAGGTTTCTTCTGCAGATCAATGCTTGTACATGAAGATTACAGGAAAAGCGAAAACGTTCCTGTTAGTATACGTCGACGATATTGTCCTCGCTTCAACAGATGAAGCTGAAACGACCCAGATTTGTAAAAGTTTGCAGAAATAATTCGAAATCACAGATTTAGGCGAAGTTTGTCATTTTTTGGGCATGGAAGTGCTGCGAGAAAATGGAATTTTCAAAATTCGTTTGAAGCAATACATCGAGAAACTGTTAGCGAAATTTAACATGGAAGAAGCAAAAATAGTACGGTCACCCATGGAAATAGGTTTCCTGAAAGCAGATAACAACAGTAAATTGATGCAGGATACAACAATATACAGAAGTTTAGTTGGCGGATTATTGTACCTATCAGTGATAGCGAGACCTGATATAGCAGCCAGCACAGCGATTCTCGGACGAAAGTTTTCTGCTCCGAATGAAACAGATTGGACCGCAGCAAAGCGCTTATTGCGTTATCTGAAGGCGACAAAAGAAGATTACTTGTGTCTTGGTAGACCAAATAATGAACCATTGGTCGGATACAGCGATGCAGATTGGGCTGGTGATCCAGATAGCCGGCGGTCAACTTCCGGTTACGTGTTCTTTTATAACAGTGCTCCGATTTCTTGGTGTAGCCGGCGCCAGACGAATGTGACATTGTCTAGTATGGAAGCTGAGTACGTTTCACTCTCCGAGGCATGCCAAGAGACCATCTGGTTGAGGAAATTGCTTCGGGATTTTGGCGAAACACTGTCTGAGCCGACTATGATGAAAGAGGACAACCAGGGGTGTATAGCTTTCGTGAAAAGTGACAGATCAGGACGAAGATCAAAACATATTGATACTAGAGAAAAGTTTGTTAGGGAACTTTGTGATAGAAAGGTTATTGTATTAGAATATTGCCCTACAGAATATATGATCGCTGATATTATGACAAAACCCTTGGGTCCCCTAAAACATGAGCAGTTTCATGATATGCTAGGATTGCATTAGGCGTGAAATGGAATATTCGTTGAGGAGGAGTGTGGAAGTAAGCAACGTCTACCATTTTATGCAAACCTTGGTGTACACACACTATGTATGAACCTTGTGTGTAGAGTAGCAGAAGTAACATGTATTGTTCTCTTTCAAATCCAACCGCTACCGCGTGCAGACGCATTTTGTAATCGCTCTCGTTATAATAAATAGTTATTAGTTTGTATTCTCGCGTGTGCTTTATTTCCTTTCCGAATCCCAGCTCTGTACGCTGTCTTCCACTTCGTGGAAGGGCGTTTTCCGCCGTCATGGGAAAGCAATTAGAAGAATTGCAATTAGCCTAGAGATAATTCCTAAAATAGAAGTTCTTAGAAGAATACTAAACGTATTTTTTTTATCTGTATTATAGTGATTTTCAGCTCAATTTGGCTGGTTCGTCACTTTTACTTCCATTTTTGGAAGAATGTCGGGAGTGAGAATTGAACTCGTGACCTTTAGCGTGAGAGGCATGGATGTTATCACTACGCCAGATCGCCTCCATAATAAACGTAAGTTGTCGCTCAATTTAGCTATTTAATACTTACTTGTTGTATCTACTTAAATAGGATTTTTTTAACCATACAACCTACAACCATATCTATCTACATATTTGTAAAACGAACTGGAATAAAAAGGTTAAAAAATTTGAAACGTCTTTCTGCACTACAATAGTTGAAGAAATTTCAACAACACTTTGGTTTGGTAATCCTCATCAACCTAGCATTTCATACAATTGTCATAATTCAGCCTTTTCTGCTATTTCATTTATTTTCAATGTTTTGGTAGAGTTTATTTGCAATCAATTTGTTTTCCTAGAAAGATCAATTTGTTTTAAGAATGAAGTGATTATCATGCCACTCCGTTTAGCCGACAAGGAGGTATTAACGTTCAAAACCTTGCACTCCAAGTATGACTCTCTCGTTTTCGAATCTTTGAACTTACACCCCGGTACAGAAATGAAAAACGTAGTCCTAAGTCAAAATTGCATCCGGGCCTTCTAATGTGATAGAGAACAGTTTGATCTCAAATTCGAATGTCGCCACTATACTTCAACACTATACATTTTTCATCGCGGATGCTATGCAAACTAACGCCCGATTTGTATGCAACAATGCTTGCATTCTTACTTGTCATTACACCTAGAATATACGTTAAATAACTTACCTGTTTTACCATTTCCAACCTTTGTGTTCTGAACAAAAATGTATGTATGTATTATGTATGTGTTATAACATATATCGCAATAAAGATATTTTGTAATATGCGTCTGAAATCCCTTAAACTTTCGTTATATGCCTCATTTCCAATTTTGTACAGTGACATCCCTATATAGAAATCGAAGTCCTACATCAAAAACCAATTAAACCTTCCAACGAATTTGCAGTCACGTCGCAACAATGCTATGAATAGGCATGGTAAATAAATTTGATGACGAAATGACATCGTCGTTCTTTCCTTGTTACTGACGAAAAGTAATATTGTATTTAAATTTCAAACTCTGACTATTTTAAATTGTTGAATTTGAGGAGAAGTGTCATATAAGAAATTTTTTGCTTGAAGCAGATTTATTGACGAGAAAAATTAATACTAATAATGTGTATATATACAAAAATGGATTTCTGTCTATCTGTCTGGCTGTCTGATTCTAATGGACGCGAAAGTTACTGAACCGATCGACATGAAAATCGGTATTGGGGCCGGTTCTTATGGGGTTTTCTGATAGTTCGAGACCCCTCCCCCTCTCTAAGGGGGAGCTACCATAAAAATGAAGCATACATTTCTACATAACTCGAAAACTAATCAATCAAATGGAGCCAAATTTGGCATGCGAAGGTTTTAGGGTGTAATAAATGTTTCTATGGCGGTTAGATATTCCTCTTTTCTCTAAGGGGAGGATGCCATACAAATGAAGCATAAATTTCTGCATAACTCGAAAACAAATCAATCAAATGGAGCCAAATTTGGCTTGGTTTGAAGGGGGCACGAAACTTTTCTATGGTGAATAGACACTCCTCCCCCTCTCTAAGAGGGGGGGGGGCTACCATACAAATGAAACATAAATTTCTGCATAACTCGAAAAATAATCAATCAAATGGAACCAAATTTTGGCATGTGAAGGTTTTAGGAGGCAATTAATGTTTTTATGGTGGTTTGACACTCCTCCCCCTCTCTAAGAGGAGGGCTATCATACAAATGAAGCATAAATTTCTGCATAACTCAAGAACCAATCAAACAAATAGAGCCAAATTTGGTATTTGGAGGTTTTAGGGGGCAATAACTATTTTTATGTTGGTTTGATACTCCTCTCCCTCTGTGAAAAGGTGGAAAACTGAATAATTCCAGAACCAATCAAGCAGATGGAATCAAACTTTGCATATAAGGTTTCAGGGATCGATAAACGTTTCTATGGTGGTTCTACACTCCTCCTCTCTTTCTAAGGGGAAGCTACCGTTCAAATGAAACACAAATTTCTGCATAACTCGAAAACTAATCAAGCAAATGGAACCAAATTTGGCATGTGAAGGTTGTGTTAGGGTACAATAAATGTTTCTATGGTGGTTGCATACCCCTTTCCTCCTCTCTGAGTGAAGGACTGCCATACAAATGAAAAAAAAAATCGGCATAACTCATGAACTAATCAAACAAACGGAAACAAATTTGGTATATGGAGAATTCATGGGCCAATAATTGTTTATCCTTATCCTATATGGTTTGACAATCCTTCCCCCTCTCTAAAGGCAAGGGGGCTGCCATACAAATGGAACACAAACTTCTACATAACTCGAGAACTTATCAAGCAAATGGAGCCAATTTGGTATTTGGAAAGCGACTCCAGTATACATGGTTCAGTGATTGAGATGATTTACTTCTACTGAGTATATTTAAAGCTACCTGAGTTTTTGGCAGTAGCTAAAGAGACATGTGAGTTACCCTCAATTTTTCGACTAGAATGATGAACGTATTGTGGAGGGTGCCCTGGTTCTCTCACAGGCAGTGTTTGCCAAATGATCCATTCACTGAAAAAATCGCTTTCGTTCGTTCAAATATGATCATACAGAAATCATTTTCCCCAGCGGCATCCTTCTGTTTTTACGTGCTACAAATCACGACACAAAATAGAACGAGACAACTCTGCATCGGTTCGCACTTCATGTTACACCGACACGCAAGTAAAACCATCATATATGCTTTCGGTGCAGAAAGATTATTTTCTTCTTTGCCTCTAACATATGCATATCGACCTGTCCATGCATCCTGAAACAGCAGGATCGTACAGACTACGCAAAGCGAAAGATTCATATTCAGCTAATGTAGCAGATCCTGATTTTTATGTCTCAGAGAGTGCAAACTCTATGATTATTTAGCTCGATAGGGGCTAAAGGAAGCCAAACATATTTTCCATTTTTAAAGCCGCTATCCCTCGAAATATGTATATTCATATAGACCGCATAGTTTTAATAGCAACACCGCTCTCTTTTCCCATTCGTTGCTCTCCGCAAATGGTTACCGAATGATGACGTAATTTTTCTTGTATCATTTATGCAGTTCAAACTTGTATGCAGGCTTTGAAAATGGTTTGCGATGTTTGATACAGCTCGAATATGCAAACAACAGTCTTCGTTCCTCTCTTGGTTTAATCATGTGATGTTACACAAGTGATTACTGTCATTCATACAAGTATCTGAATGATCTTCTCATATTTGGTTATATGTTCGTGAGAGGTTACTTGCATGACACATTGTGTATCATTCGATTTTGATCGCAATCCAAACACTGCTCACAGGCTTCGTTAGTAACTAGTGATCCCCGATTTTTGAAATTATTCGTTCATCAGCTAATCGAATGCTTTTCAGCAGTTTGTTATTCGATACGATTAATTGCCACACTGAGAGAAATAATTAATTAGACTAATATTTCTCATTTGCTAGAAAGCCAGAAAAGCAATAGAGTTTCTCAGCCATTTCATACTGCCAATCGCCAAACGAGGCTCTCTACAGTCTATGGGAAAATCTATACTGGTTGAAAGCAAAAACACAGATGAGTAAAAACTTATACCAAAAGTTAGTAAACATCGAATGAATTTTAAAATAGTGGTGGCTTTGGCAGTGACAAGTGCAATACGAGGTATGGCTATTAAATAACGAGACTGGTTACGAAATGTTCCCCTTCAATATATTCCCCTTGGCTCCTCACACATCTTACCATACGTTTTTTCCCATTGTTCGCAGCAGTGCTGAAACTCTTCTTTTGTGATGGCGTTCAAAAGCCGCACCGCTTTTTGCTTCGCCTCTTCTACGGACTGAAATTGGGTACCTTTCAACACGGATTTGATCTTGGGAAATAGAAAAAAAATCGCATGGGGCTAGATCTGGCGAGTACGGGGCATGTTCGAGCACTGGAATGCCCTTATCGGTTAAAAATTGCTTCACCGACAGCGCGTTATGGGCAGATTCGTGTTTTTCGTCACACATGATTTCCGACGCGCACTACAAATCACGTTCCATTTAAACCACTGCTGCTCGCAAACTACTATAGTGACAAAAAGTGTTTTCGTACGTTTATAGCAGACACTTCAAGCAACCGAACGCACTATTCGTTTTTCCCCCCCACCCCTCTAGGGTCCCCTTCAGGCGCGCAGTCTCGTTATTTAATAGTCATACCTCGTATGTTCGTTGAATCTTAACTTAGAGTCAATCGTGACTCCAAGATCGCAAATTAAGATAACATGCTCTAGCGGAGCGGATCCGATAGCACATTGATGGTCAATGATGGTGTTTCTATGGAAGAATGAGATCACCTTGTGTTTCCCAATGTCGACGAACTAGACGAACTCATGTTGAACCTCTGATATTGCGGGCTGTACAACGTTGTGTTGTGGTGTTGTGGGTTGAGGTTTCAAGAACCTTGCTAGTATTGCAGAGAAGCGATATTCGACGCAAGTCTCGACACGATTTTGATTACTTCGAGCTTCGAGGGGAGTGCTAGCAGTGATCAGCCTGAATTACATCAGAACTGGAGAGAGGGCGCAAATAAATAAAGGTGATAAATAGGGGTCAGCAGAGTAACACGAACAGTTGTTTGTCCAAGATGGTGTTTACCATAACCTGGAGTTGACCGCGATAAGCACACCACCCTCTCTGAGTAGCTCGGTGGTGTAATGATTATGGTCACAACGGAAGAGTTGGTAATCCAACGATAGTTTAAGTTCCGAATGTCCGCTCGAAGTCAGGTTTCTGTTAGACCCAGAGCTTCGTAATCATATTTGCTCGACTGGGTTGAATGAGCCTGGGAACTTTCATAGAGCTAGGTGGCGTGCGTCTCGGTGGAGTGAGTTTTGTGTTCAGGATCTATGTGCGACAAACAGTACCCCTGGTAAATATATATGAGTGATTTTTTGAGATAGTAAGGAACTTGGGATATGTTTTGCCTGATTCTCCGAACCACAATCTGAATGGTATTTGTAGTATATTTCCACATTTCAACAGCTCTGATATATATCATTCTATCATTCTAGTTAAAACTGTAACTATCCAGAATCACGCTCTGATGTAGTCATTGTTGTGTATTACGTTCAAATGTTGATAAAATAACTTTGCAACTAAAACTTACAAATTAAATGATAAAACTATTGCTTAGGATTAAAAAAGCGACCATCGTATTGGTTGTTGTTCTTGTTACTGTTTAAGGATTAACTGATGTTTAAATAAAAAAAATTCAAGCTATTTACAGTAGAAACATATGAAAAAAGAACCAATTGAGGAAGAAAATATCAACCGTAGATCATAGCTGGTTGTACGATCCATCAAATATAGTACAGGTAGTAGGAAATAATTATTCTATGAGTATCATCCTAAGCTTTCCGAATTCGTTCCACACAAGAGGTTTAAACAATTGAGTCATAGTGACCAATTCCACGAGAAGAAATCGTGTTATAATCAATAAAAAGAGAGGAGTAAAAAAATAGTACTAAACTGTCAGTATACTAAATTCCTTGATTAGTAAGTATGGGTGTGAAGTGTCTTGAGATTTTTGTTTCATATTCTTCAATAAATTCATCACTATATGGAGGTTAATTATAGGAAATAATGTTTGTGTGTTTTCTCTGGCAACAAGAACAATGCTCTATATGGATTTCTTTCTCTGTGTGCTGTGTGATGAGTCTTTCTGCGGTTGCTGAAACCATCCGGTATTTTCTCACTCCTCGTATGGTTTTGTGCTAGACTAATGGTATTTGGTTTTGTAAACAGCTAATCATGAAATAACATTCAAAACTGATTAACTATCAGATTCGCTATGAATTGATGTATGTAGTTCAACCTGTATATTTCTTTTTTTGGATAATTTACAATCTGCCGAGGGTTAACAATGATTAGTTCAATTTCTGTCAAAATAATTGTAGTTTAATTCAATAGGATTTTTACTTGTGAACTGCATTTCGGGCATTTTGAAGATTGCAAAAAGTTTCAGTTCTGTGGAATATTCTATTCACAGTTGAATCGTTTGTTTGAGAAACCCCATAAGTCCATTTGACGCACTTGCGAGAAAACGACAAAAAACTGTTTTTCTCCAAATTTTGACCTGGTCCTCCTATTTATTGGTATCAGGCTCGATTACTACACCTAAAACATATGATTTGAAACTACTTGTTCATCAATATAACAGTTTAAGCTCAAAATATAACGCTTTGAAGTTGATGGACTTAGGGAGTTTCTCAAAAAAAAAACAGAAATCAGTAAATGTAGCGGTTTTGAAGTGATTCAATTCAGTTTTATGTACTTTCAATGTTCACAATGCTCCTACCACGTAAGAATGGGGCTGTTTATGAGTTATGTTCTGCATCAGAAAACATTCCGATTAAGTTGAGTTGCGCATGCTTCTTACGGAATCGGTAAACAATGAATGAATATGTATGTGAAATTGAAATTGAAACCCAATTCATAGAACTAACTTTTTCTGCAATTTTGATAGTCGATGTAGGTATCCTCAAGGACTCGGAAACTGCTAAAAAGTCTATTTTGATAAAAGTGGCGTTTATGGGGCTCCTCAAACAAACGATTCAATTATTTTCGATTGAAAAACTAGATAATGTGTTATATCTGTGATATAACCGCAAGATGAACGTAGGATTACCGTTGGCTTAGTAATCATTTGTTTGAAGTTGCATCTGAATAAATTCTCAATTAATGAAAAAATGGATATTTTGAAAATTTGCTGAACGTTCTTCTTGTAATGTATATTAAAAGTTTTTTTGGGGGGTTGCAAAAGCGAGAACGTTACGTTGGAGCCACAAGGTTTAGAACCTTAATACGAAGTGACACGATAATCACATCATTTAAAAGACAGAATTTCTACGAGTTATATGCTTTGAAAACAAACTATCGATAGAGGCGAATGAATTGAACAAATTTAAAGTCTCTATAATTCAAGAGAACAAATACAATTTATTGGAATCACAAGAATCTATAAATATGGGTACCTGCATGAAATTCTATTTCAGTCGTGTTTATTATGTGAGTGATGCAATACACGGCATGACAAAGCAAGATTGACGTTCGCGTTGTGCACAACGTCGTCGAAAAACTTGTAAGTAGCGAAGGAAAAATATTCAAAAGCAATCACGCAAAACTGATGCAAAATTTGTTGTCCGTCTTCTCATGTTTGTTCTATACATGATACATTGCTTGTCATTGATTCACAAACTTTAACCCCACGTTTGCCTGTAATATAATTTCTATACCATTTCCAATAGGCAAAACATCTGTCGCTACCAATCAGTGTACATGAGTGTTACGTTCGCTCTGCCCTTCGTCACAACACTCACTTTCCGTTCGTCTGTTGAGTGAAAATTGTTTGTGCGAGCGCCGAACGGGAATAAATAGTTCTTCTCAAGATTCATTCTACCCCTATTGAATTTCCGAAAGACGTAATCTTACGTTGATCGCACTTGAATGGAGAAATTACAAAAAGAATGTATTTGATCGCAGTATTTCATAAACTCTTTGGCTTCAAAGCAATTTGGAGTTCTGAAAAGAACTGGATTTGATTTACTGAAAACAAAACAAAATTTCTCTTGTTGTGCGTGATGATGTGTGGCTTCTCTCGATAGCTGCTGACTTCTTTGGCTTTGGTTTTCGGCTTCTGGGCAGCGATTTTTGAGGATTTAGTTGAACTTTCTTCTTCCTGGTCCCTTTCTTCACAGCAACAAGTTTGGTTTTTTTTTACAGTTGTTACTGTTTCCTTCTCCCCGGTAGCAGCGGCAGATTGTCAGCAGCTGACGAATGTGAGCAGCGGTAGCATTTTCAGCTTCTTCTCGTTTGCACTAACATGCTCTTGGTGGTGACACGGTTCATCAGCACTGTCTTGATGAATAAAGTTAGCTTCGCCACATCAATCTTATAGCAACGACAACATCCTCCAACCGCTATACAACTATAACTGGTTGGATTTCCGAACTGGCATCCGCTTATATACAGATTTTTGTGATTTCAAAAGCCTGTTTTCAAGACAATTTGCAGGCTATTGAAACAATTTTTTGGATCAATAAATAACAGGCATATATCGCGTAGACATTTTATCTTTCGAATGAAGTGGTTTTCATACCATTTCGTTCAGCCGGCAAAGAGGTATGAGCGCTCAAAATTTAATTTCTTCCGTGTAACGCTCTCGTTGTCGAAACATTGAACTTACACCCCCGTATAGAAATGAAAGACGTAGCCTTACGTAAAAAAAAACTTCCGCGCGGAATTGAATGATTTGATGAAATTGAAAATAGCTTAACTTACTTGAGTACTGGATTAATGACAATCAATATCAAAAATACTCAAGGAACCCCAAAATGCCAACAAAAAAAAAGTCAGAAACATTTAAAACTGTAAAGCATTCGCGCCACATAATGGAACCAGACAAATTGCGTTCGAACTAATTCGGTGATTCCAGCATGAGTTGAAGTCTATCATATCTCGGAAATGAACAAATTTCACCTTTGGCAAATCTAAACGTTGGTTGCACTGTTATTTTTAACTATTTCAAGTTGCATTTCTGAGTGTTGTTTTTTCTTCTTTTACAAGTCACGGCTATTCATATGATTAATACAGTTTTTTTTTCTCTACAATTTGTATAGCTTCATTTCAATATTCAACTCGATTAGAGGTTCGATTACATAACAAAGCTCCACTAAACTTTGCTGTGCTAAACTTTAGCTGAAGCGTTTTTGGTTTTTTGTTATTTTTACAATAATTTTGGGTACAGTGTTTGTGCTTGCTAATTATTAAAAAATAGCGAACAAGTCGATCCAGCGGCGGCGTTTGTCGAGATCTAGGGCCATGATAACAGCCATAGGTACCATAGCGAAACGCAAATGTTTGCGAAAAATCAAATTCAAAGAAGTGGGAACGTGTTTCAAAAAATTTAAAAGGCAAAATCATTGTTCACTTCGATTGGGGGCTTCAGCTGGTTCAAGAATAGGTATACAAGATATCCGAATCTTAGCGATCTCATGGCTAGTTGCGATTTGCTTCTTTTTATGAAGCTCTAGTCATTGGACAGAACATTCGAACGCCCTGCTCGACACTTCCTAGCAAAGAACAAAAGTTTGCACTCGAAACTAAAATGAGGTTAGAACCCCCGCGAGAAAAGAAAGAAAACTCTCAATAAATTAAACAATAAATAAATTACATACAATTCAATTGTTGCTAATAGTTGTTCGGTTTCTTTCTTCAAATTTGATTTTTCACAAAACGTGTAAAGGAAACCAGAAAAGGAGTATATGAAACGGGCTAGACAACGAAAAATGGGCATCGTTCAGGAAGTAGCTGGATGTGCGAGAAGGAGAAAACACATTTATGCATACAGTAGACACTTTCCATATGGGCTAACACGTTCCTAGGTTGCCTACGAGTGTGTAAACCTAGCGTTTGTAAACAGGTGAGAGGTCTAGCGTCAGATTGCGAAGGGCCTGATTCTGAGCAGAGGATCGCGTTTGGCGCGATGAACGGATAATCTCCAGCACCAGGCTGCGACAATCGTTGCACACGGCCATCAGCTCTCCGGTTAGTCGTTCCTTCTGGGGGTCGACACTGTTGTTTTGAGCCGCCGCAGCCGCGGACAGGGTGAATGCTTTGGCGAATCTATTTCTGGAAGTACTATTGATTGATTATCATTGAGACGGTTTATTTTTTTTCGTAAAACTTTGGCAAGCCAATACCTTCGATCCAGGGTACTGTTGTTGGAGTGTGGCCGAGCAGGACTTTGGGGAGGCAAACTGTGTGGGCCTTCCATGGAACGCGACATAACAGAGCTCTTCTGGCTGTTGATATTAGTGCCAAGGTGATTGGAGTTTGCCGTCGTATATTCTTTGGCACCGTTTGTGGCCACAGCCATTTGAGATAATGGGAGCGAAAGAGGCTCACCTTGTAAGCTAGTGCCAGGTGTGCTGGACGCCGAACGCTGATTCTTTGGCGATGATGGAGCACTACCGACGGTGTTGCGAGTCTTAAAAAAAGATATATTCGTTACATTAGAGTTGGCATCAAAGCTCGATCGATACTCACCTTCCGGTCTAACTCGGGCCGCAGTAGCCGTTCCATCAGCGACCGAGGAAACGATTCATCCACCATGCTGTGCAGGTTTGAACCACCACCGTGAGCATGATGACTTGGCGATGGTGTATTGGAAGTGCATGGGCTGTTCATCAGCGAAGGCGAAAGCAATACTACGGGAACATTTCGAAAATGTTCTGTAGGTATTCGCATCTGCAAGAAAACATAAGTCAAAGCCGCACTCCCAAAAAGTATCCATCAAAATACCTTCTGATTACACTTATTGCAAACCGTTCGCTGGCAAAGTTTGCATAGGATTCCTCTAGCGAATATGGTGAACCGTGTGCGTAGACAGAGGAAGCAAACTTTGCGCTTTTCGACGTCCTCCTTTATATGCACGTCGACGGGAAGACCCTCCAGTTCGGCTTTGGTCATGACCGAGCGGATGTGGACGATTTCCTCTAGCGTCAGCGAAAGTCGATCGTTCAGGTTGAAGGTATCCCTCCATTGGTGCTCGTCTAGCGAATTTTTGGTCCAAGTGTCCAGGGAAGAAATGTTACTACTGCTAACAAGTTCCCCTGCCACACGATTGCTGCTACCGTTTGTCGCAGGCTGTGTAGATTGTTGGTGCTGCTGCTGCTGTTGCTGATGCTGGGGAGCCTGAGTTTGGCTCTGGCTGTGATCAGATTGTCGAGATGTTGGCCGCGAGGGTGGCACCGAATGACTGCCCAGGTGGTCCAGCTTATAGTTTTGGTTACAGCCGATGATTGTGTGGCGACGCATCGATGCACGGCGTGATTCACATTGCGTGGCAAGATCGTAAGCTTGGAAACAGAGATTATTAAGTCAGTTAGGTTCGAATCAATGAAAAGTGTATTTTAAGCACAAAAACAACACGGGTGCAAACTAATATGTGATTTTTTGCGAAATTTTGTACATTCACTTTAACCCCACACAAAATAATCCAAAAGATTGATATCAGGACCGCTAGGCGGTAAAACTTTCTTCTCCCAGAATTCTGGAACATTTTCCGCAAACCATTTCTTGGTTTTTTAGCAATAGCTCTGAAGTATATGTTTTTTTTTATTCAAATTGTTTATTTTTACAGGCTCAGTTACATAAGTTTGGAGGAGCTGAACTCCTGGTGTTGGAACGGGAGTAAATATTCTTTTGAGCAATCAAACACCGTGCGTTCTTGGTGATATAAGTGCTAAAAGCTATAATATTTCTTGTAGTTCAAGGATTGTACTTATTTTATTTCCACTTACATTAATACTATCCTCCCTTTCAGGTTATATCCACAAAATCAATATAAATTTCAGGGGTAGATATAAATATTCTGTAATTCATTATATAGATATGTTTCAATTTAAATTCGGTAATTTAGCTTGCAATATAATGGGCCTGATTCTCGAATACACTTCACGGTGGAAACGAAATAAACGGCACGCCATTGAACTACGTTTTACGAGTTAGTGAAGTGTCGAAGATAATGATGAATTTCAGGCAGAATGAGCACTTTTCAAATAAAAAATCATTACTGAAAATTAACTTCTTCGTATCAAACTGGTACTCAATGTGAGTGAAAAACTTTGTTTTCGTCATGTGATATAATAATCTCATACAAAAATTTAATCTGAAGATAATTTGATATTATAATGATAAATTTAGTGAGAAACTAATCTCGCATCCAGATGTCGACACCGTACCGTTGTCATCGCGAATGCGTTTCATACCGTTTCCACAGTGAAGTGTATTCGTAGTGTATTCGAGAATCAAGCCCAATGACTCACTTGCAAAATCGTGATAAATGTACACTAATATTTTATCCAATGTATAATTTTAATATTTTTGCGTACTCAGTTCACTACCTCGTGCTATCGAATGAGACTTTCTTTGTTTTCTGATATTGCGGCCCGCCATGCGTTGACAGATAAAACGCATCGTAATCGCGTTCCGCTACGACCTACGACCTACGATTCTCGAACCGTAGTTAGTGTACATCTCGGTTACACCTGGAGTATATGTTGTTTTATACATTTCCAGGTCATCTTTATGTTCTGTTCTGTTCATCACTGTTCTTTTCGACACGTTTACGTGTTGAATAACATCGTTTACACTCACTTCGGCGCGAAAAAAAATTACAATAGTACTCTTGTTTTGCCATATTTCTCTCGTTGGCAGCTGTAATTTGTTTACGGATACGTAGAAACATTGGCTATCCATTGCTGCCAAGTTTGTTGTAATCATACTACACAGGGCCTACAGCTCGGATTTCAGTGGAAAATTACCGCACGCACGCTGTACATGCAAACTCTCTACAAGTTTGCAAAACAAGATGAATTCATTGCGAACTACATTGTAGTTCGTGTACCACAAACTCTGGTCATTTTGGTTTACAACCAAACATACTTTGTTCACGGAGGAACCTCGCTCCAATGTAGCATTGCCATGCGACAGAATGAGGATCGTTTTGACAAAGTCAAATAAGTTTGTATATTCATTTCACGCTGCGCCTATGAATTTCTTCACCCATAAGACGCCCAAACATTCTTCTTTCGACGATAGTTTTTTGACGTAGGACTACGTCTTTCATTTCTATACCGGGGTGTAAAATCAAAGTTTCGAAAACGAAAGCGTTACGCCGGAGACCGAGATTTTGAGAGTTAATAGCTCCTAAACAACTGAACGAAATGGTATGATAAACACTTCATTCGAAAGATAAAATGTCTACGCGTTCTATACTTGTTACTTTTTGATCCAAAAACTTGTTTCAATAGTCTTAAAATTGCTTTCAAAACAGGCTATTGAAATCACCAATCGGTATATAAGCGAGCGCCGCTCAGAAATCCACTCAGTTCAAATTGAACAGCGATTGGAGCATGTTGTCGCTGTTGTGGTGAAGCTCTTCATTTATTATGAAAGCGCGGATGAACGGTGTCACCAAGAGCCTGTTTGTGCACCCTAGGCCAGAAGGGAATCTATCAGGAGGAGAGTGATGCCACAAACGGTTCCCCGGGAAGAACTCGAAGCAGCCGCTACACACACACACATACACGCGCGGAATTCTTTCCGTTTGGATGCCATTCAACATCGAGAAAGATCTGGAAAATAATCTGCCAGTTCCTCTGGGAATTTAAAAATACATTCATGTGAAAGAGTTTATCTGAATGTTTTCTATCCATGTAACACTGTGACCAAATATGTTTCAATCAAGTGCTATTAACAGATGGTTATCGAGTTAGCATTAACCACTGGTGGGCTTCCAGTATCGAGGAAAATGTGGAAATATCTAATCGTTACTGAAAATAATCTGCCAGTTCCTCTGGGAATTTAAAATTACATTCATATGAAAGAGTTAATTTTAATGTTTTCTATCCATGTAACACTGTGACCAAATACATTTGGTTTTGTGATTTTTCAAGCAATCGCAATTAACAGGATAGCTTCTGAAGATTATTCTTCCCCATCAGTAGGATATTTCCGTATCCAATATTGTATGCGCCCGCAATCGATTATTGCTCAGTCGCCGAAAGTTCCGAGCTCAGAGAGTTCATTCCCCTCTAGTTTGCCTTCCAAATTGCCATCGTAAACCACGCCTTCTCTCGATTCAATCACGCACAAAAAGCATACTTAAGCGATATTCTGGTGGTGAGATGCATTCATTCATTCCACTCCGACCGTCGACAGAGACGGACGTGTTTGGAGCTCCATTCATTACCTGATTTTTAAAAAAGCTATTAATTTCTCTTTTCAGATTGTCTACCTGCGATTCATCAACTACCTGTTTGCCCTTGAGGACTACAATAATGGGGAAAACCCGGTCAACCGACCCAGGCATACCACATGGCACCAATAAACGACATCGATCGGACACCGGCAAGGAGCCAATATTAGAAAGGAACCGCTATGCTTTATTGGATGGCCATACCGAGGAGGAACCAACTACCAGGAAAGTAAACGTTGAGAAAAAGGTGAAAGTACCACCTTATTTTACAACATCGAGAGATATAGGAACTTTGAGGTCTGAACTGCTGGCGCTGAAATTGCAGCCAGTTTTTAAAATATGCAGCATCGGGATTAAAATCACTAGTCCCAACCTGGAGCAATATAAAATAATTGGATCATACCTGAAATCAAAAAATCATGAGTTTTACACTCACGATACGCCGTCTGAAAAACTATTTAAGGTGGTGTTGCGAGGTCTTCCTGCTATTGAGTTGGAGGATATTAAAAAAGATCTGGAACAATTATACAATATTCAGCCGTTGGCTGTATATCGGATGACTCGGCATAAGACACCAGACAATGGGTATTCCAATGTTTTGTACCTGATCCACTTCAAGAAAGGATCAGCCAACATAACTCGCCTAAGAGAAATCAGTGAGATCTTCAACATCTCGGTACAATGGGACCGATACGAACCTCAACATCGGGATGTAACGCAATGTTCAAATTGCCTTGGTTTTGGACACGGAACAAGAAACTGTCACATGAAAACTCGTTGTGGCAAGTGTGCTGCTGACCACTTAACAAGCATTTGCAGCCTTCCAGAGGAAGAACCTCGCAAGTGCGTTAACTGTGGCGAAAGTCACCAAGCCACCAGCCGTAGCTGCACAAAACGTGCGGATTTTAAACGTATCCGGAAGCAAGCTACTGATAAAACACAGAATAGGAAGAAGGTTCCAGAACTTACTGACAAGGAGTTCCCTCCAATGGTTTCTCGCACGATTCCTGTTCTTCCTCCTCTTCCACTTCCAACAGGTCGTCCTCAAACGGCCTCTTCTAGCGAAAAGCCAAAAAAGGAGCAACCGAGCTACAGTAGGTTGCAGCTATTGGTTTACCACCTACACCAAAACCTTCACCTCATTCCTCTTCTACTGAGGAGCTTTATAGCATGCAGGAACTTGCAACCCTGTTTCTTGAACTAGATCGACAGACTAGAAGTTGTCGCAACCAACAGGAACAAGTGCTACACTTTTATTATAACCATGGATCGGTCATCTCTCAGGCTAATTAATTGGAATGCCTGCTCTCTCAAGAGTAAGGTCATTGAATTCACTGACTTCTTAGTGACAAACAGCATCCACGTAGCTATCATTACTGAGACGCATCTTAAACCGAATGTTAACCTTCGGGTTCCGAATTATCGTCTATTGAGAATGGATCGTACTAGTTCTGGTGGAGGAGGTGTTGCCCTAGCCATCAGAAATAACATCAGATATCGACTTTTGCCGTGCCTGAAACTCAACATCATCGAAGCTATAGGAGCGGAAATCACAACATCGATTGGGCCTATTATCGTGATTGCGGTCTACTATCCCAAGCAGACGTCAATCAGAGATGGCTCGGCGTTGCTTCTTAAAAACCATATCATCAAGTTAACACGAAGGCAGTCGAAATAAGTTATCGGCGGGGACATTATTGCTCGACATCAGTCCTGGGGAAACCAAAGGAGGAATCAAAATGGAGTGACTCTAAACGATGATCTACAGTGTGGGCACTACAGGATTCTTAGTCCAGCAACCCCCACTCGAATTTCTCGTTCTGGAGTACATTCCATCATTGATTTCTTCATTACCAACACATCGGTGATCCTATTGCCCTTAACGAGTTGAGTTCGGATCACTTCCCAGTGATGGTTGAATTGGGAGTGAATGTCGTAGTCAGGAGGCCACAATGTAGACGGGACTATCATCGTGCGAATTGGGTGGAATTCCAGCAGCTTATTGACAACAACATTGATCTCAATCAGGCTCTTGAATCTCCCGAAGATATCGAAGCAACAGTCAGCACTATTCAAACTGCAGTTATTCAGGCTCGCCAAAACCACATCCCAGAAACGATTCAGGTGAGTGACTCTGTTCAAATTGATTCCATTACTAAATATTTGATTAGGCTTCGGAACCTCTATCGAAGGCAGTACCAACGTACTGGTATTCGAGAGAGGAAACGACAGTATAATCAGTTAACCAAGGTTATCCAGACCAGAATGATTGATCTCCGTAACAAAAAATTCGCAAAAGATATAAGTAAACTTCCGAATAACTCCAAGCCATTTTGGAGGCTCGCTAAAATTCTCAAGACCAAGTCTAATCCTATTCCTCCTCTTCTACAACCTGACAATTCAGAACGATTGATAACACCTGCCGAAAAGGCTAATGCAATTGGCAACCATTTCGCTAGTTCACACAATCTTGGCCAGAATATTACAAGTCCATTTGAAGCTTCGGCGAATGATACTGTAAGGGCTATTGACAATATTCATTCTGTACCTCAAGAGAATGAAATCATCTCGACTGCAGAGGTTATCTCGGTTATACGCTCGTTGAAGAATATGAGGGCCCCCGGCTTCGATAGTATATTTAACATTGAGTTGAAACATCTTAGTAACAACTTATATGAAATTATGACTTCTGTCTTCAAAAGATGTCTATCACTTGGCTACTTCCCCTCGAGTTGGAAGTTGGCAAAAGTGATCCCGATTCTAAAACCCGGAAAAGATCCTTCTTCTTCAAAGAGCTATCGACCAATTAGCCTTCTCCCAGCATTTCGAAAGTATTCGAAAAAATTATATTAAAGCGCATTCTTGCTTTTGCAGATGAGCACAATATATTTTTGGATGAGCAGTTTGGATTCCGAAAAGGCCACTCTATCATTCACCAGCTTCGTAGAGTATACAATATAATCAGACGAAACAAGTCAGTTTCAAAATCATCTGCCATGGCACTTATTGATGTTGAAAAAGCATTTGATAATGTTTGGCATAATGGTCTCATTTACAAGCTTCAGAACTTTGATTTTCCTACATACTTGATAAAAATTATCAAAAATTATCTTTCTGATAGAGCGTTCAATGTTTCTATAAACAATTTTTCATCGGAGAAATTCATTGTGAATGCAGGTGTTCCTCAAGGATCCATCTTGGGACCAATTCTTTTCAATATCTACACTTCAGATATTCCCGCACTCCCATCTGATGGGAAACTGTCACTATTTGCAGATGACACTGCCATCATTTACAAGGGCAGAAGTATCACAGAACTAAGATCTAAACTTCAAAGAGGGTTAGACGCTTTGTCTGGATATTTCAATAATTGGAAAATATGCATAAATGCCGCAAAGACACAAGTTATATTGTTTCCCCACAAGAACACTCCAAAGCTTGTTCCTCCTCAAAATATGACAGTCAGTCTTAATGGCAATAGTATTGAATGGTCTTGAGAAGTAGTGTATCTGGGTCTAACTTTCGATCGAAAGCTTACCTTCAGAGCACACATTGACAAAACAGACACAAGATGCAACATTTTAATCAGGTCATTGTATCCCCTGATCAATAGATACTCTCGATTATCTCTAACGAATAAACTTGCAGTATACAAACAAATAATATTTCCAGTTATCGCATATGCGATGCCCATTTGGGAGTGCTGTGCTCCAACTCACAAATTAAAACTTCAACGCATACAAAACAAAATTCTTCGTATGATTCTAAACTCTCCACCCAGAACGCGAAATTCGGAGATACATCAGCTGGCCGGGATTAAAACCTTGGATGAAATTATCAATAACAGTTGTATGAATTTGAACAGAGTTGCGCTCTCTCAACACACGGAATAATACAAAATCTGTATGAGTATGCTACCTGAGTTCATAGTCGTTACCTTTCAAGGTAACGGCTTTGGGTTTGGGTAGATATATTTATTTCCAGTTAGATAAGTAGTGTAAGTTGGGATAATGTAAATAATTTGGGTAGGGTATCTTATAAGTTAGATTTAGGTAAAAAAAAGGTAACAAAAAACTAGAAAAGTTTAGGCATGATTTTACAATAGGAATATGAAACAATCGAATAATGTGTATGATACAAATCATTACAAAACTTGACATTGCAACTTAAAGATGTAGAACCCTAGGTTGATCACTTGATATGTAGTACTTTATTATAATGTATACCAAATTAAGAAATAAAAAGAATTTAAGTGAAAAAAAAAAGTGAGATGCATTCATTTTTCGTGAGGACATCGACAAGACAACATCGTTGCTGAGGGTCCTCGACGGCGAAGGATCGAGATCTGCCCTGAAACGCAAGCAGTTTGTTTGAAACTGTGAGGGAGCACAGAGAAGCCGATCCTTCAGGAGAAGAGAAGGTGACCATCGAAGTAGCCGCTACATACACACATACACGCACGGAATTCTTTCCGTTTGGATGCCATTCAGCATTGAGAAAGATCCGGAAAATAATCTGCCAGTTCCTCTGGGAATTTAAAAATACATTCATGTGAAAGAGTTTATTTGAATGTTTTCTATCCATGTAACACTGTGACCAAATATGTCTCAATCAAGTGCTATTAACTGATGGTTATCGAGTTAGCATTAACCACTGGTGGGCTTCCAGTATCGAGGAAAATGTGGTAATATCTAATCGTTACTGAAAATAATCTGCCAGTTCCTCTGGGAATTTAAAATTACATTCATGTGAAAAAGTTTATTTGAATGTTTTCTATCCATGTAACACTGTGACCAAATACATTTGGTTTTGTGATTTTCAATCAATCGCAATTAACAGCTAATAGCTTCTGAAGATTATTGTTTCCCATCAGTAGGATATTTCCGTATCCAATATTAGATGCATAAAACCTTGTGCCTCCAACGTAACGCTCTCGTTTTCGAAGTCCCCCAAATATTCATTCATTCAGAATGGATTTAGATTCAACTTCAAACAAATGATCTCTAAATCAACGATAGTCCTACGTCACCCTTGCGGTTATACCATAGATATAACCCACTTCCTGTTTTTAGCGTATCGCACGAACCCAAAGTATTACAAAACTCGGCGAATTCCTGCTTACTTTTGTCCGCCACGGTACCACTGATTCTATTTTTATCCACGAAATGTTCAAGAGCGAAATTCATACGCATTTTTGCAATATCGGATAGTATGCAATAACCGCTGGATCGATACAAAAAATATATCGTGTAATGGGATACAACAAAGATGATCGTTCCTTGATTTTTCGAAAAAATGCTATGGAGTACTCTTTAAATTTTCGTCTAAAAATCAACATATTATTCTCAGAAACTTGATTTTTCTCCACAACACTGTTGATTGTAGCTTTTACAGCGAACCACAATTCAATTTTAGCTGTTGGCAGAAACGGATTACCAGAAAGATCGACGTTTATTAAGGACTTCAGGTTCCCTTTCCAAAGTCCAGGCTTGGATTGTATTGATAACCTGCTGCTCAAGCGAGAGTCGATAAATATGAAACCACACTATCAATGAACACCAGTGGAATGAACATCAACATTAGCTTGCCATTAAGTTCATTTTTCATTTGTATCCTCATTTTCGTCATAATGTTCGTATCGTCGAAATTGAAGATCACTGCGTGTTAGTGAAAATCAAAGCATCAACCAATTGAGAGTGAAAGCGACTAATGGTAAGGGATGGCCATTCATCACACAAAATTATTGTTTTTGGTGACTTCGGCAATGGAATGTATAGTATAACTCATGCTATGTTTCATAAATCTACTCCCGGTTGACCGGAAATGGCATACACCTCCAATTATATGGGCAATGTGTGACAATAACAGACGAGCGGAAAACGAACATAAGCTTGTTTTGATCCCCAGTTTAGTGATACTGGCTCTAAATGACCAGCAATGATAAAAAACCCCTGCGATATGGGTATTGGATGAAAGACCGAAAATGGAATTAGTGAAATGGAGTTAGACAAAGGAATTTTTAGAAACTAAGATCATGTTAGAGCGAAATGGCGGTAGTATAATAGCATGGAAAGCGGAAACGGATCTCTTACGCTAAAGGTCACAAGTTCAATTTCCGAAATTCTTACAAAAATAAAAGTAATGAACCAGCCAAAAAGTGTTGAAAGTCATTATAATACATTATAAAAAAAGAAACAGAAACAGAAACGAAAACGGTGCTCAACGCCGTCTAACGCTAAACGCCGCTCAACAAAAACGAATGTTGCCTTTTCCGGATTCTTGGTCCTTTATTTTTTTTTCTGAATATGAGAATCAAACACGTTTTCAATACAAAATTCACTGCAAGCGATAAAGATCAACTCAACTTTCGTGATAATTACCTGAAATTATTGACAGTAATGAAAGTGCCTGAATGCAGGCTTCCGAGATTCGTTCATGCTGTTTTCGTTCAATAGACCGTATGAATAAAAAAAAAGTATTTACTTATTCTGCCCATCTCCAAGTAAAGTAAACTTTCCTAGTATTTACTTGAATCCGTATAAAAAAAGCTTACTTTACAAATTTCATTTTCACGCATGTTCGAATTCGAACATAGTTTTTAACTTTGTCAAACATCTGTCAACGGTTTGTTTAGGTTTGTATCCAAAACGTTTTTTTTTTGACAAAGTGTGTATTCGCGATGACAAAGGAATAGTGTCGACTTCTGGTGGCTACTTTCAATTACGGACCATAGTTTGAGTCCCAATCTCATTAGTGTAATATCTGTGTCTGATTAGAAGACACGATACCTGGTTTTCAAATGTTAAAACTGGAATGAAAATTTTTACATCATGTTATTTAATTACTTAAAACACTTATTTCCGACTTTTATTCAACCCTTTGTCTATACATTTTTAACATAGTTACTGAAACTTTTCATTATAAAGTTGTCTTCAAAAACAATTTCCGTACAAGATTTTTTCACCACCTGCAAAAAAATTGTTTTTCATTCAAACAGAATGCTAATTTGGTACGGAAAGGTTAATTTTCATTCATAATTGAAATTTTGAGAACGTGTTCATTCCACCTGAAAATCAATAAATTTTTTGACGCTTCCCTAAACTAGTAAACAAAGCTCAATGCCATCAATGCGGATTGTGGACTTGTTTAACTTTATGCACAAAATAGCACCATTAAACATAAATCGGATATGACATCAAAACGAATGAAAGTGCTTTTCAGATCCAAAGTATGCTCGTGACCACACTTGACAATTACGAAGTAAATACTTGATAAATTCTGTTTTACTCATACGAAATCAGCTCCATTTTCGAAAAGTAAGTAAAAACTCAATCTTACTGCTCGACTGCTCGATTGAAGTAAACAACCACATAGAATTGTATTGGTGTGGTTACATTGGTTCCCACTTGCTTCGTTCGAATTCGCCAGCTTCTATCGAACAAAATTGTTTGTTTCTCTTCGTCAGTTATCGCACAATCAAGTTTTCGTGTGTACTCCGATCCAGTGTCATCTCGCCCTTAGCCTTAGTGTTGAAAATTATATAAGGACTAGCTGACCCGTCAAACTTCGTTCCGCCTAAAATTTGTTTTCCGACATCCGGCGATCCTTTCTTTGATGTAGATATAAGAAGATATACGAGTGCGTTTCATCACATTAAAATCTCTTTCCAGTTTCGAACAAAGATCAATTTCGCTAGCGCAAACATCAAATGGACTAACAGCACTTATCACTATGTAATTGTAGAACATATGGGAAGTTAATTTTCCGAATTATCCCTTTTTCCTTCAGAGTTTTCCGAAAATTTTCAATTGTTATGTTTGGTTTGAATATTTTTGGGTTAAATATTTGTAACATTTGAATGGGATACCCTCTCCATTCCAGAGAAGGGAGGGGTGTCATACCATCATAGAAACATTTCTCATACCCAAAACCCTCACATCCCAAATTGTGCTTGATTAGTTCTCGAGTTATGCAGAAGTTTGTATTTGTGTGCTCCCTTGTAATTTGTGTTTCATTTGTATGGCAGCCCCCCGTTAGAGAAGGAGGTGGAGTGTTTAACCACCATAGAAACATTTATTGTACCCTAAAACATATTTATTCATATGCAATTTGTTTCCATTTGCTTGATTAACTCTCGAGTTATGCAGAAATTTGTGTTTCATTTCTATGACAGAGGACTGTTGAACCACTTTAGAAATGTTTCTTGCCCCCTGGAACCTCCACATGCCAAATTTGGTTCAGTTTGCTTGATTAGTTCTTGAAAAATGCAGAAATGAATGCTTCATTTGCATGGCAGTCCCCTCCCATCAGAGAGAGGGAAAGAGTGTCTATCCACCATGGAAACGTCCCCTAAAACATGACAAATTTGGCTCCATTTGCTTGATCAGTTTTAGAATTACGCAGAAATTTGTCTTTCATTTGTACGACATTTTTAATGTTCATTTTCTTGGTAACCCCACCTAAGAGAGGGGGAGGAGTATCTAACCACCATAGAATCATTTATTGCACCCTAAAACCGCCTAATTTAGTTCCATTTGTTTGATTAATTCTCGTGTAATGCAGAAATTTTTGTTTCATTTATATGGCTGCCACCCCTAAGAAAGGGGGGAGGAGTATTTAACCACCATAAAAACACTTATTGCACTCTGAAACCTCAATATACCAAATTTCGTTTCATTTGCTTGATTGATTCCCGAGTAATGTAGAAATTTGTATTTAATTTGTATGACAGCCCTTCCTTAGAGAGTGGGAGGGGTCTCAAACTATCACGAAAACCTTCACCGGCCCCTAAAACCCCTACAAACCAATTTTCATGTTGATCGGTTCAGTAGTTTCCGAGTCCATAAGAATCAGACAGACAGACAGACAGAAATCCATTTATATATATATATATATATATATATATATATATATATATATATATATATATATATATATATATATATATATATATATATATATATATATATATATATATATATATATATATATATATATATATATATATATATATATATATATATATATATATAGATTGATACAAGCGTTGAAAAGTTGTCGAAGATCCAACAGAGCTTGGTTGCCAAAAACTGTGCAAGGAAAGTTTACGACTAAGCACTGACCAAGTACAACGGATGTATATTGATGGACGAAGAAACATATGTAAAAATGGATTTTGGAAACCCGACTCAAAATATTACCTTGCTAAACTTATGGGGATTTTGGGTAATTTCAAATTTGTCTTCGTAGATAGATCCACTAGCAAGTTGGTGATTTGGCAAGAAAACTACTAAAGTTTTCATCACTGGAGCAACTATGAATGGATTAATGGAACTTTGTAGGGAGAAGTGTTTTCATATAATTATTTTGTCGTTCATTCGATCACATGAAGGTTCCGTGAAGGTCTGGCCCGACTCAGTCAGCTGCCATTACAGCCGTGATGTCGTAGAATGGTATAAGCAGATAATTTTATTGAAAATGGTATGAATCCGCCAAATTATCCAGATTTTCCCATCGAAAAGTATTGAGGAATTATCAAAGCGTAAATTGAAGAAGTGTGGCAAAACAATCATAACACCATCTGATATGGAGCAGTGGCTGAAAACGATGGCATTTCCGATATACAAAAGCAAGAGTTTTGGATGATAAACAAAAAATAAAAATTAAAGAGAAAAAAAACTCCCCGCTACGATGTACATAATAAATCAGCTAGGTGCAAAAAACAAACTGTGCAAATATACTACGTTACGAGAAATATTTACTTTCGAGTGCTTTATCACAGAACCTGTGGTACTCATCATGTGTTATGATATTCTCTGTTATAAAAAGTGTGACGTATCGTTTATGTTCCACATGGCAAGCGTTTGAGAGGTGATTAGAAAAAAATTACGAAAAAGTAAACAATTAGAAGATATACTGATGATCATTAGTGGTTCCGTGGATCTGATGCTCAATTCTCAGCCTCGGAATTTCGCATATCCGACACCTCGGAATATGGACTACTTACTTGTTCGCCGAAGTACGGTATTGATGTTGTTCTGATTGTTCTCGTTGTTGACGAGATTTGAACGATCGCTGCTGTTGGCTGCACTGCCGCTGCTGCGTTTGCTGCCGCTGGCCAATGTGGCATACCTGCCGTACCCATTGGCGGTACCATTCGCTCTAGAATATCCACTAGCGCTACCGCTAGCCGCGCCACTACCCGTGGAGTCGCTGTTTGCTGTTGTGCTGATTATGAAATCGTCATCCTATAAGAGGAACGGAAACAATCATATTACTCGTAGAAATTTGTGGTCAGGACAAATTGGTTTCCACTTTTTATTTTCAGTTTATACTCCAATAACCCAAGTGTGGGGAAGAGTGATTCGCTACTCATGGAAGAAGGCATGTCTTCATTTTGAAGACATTTGACTTACTGTGAAGACATTTGTTTTTGTGAAGACATTTCGAAGACATTATGAAATAAGGGAAGACATTTCAGTATGATGGCGTACGTGAATTTTTGAGAGATATTATTCCATTAAAATTATAGCCATTGGCCGAAAATATTATCAAAAGAAAAGGGCTGTTGTTTCAGTGTCAAGTGCGATTCACATACAACATCCACGTCACGTCCACGTTCCGTCACGTCAGTTATTCTACCATGCATTTCTTGTGGAAACATTCACATACACCGGAAACGTAACGACCCGTCAGCACACGTTCAACGAAAACGACCGGCAGGATTTGTAGAAAAGGATAATTGACGGAGACGGACGGCTCATTTGGTTTTTGTCTGGATTTTGTGTCTCGGCTTTTGTTTTGATTTCGGTTGTATTTTTTATGCCAACATATCTCTTGATTCCAAACTTCGGAGTCAAAATCATTCGCGACTAGCCGAGAAAAATAGTCTATATATTATTATTGTTGAATAAGGGTCGGGACTACGGGGTTTAAGCATTCAAATAACATAATTCAATGATTTTCATTGATTTTCTCCATATTTAGAACTGATTCTAGGTATGCTGATTCGAAAGAGGTCATTGCAAGTTAAAACTGTTGTAGATGGCGACACCATGAATAACATTTAATAAATCATTCATTTGACATTTGACGTGACGGTGCTGGTGTGAGCATTGACTGCATGTGTGAATTGGTGAAGACGTTGACGTTCTTTTCCGTAACGTTCTATGTGAATCGCACATCATTCGCTCGCTCGCGATATTCATTCAATTAACGGGACATCATTGCCAATTATCATTTCTAAACTCATGAAATTTAGTTTGCAAATTATGAATGTTTATTATCCTTCAATATTATTGTGAAGACATTTGAAGACATTTTTTCGTACGATGTGAAGACATTTGAAAAAACCACCTGGCATCCCTGCTTACATATACACTTCACGGTTGATGATTGATGATTGTTGATTGATGATTGTCATTGAACTTCGTTTTACGAATTAAGTGCGCGTCCCGTCACCGTCTCGTCAACTATTCTTTTAGACTTAAGCCGGGTTCAGACGGTGCGAGCAAGCATACGAGTCGGTCTAGTCAGTTACTGCAGTGCAGCTACTCACACCGTGTGAACACATCATGCCAGTTATTGTCATGTGTGATCCGGCGTGCGAGCTACTTCAAAGTTTTTTGAATTTACTCGCACTCGCATGCTTCAAAACGTCAAAAACAGAATTTAGCGTTCGAATCAGGGATGCCAAATGTAAAGAAATGTCTCTATTTTTAAGATATTTGAAAATATGCGAAGATATTTATAGACTTGAAAATTATTGGAAAAACAAATAAAACCCTCATAGTTTCTTAACGAAATCATTGTTATTCCGTTTTGCACGCTGGCGGGGCACGCTTTCTTTTTGAGATAGTTTTCTGGAGAATGTCTAATATAGAATCATTATCAGGCACAATTTTCATTCAAAATTCACTCACAACTTGCGAAAAAAAGTAAGGTTCTAAGAAACAGAATACATATTCGATTTAAAAAAGTACATTTTCATTCATTATTTTAATTTTTGACGCGTGTGAATAAAATTTTAAAAAGTCTTCTAGACTATCATTTAAAGCATCACATACTTCCGGAATTATCTTAGCTATGGATGCTTTCGAGATTCTAAAAAATATCGACAACAATCTGAACAATATTCCAGAAGAAAGGCATATTAATGTCATTTATATTATCACTCTTGCAGGTACAGCATCCTTCATGAGTGTATCTTGGCGTTGTATTTGTGGAGCAATTAAATTCAACAGTTTTTCCACTTGTTCAGGTGTTATTCTCAACACTGCTCTGTAATCTCTATAAAATTGTGTAATGATACATTCAACTGAAAACCTAAGATGAAAACTACCAATAAAGAAGTCGATTTCGGACCAATCATTTGACAAATTCGGACCTGATTGCTGTTTCTGACTATTTGATGGACATTTGAAAAATCGCCTGGCATCCCAGGTAAACCCGTGCCGTAGTATCTAGTTTCTCGCCAGCAGCTCACACTATGTGAACGGACAAGGCGAGTCAACCAATTGTCAAGCGAGTCCACCGGGTCAGTAGCTGCTCATTGTCAAGTCAGCTACTAGCAACGTATAAATGGGCCTTTATTTTGCCGACGTCAAAGTTGCCGGTGATTATGTATTTGAATGCTACCATACGATTTCCTTGGGAGAATATTTGACATTTCATTCCTTTACGTTGACTTCACGGTGACGGGACGGTGTATGTGTAGCGCACTTTAGTGAAGCGGCAAAGTTAATGATGGGTTTTCAGGCAGAATGTACTTTTTAAATAGAAATTATGAATGATAATTAACTTATCCGTATCAAATTAGTGTTTTTTTTATCTCATTTATTTATTTATTAGGCTCATTAGCATTTTGGCTGTAACAGAGCCGGGTTTTTTAATCGTGTACATGTACATATGTTTATGTTTCTATAAATTGTAAATTACACAGTCGTTAGTAGTAGCCATTTAGGCGTTAAGTTTTCTGTTCCATTACATTATGGTAAATTGCACAGTAGTAGCCATTTAGGCGTAAGGGTATTCTTTCTGTTCATCCATTGTTCAGCAGACCGGACAGCGGAGACAGTTGATATTGATCATTGTTGAGTTATCTATAGAACAGCAGCCCTATGTGTCTTGCAGAGCAGAGCAGTTGTATGGATGAATTGATCTTATTTCGTGGATCGATTTCCATCGCTGATGATGGTTGCGTGGACGTAGTTATTCTATAACAACACAAAGATGATCAATTGAGGGCCCTGAGTTTGAACTCACGATCGATCGCTTGGTAAGCGAACGCGTAACCAAGTGGCTACGAAGACCCCCCTTAAATTAGTGTTCAATGTGAATGGAAAACTTTGTTTTCTTCATTTGGTAAAATAATCTTTCTCACAAAAATTGTATCTGGAGATAATTTTATATTATAATGATAAGTTTTAGTGAGAATATCGGAAAGTGTAGAGAAAATAGGTGACTTAGGGTAAGAAAGACGTGCTTCAAGTCAATAAATAACGCCTAGTTAAAATTTTCATTCAGATTTTAGCAATTCAAAACTGCCTTGGGGCCGGGTAATCTTATACAGCAGAAAGCCTTGTTAAAAATTAATTTCATATCCAGATGTCGACACCGTATCGCTATCATCGCATATATCCTTCATTACGTTTTCACCGTGAAGTGTATACGGGAATAAGGCCTTATAATTCAACCCTGATATCGTTCACTGAAATATTGATTGAAATATTGATGAAATTATATACTATCTTGATGATGATGATGATGATGGTCCCGCCTCCTTCCCCTACAGAGGTTCGAGCAAGACGAGTTATCTAAAAGATAATTTATTTTTTTTTCAACATTGAAATCAGTTTAGCAAACATGAAAAACGAACTGATTTTATTTACAGATATAAGTTCAAAAAATTGCAATGTCCAAAAAAGCCAATACTCAGTCATGTCCGCCACAGAGCCGATACGGTCCCGACGAGGCCCTTGCAGCCAAGTGGTCCACCAGAGCACAAGTCCAACCGCCAGCCTTGTTTTAGATTGACTTTGAATACCCTCATTCAGAGAAATCGAGAAAATTTCCTTTACGAAAAATTCCTAGACCGGCACTTAAAAAAAACTTTCAATTTAATATCCTTTATATCTGTGTCTCGCGCGCGACGCTCAAACTTTTGTAGACTACTTTTATTTATTTTTTTTAAACTAATACAACTATAAGAACGACAAAATAAAAATAAAAATAGTCCATCATCACCAAGATCATGACAGACATAATAGAGATCAATACAAATTTAAAAAAGATGATTTAAAAAAAAATTAAATAATCTACATAATATAATCCGTTCAAAAACTTCGTCAGATTCATTGAAAATATTGAAAACAAACTGCAAAAAAATTGTCCACATTAAATTATCCGTTCGTATAAAACTTCGTCAGTAAAGATCTTCGTCATAAAAATAAACAAAAACTCGTTCAGCTGTTAAGAGAACACAGCTTTTACATGTGAAATACAGTGCCTCTTAAATTCTGTAAGTGTTGTTGCGCATTTAATATGTCTTGGCATCGAGTTGAACACATTTATTCCTTTGAAGTACAACGAATTTTGTGAAGCACATGACAAGAAATTAGGTGTTCTTATTTCATTCGCGTTTCTAGTGTTATAACTATGAAAGTCAATTCCTCTTTCAACTCGATCACACAAATATCGAGGCAGTAAACCTTTAACTACTTTGAAAATGAACACCATAGTTAAATAAACAATCCTTTGCTTCACGGATAACCATTGCAGAGCGTCCAACATTAAAGATGAGGAAGTGAATCTGTTACATTTTAGTATCAACCGCATTATTTTGTTTTGCAAGCGCTGTAATCTCGATATTTGTGTGTCATTGGCTAAAAATAAAATGGAAGAGCAAAAGTCTAAATGAGGAGAGATGATTGATTTGTATAGCTGTATTTTGCTGCAAATAGTTAAATCGTTTTTCAATCGACATAAGATTCCATACTTCTTGGCAATTTTCTTGATGACATTGTCAATGTGAGTGTTGAACTTGAGTTTGTCATCAATAATCACGCCAAGATATTTAATGTCCCGAACTCGATCAATAGTCTCATTATCAATAACGATGGAGACGTTTTCATTTAAACGATTTCGCGAGATTACCATATATTTAGTTTTACTTATGTTCAATTTCAATTGCTTATACTTCAACCATCTACTTAAAGAATGTAAATCTCCATTCAAATGTAAAACGACCTGATCTAAATCATTAGCTGCAATGAATAACACAGTATCATCTGCAAAAAGATTGATATCACAAAATCGTAAAACTCTTCCCATGTCATTGATATACATAATAAATAAAAGGGGCCCTAATACACTTCCCTGAGGTACTCCAAGATTATTCCCTAGGGGATTCGAAATTGTATCATTAAAAATAGTCCGTTGAGTTCTATCATTTAAATAGCTTTCGAACCATTTATATGCAGTACTCGTAAATCCAAAGCGCTTAATCGTGTTCAACAACAAGGGCCTAGAAATTGTTTCGAAAGCGCGTTTTAGATCCAAAAAAACAGCAATGATATTCTCTTTGCACTCTAGTTTCTCTTTCCATTTTGCTAATACCAAGTTCAATGCGGTTTCACAGGAATGACCTTCCCGATATCCCGATTGTTCTGGTATTAGCAAAGCATTGCAATTTAAATATTCCAGCAGCTGGCCTTTAACGACTACTTCTAATATTTTCTCTAGCGTGTGCAACATATTGATGGGACGAAACTCTTCGGCTTTAATCGTTCCAGCAACCTTTTGAATTGGAACTATTAAAGATTCCTTCCACACCTTAGGCACATGCCCAGTTAGCAAAGATTTATTAATAAGGTCCAGCAAGATGTGATCGATGACATTCCAGGTCCAGCAAGATGTGAAAACTTTCAAATCTACAACTACTGTTAACCGGCTGTTTTATTTCATCAGGTTCATCAACCAATTCAATGGACTGATTGATCAATGAAACACTATTGACAAAATAATCGTTAAACTTACGGAAATTTATTCATGAAATGAAAAATACATTTTATTCATGAAATGAAAAATACAAGATTATACATCAATATCGATATTGTCCCCAGTATTCTCCATCGACTGCAACACACTTATGTCAGCGCTTGATCCAATCCTCGAAACATTTATTATATTCGATTTGCAGTATGGCCATCAGCGTCATCTTCGATTTATCCATGATCTCATCTCGGGTGCTGAAGCGTGTTTCTTGAGTCGTTCGAATAGGAAAAAGTCATAGGGAGCCAAATCATATGAATTCGGTGGTTGCTGAATGGTTTCGTTTCGTTTTTAGCCAAATGTTCCCGAATAACAATGTTGTTGCAAATTCAATTCTATTTTGCAAATTGTACAAAATCGAGACGCGCACGATAGCAAATGTACTCAATACAGCGTAACTTTTAGAAATGTAAAACTATCACACTGGAAATTTTATAAAATGTAAATGACAGATGTGCCAACCTACAAAAAAAATAAAAATAAAAACGGGTGACTGAGAGCGCCACACGTGATCCCGGGAAGTTTTTAATCAAAGTAGTATTCCCAAATTATAACATATTCAGGGTAAATATAAATGATCATGTTGGAGCCTGAATAGACATACGTATGATTATATTTTTATTCAAGTTCCAACATGATTTCAAATATTATTTTTTGCTGCCTTGGTTGTTATTTGTTATTTGATCCTAATTTGATTGCTAACTGCTTTACGGTTGGAAAATAATTTAATGCTCTTCTCTGCTAGGCCGCTGCTATTATGCTATGCTAGATGACAGGAGAATCACAAAAGGTAAAATAGAAATAGAAAATATACAAAGAAACGATAATAGAAATTTTCGCTAAATTGAAATGTGAATGCAACTATTATTTAATTTTGAATATATTTGGCAACACTGTAAAAATGTTGGAAATTCCATTTTTGAATATATTTATTTTTGTCAATTATTTTCCTCATCAACCAATCAGGAGCCGAATTGCAAGTGGTAGCTTGACAGAAAAAGTGGTCCGAAATCGGCCCTCTATTGTCATGTCTCGTCTCAGGATAATATAGTCTGTCACGTGCCGGCGGGACTGCAGTTAATCCCCTTTAAGTGCGCTACACATATAGCGTCACCGTCTCATCAACTATTCTCTTGGACTTATTTTGCCGACGTCAATGTTGCCGGTGATGGTGTATGTGAATGCTACCATACGATATCCATTGGAGAATATTTGACATTTCATTCCTTTACGTTGACTTCACGATTACGGGACGCTGTATGTGTAGTGCACTTTACCCTACTTTGAAACGTCTTCACACAATTAAATGTCGTCACCCTGTGAATATTTTTCAAAATTGAGATATAATAAGTATTTTTTTAAATCTGGCATCCCTGCTGCGGAAAGATAAATTCAGCAACATGTTAAGCCTGTTGATGTTTGTAAAATAAAATAAAAAATAAAATGTCTGCTACACTGGAGAAAAACTTTAGTAAATGCAGCTACCAAATCTTTAGTTGTCGAAACATTTGTAAAATGTACAATTTTTTTGTAAATATTACAAAAACTTTGTTAAACTGATGTCAGATGCAATGTACACCCCTACCAATGATTCGTACATTTTACTTCATAGCATGTGTAACCTAGAGTATTTTCATTTCTGGCAACTGTGTGTATGCAACTGCCATTTCTCTAATGGAAGCGAAGCGATACGGAGGTAAACATTTGGTTGTATTATGATTCCTTTTACCTAAATATTTTCTTTTTTCAGCTTAAAATCGTAGAAATCCATAGCAACGGTTTCACGCAGCCGTAAGTGTTTAGATACATCAGATGCCAAAAACGGCGGATGTAGCCGTGCACAATGGATTGATGATCCGATTATTGTTTGATTTTCCCCCTTATTCTATTATCCACAGATCGCAACCAACAGCAGCAATGGATCGCCTCTCGATCCATTTGTTGTTCCAGGAAACGATGGATATCAGTTGGGCCAATCGTGCCGTCAGCAGCGAGGAAACCAGCAACAACCGTTTTACACCGAGCAATCAACAGCTACCGATTCGGACACAGGGTGTCGACTACCTTGAAAATCCTTGAAAATCAGGGAATATCAGGGAATTCAAATATGGTCAGGGAAAATCAGGGAAAATCAGGGAATTTTACCACAATCAGGGAAAAATGAAATTCGTTGGATATAAAATATAAAAGTTTTTAGCCTTCCAGGTTTTATGTGTACATTTACTTCAGTGTATGTTGTTTGTTTTTGTCTGTGAAAATGGCGCGAAAGTAGAAGTCTTTTACTTTCGTGCAGTTTTTGCCAACTCCGTGTTAAGCCGTTATTTATCAGATACCATCATCTCGAGCACCAGTTTGACAATTGTTGAATGCAACTGACAGCTGATATATTTGCGCTTTCCGAGCACAGCCAGTAAGATAGGCGATGTCACGGGGCTGTTTTTTCGACCATTTGAAAGATGTGTTTGCGTAAGAAGAAATAGAACTGCAAGAATTTAAGTTTGAATTTCGTTCAACGGAAGCGACTGTTGGTGCTCGTAGGCAGAAACAGAACTGCAAAAATTTAAGTTTGAATTTCATTTAATGGAAGTGATTGTTGATGCTCGCTTTGTGTTAAAGTTGAGGTGGGTGAGCCAATTTTATAATCGGTGAATACAGTAAAATAATTTATTCATTATTTTAGCAGAGAGGTACGATAAAATCATAAGGTTGTCTGGCATTCTTCCCCGACTATCAACTGAAGCGAAGGTGTAGTGTACTGACAATTTACAGTGACCTTTTTTACTGATAATTATTATCTTTATCATAGGAAATCCAGTAGAACTTAGTTCGAAATGGCAAGCAAAACCACGTTCCAAGGCGTTTGGTTGCATGACCCGGAGTTTTCATCATGGTTGAAACGAATTGACACTAAGCTAGGATGCGCATACTGTTCTGTATGTTCCTGTGAAATAGTTCTCAGCAACATGGGCAAACAGGCTCTCAAAAGTCATATGAAATCAAAGAAGCATAGTCAACGAACCACAGCCGGAAATATTTTCAAATATCTAATGAGTGATTCACACCAAACGTTCGAACCAGGCACTTCCAAGAATATCGGATTCAGTTGTGCTAGAAATGATCATCCACCTGTGGAATCAGTACCTACTGTTGCGATTCCTTCAGTTTCCTCTGCGAGCATTCTACCTCCTTCGAAAACTATCGATAAATTCATGCTGAAAAACGATACCATCAAAGCTGAGATCCTGTGGTGTTTGGAAACAGTTATGTGTCACAAATCACTCCGCACAGCTGAAAAGGACATGGTAGTATTGAGAACAATGTTTCATGATAGCCAGATTGCTGAGAAGGTTCAACTAGGCCGTGATAAAATGAGCTACATGATGCTGTTTGGCATTGCCCCCTATTATAAATCTGAGCTCGATAAAACTCTGCATAATACAAACTGCATTGTCGTTGGTTTTGACGAGTCCTTAAATAAGACTACAAAAAAGCAGCAAATGGATCTAAATGTCAGATTTTGGGATGAAGAAAAGAAGGAGGTGGTAACTCGTTACATGACCTCAATGTTCTTGGGACGATCTCGAGCAACAGATTTACATGCAGCTTTTAAAGAAGGCCTGGGAAATATCCCTTTAAACAAGCTTCTTCAGGTGTCGATGGATGGTCCCAACGTGAATTGGTCATTTTTACGCGAGCTGAAAATGGACTTTGAACATGGAGAAGAAAGGCTCTTGGATTTAGGTAGCTGCGGATTGCATATTTTGCACGGTGCATTCAAGGAAGGTGTTCGCTGCTCTGGATGGAATGTTACGAAGTACCTGCGAGGCATCTATCACATCTTCAAAGATGTTCCAGCACGACGCGCTTTATTCACATCGTATTCGGGAAGTGCTGTGTATCCACTGAAGTTTTGCGCTCACAGATGGTTGGAAAACATTAACGTAGCACAAAGAGCTGTGGAGATTACTCCTCATATAAGGAAGTTCGTTGAGGGTGTTCAGAATGACAAAATTGAACCAAAATCAGATTCGTACGTCGATGTAGTTGAGTGTCTAAAAGATCCTCTACTGTTGGCTAAGTTGACCTTTTTCAAATCCGTTGCCGCTGAAGTAGAACCATTTTTGCGCGAGTTCCAAACGGATAATCCCATGGTGCCATTTTTGTATAACAATTTGAGTCAAATGGCTAGAAGTATATTGGGAAGATTCATGCAGATCGATCAGCTAAAGAACATCACTCAGGTATATTTAATCTCTTGTGGATAATTCATTCTATCAAATGATTGATCCAATAGCAATTTTATTGCTATTTGAATAAAATTTACTGTTTTCATTTCTTTCAGGTAACAATAGAAGAGATCAATGAAGCCAAGAATCATTTACCAATGAAAGAGATTGTATTGGGTTTTGAAACAAGAAAAGTTTTAAAAAACTCGTCAAAATTGACCCAAAAACAAATTCTGCAATTTCGTCTGGAATGCAAAGGATTTTTGAAAGCACTGATTCTAAAGCTTATGAAGCGATCGCCATTGACGTATCCTGTGACGAAAGCCGCATCCTCTCTTGACCCTTCAGTCATTGATTCCGATCAAAAATTGGCTGGAAAACGATTCGAAAAGCTTTTAACTATATTGATGGATTTTGGTCGTATCAGTGGAGCTTCAGCAGACTTGGCACTGAAACAATATTTAAAATTAGTTGGTAGCAACAAAAGCAACAAGTTTGCCTACTATGATCGGAAAAATGAACGACTGGACCATTTCTGGAAGGGATTGCTATCGGGGGATGAGTTTATGGAACTTTTTACCATCGTAAAAATGATCTGCTGTCTCTCGCATGGAAACGCCAACCTTGAGAGGGGCTTTTCCATTAACGCTGAATGTCTTTTTGAAAACATGCGTGAGGAATCGGTTGTTGCTAAGCGACAAATTTATGACGCTGTATTTCACGCTGGAGAGATAGCATCAATACAAATTTCGAACCAGCTAATTCAACGAGTTCGAAATTCTCACTCCCTTTATATAGAAGACAAGGAACGCCGTAAGAAAGAAGATCTTGCGTCAAATGCGTCAAAGATGATGAAACGTCAACGAGAAGCAGAAGCGAAATCTTTAGAGATCAAACGGAGTAAAATTTTGGAAAACGCACAGAAGGAAGCCGAAAGTTTGCAAGAAAAAATCGCTTTGTTGAAATCAACTGTTTTGTAAAACTCATCCGAATCAAAATAAATAAAATTTTCTGCTGTATTAGTATTTAAGCATCTTTCATGAACTGCATGAATAAATCATGTTCTATCTTTTACGCCGTTTCTCAGTCTTTGTATAATTCAAACAAAAAAATACAAAAAACTCATTTATTGGATTATATTCGCTCATAAATTTACTTGTTCTAGCCTTCATAGATACTTACTAGCTGTTAAAAAACAGAACTAAAATAAAAATTTTGATCACTAGTCTATATCTGGAATTTTTCTGGAAAAGTACTGGAAAATCAGGGAATATCAGGGAATTTTTTTTCGGAATTTGAGTCGACACCCTTGTCCGACAACATCGACTCGGATGGAAGCAGCAGCAACAGCGCAGATTGTCGGTGTTATTCCATATACTGTCTGCAGCAAAAACTCCACTAGCTGATGAACGATATGCTATGGCGAAAGTATCACAATTTCAAACACATCGTCACAACAACATTAATTCTACAGCAGTACTTGGCGACGGTACCCAGCGAAAACCATCATCATCACACAGAGATCCAAATCCATCGTCGACACGGCAGAAAAAAAAGCCTAGCGCCAAACCGAGTCAACTGCCCCTACTGGCATGTTCCCCTCGGACAACAACATCAGCATAGGATCAGAAAACAACAGTCCACTGTAAAAAATTGCGATCTCTTCGAAGGTATTGCCCATGACAGATTCCACCGTGAAGAAATATTTTTCTGAAATCGAACTCTAGGGGGGAGGTATTGGCAAATCGAAAATAATCACATCTAATATGCAGCGGTTCTAAGCTAACATGTGGCTGAGTGGAGAATTTCTCATCAAATTTAAAGAACAAGTACTACCAATTTTGATCCACAATGATCAATCCGCATGTCACTGAACTGAATGATTTTTTCACTATGCAGCTTCCATTGAGATTTCCAGTAAAAATAGGTAAATGCTCAATTATTTTTAAAATATTTGGCACTATGTTACGTAATTCGTTTTATTTTATAGAAATACCGCTGTTCCATGTGTTGAACGCGGTTATCATATTTGGCAACGTATTCGAATAAGAGACACCCGTGACCAGTGTGAGCCACATCAAAGAAAGCGAAGAGCGTACGGCATGCATTATCGAGGTTTACTGTTTTGACGTCCCGTTCAAGTACGTACGACGCGGTGTCGATTTCCGGCGTCAAATCATCTTTGAAGATAACGAATTGATACAATTTGCGATCGGCAAATTCGCAAGTGTCCGAAAAAGCACACTTTTGAGTACTGTGATACGCAACTCGCTCGCTAAAAGCATGCAGGAAAAGCTTTTCAATATTTTATAAAAATAAGAATAGAATAAGAATATTAATAAAAATAAAAATATTTTAAATAAAAATTATATTGAACCAATGGAGGGCCAACAAATTAGCCATTACCAAAGCCGAAATCGAGCCAACATTGGACTTACAAACCATAGTTTTATTTGGACATTTGTATCTACCAATTTTTTTTCGTAGGATGTACCAATGATTAGTAGGGTAGAAAATGACTACACTGGAGAAATAGTTTAGTAAAAGCAGCTACCAAATCTTTAGTAGCAAAAACATTGGTAAAATATATACATTTTTTGTAAATATTACTAAAATTGCGTAAAAAAGATGTGAGACGTAATGAATGTTCCTACCAGGAATTCGTATATTTTACTTCATACCATTAGTAAGTTTGTTTTTATTGTCATACCTAACAACTGTGATGTGCACACTTTGCAATCGCCATTTGCCTTTTGGAGACGAAGCGATTCGGAGGTAAGCACTTTGTTTTTATTGAATTCAATTATGTATTCATCTCCCCCGAGAATTTGTTTTCATATTTTCGGCGGGGAAAATATCACAAGAAATTTTGATCCATATTAACATAATTGACCTAATACCATTTTTTTTCTTTTTTAGTTGGTCTTAAAATTATATGCAGTACAATCATTCATCATAAACAAATCGGAGATAAGTATTCGTTTTTTACATCATTACATCAGTCACCTCGGTCGGGAAACTATTTTCATATTCCCGCCAAGGATAAACATCAGTTATATTCTATACATTACAACACTATTGACCTTTTTCCTTGTCTTTACAGCTGTCATGATACCAGACTCGTAATACTTGTTTACCAAATACCATCCAAGCTATGGGATTGAAGGTAACGGCGAGTTTGTCGCTAAGATTGGAATCTTTCTTCAACACATCATCGACCGTAAAAAAAATTAAGGTGAGCATACATAATTTATTGCATATTTAATATCATTAACATATGTATTTCTTTTCTTCATAGGGACACGAGAGAACAAAATACGGATGAAACGTGCTAATTCTACCGTCACTCTGCTAATCAGCTAATGCAAATCAGAGCGATGCAGCAGGAACGGGAACTTGCTCGGGAACTTGCTTTGGAAATGCTCATCAAATTGAGGTGATTGAAGCTGCGATTAAAATTTGCCTCTTATACGCAGTTTATAGAATGATTCCAACGAGAATTATTGATGTTGTTTATAGCATAAGTTATTATAATGTATTCTAAGTATGTAGAATTAAACGCAATCAAATACAATTAAAAAATTAAAAATAATTATTAAAAAATATTGTCATTATCCCTGATGATTACCTCTCACAAATATGAAGCAAAATTTTCACTGTGATTGCACCAATGTTGGACCAACAATTTGTAGTTTGTTTGACATATGTGCCTACCATTCTTTTTTTGTAACATGTACCAATGATTAGTAGGGTAGAAAATGACTAGAGAATTGGTAACATGTACCAAAAAATTCGTCATATTTACTAAATTTTCCTCTCAGTGTAGAGGATTGGTAATATTTACCAAAAAATTGGTCGTATATATGAAAAATAGAAGGTGGGAAGATTCAGGGTTTTGCTTGTGTTAAACTTTGATTGTATTAGTAGCCAGGAAGATAAGAAGTTCACATACCAGGCATAACAGTCAGTTACTCAAATGGTACAAAATTCCCAGCAAACATTAAATCGCATAACAAGCGTATATATAACATCATATACCCTAAAATTTGGTTGGCATATAATGCGCCTAACTGGCATATGCATGCAAAAGTGGAGGCCACTTTGACCGGCTATAATAGCGATTATGTTGAATTGAATTGCGATCTAATATGAATATATTCATGAATTGTCAAAGCACAAAATACGACGTTTGCCATACTCATATACGATTTATTACAGACATAGAAAAAAAACAAATGGCGCAGAATATTTTCGTGAAATGTTTATTATAGCTTCACGAATCGCCATTTTTATATATGAGTATTTATGTTTGTAGAAATAATAATTGTTTTATTGACTTGTGTTGGGCGTGGAATATGAATGTTTAAAATGGCACAGATTAATGTTTAGTGAAAACTGCTCCGATGTGGGTTCGAACTCCGGTCGTGTGGATTATCATCCACCAGCTATCTCGCGCGGCTATCTGAAATTTAATTCAACAGCAGTTAAAACTCATACATATGATTCGATATGATATAACCTAATATATTCTATGCAGTAGGATCAGTCATTCCTGGTTACCGATTTTATTATTTAAGAAAAGGATCTTTGATTTCCCTATTATAGAAACAAGGGGGTCTTCGTAGCCTAATTGGTTGCGTGTCCGCTACTAAGCGAACGATCATGAGCTCATAACTCAGGGCCCCTCAACTGACCATCTTTGTGTGTTATTCTAGCTACTATATCCACGCAACAATCATCATGTGAAGGTAATCCCAGTCCCTTACCGCTCACATTTTCGGTCTGCTGCATCGGTTATTGGAACTATTAATAACCCAACAAAGGAAGCCTCAAATCAACAGTCCCGCTGTTAACAGCCCAACTGTGAACATTCGAACAATAGCAACATTCTTACGCCGGAAAAAGCGACATGTGTTGTGCATCGATAGAATAGGAATTCTCTTACGTCTAAACGACTACTGTGTTATAGATAAAAACAAATGTTTATCGATAGATAGCGCGATACTCTTACGCCATAAAAAGGTAGCAGTGCAGTATACGACAAAAGTAATCTTAGGATAAAAAATGTACACGAATGAATTCGGCTCTGTTACAGCTGAATTGATAAATGAGCCTAATAAAATAAAAATTTAAAAAAAAAATAATATCATTGAACTGGAATAATGAAAATAAATGAATATCAATGAAACTATCTCAATTTTAAATTATTTTTATTACAATTTTCACTATATAATTTGTTTTCTCAATCATATCCAACTAAATTCTGATTACTATTATAATGAATATAATAAATCAATCTGGCAATCTTGCAAAGCGATCCGATGCAATTTGCCAAATTCGATGTGGTATATATCTAAAATTGGCGTTCAATGGCATAGTTCACTTCGTTTTGCTGCATGTTTCATTAGAAGGGATGTTTGGCGTTGTTACTTTCATCGAACATCAGCAATTTCGAGTGCTGATATTCAGAAGTCTATTTTTGTAAATCATTTGTCATTGTTGAAGCATTTCATTGACATTTCAATATGATGTAATATGTTCTTTATTAGGATCTAATATGATTTACTGTTTTATGATTTTCTTCATCATACAACACGATTTACTGCAGTACTGAATCGATTTAAATTATACGTTTATACGACACACAAACTGCATCAGCGTAATATACGCATATGATGCGGACTAAATATATTTTATGACAATGTACATCATAAAACTGATGTTTATTATACCGAATTGCGACTTAATTTGATAATGATATATAAAATCGAGTTTTTACATTTTATGCGATTTCAAATATACACGATACATACTTCGATTGATATTATATGCGATTATGATTTATTCTGATTTCTTGTAAGACTTAGCACGTGCAAAATTATACGATTTAATGTTTGCTGGTTTGAATGTGTCAACGAATAACGTTGAAAGAGGATATACAGAAAATAATTACAGATTTCCAAAAAATATTCTTCGATTTTTATTTTTCATCATTTGAAAAATAAACAGAACATGTCACGAACCAAAATGTTTCATTTTTGTTATTTCTTCTTATATCAGAATTAGTATTCTAATTTTTACTATGTTTGGATTTTAGAGCATCTTCATGGTAGTTTATCTCTTGTCAGCAATTGTAATTCCTTTTTTCACAATTAGGGTGCTGAACACTTCATTCGTCTAAAACTAGGACGGAAGCAGAAAACTTTTCGTCTCAATTTAGGTCATATGGAGTCTATCCAATTTATTTTTCAAGTGCATTTTACACGGAAAAAAACTTGCTATTTTTTCTCATGCGCTGTAAAATGTTTTCCGCCAAAGGAAAAAAAAAACGATTTTGTAACTCTGACTTTGAACGCTAGCATTGATTTAAGAAAAAATACTAATTTGTTCATTTCATCTGCTTTTTTTTACTTTTAATAACAACACTTTTCCTATGTAGTGGACTATTATAAGAAAAGTAACATACATAAACAAAATCTTTGACGTCACAGATTTAAAAATCTTCCCACCTTTCATTTTCCATCTCGCCGTGGATCCACTATGATTACACCCTTAGAAAAATCCTCGGTCGGAAACTACTAAATACATTTGGTAATGCAAAATTAGTAGAATGTAAAAATTTTTTGTACATATTGTCAACAAACCCGCATCCCTACCAGAGATTAGTATATTTTACTCGATAACATTAGTAAGCTTGGATATTGTCATATCTGAAAATTGGTGAGAAAAGCGCGTATTAACCATTTTCATTGTTCCCATAAGGCAATACGGAGGTATAATAAGGATATAATTCTGATACGTGCATTTTCGGCGAGAAAATGTAGCCGATATTGGGCTTCCGAATCATGGTTCTGCTTGACATATGTGTTTATTAGTACCCTTAGAAAAATCCTCGGTCGAAAACTACTAAATACATTTGGTAATGCAAAATTAGTAGAATGTACAAATTTTTTGTACATATTGTCAACAAACCCGCATCCCTACCAGAGATTAGTATATTTTACTCGATAACATTAGTAAGCTTGGATATTGTCATATCTGAAAATTGGTGAGAAAAGCGCGTATTAACCATTTTCATTGTTCCCATAAGGCAATACGGAGGTATAATAAGGATATAATTTTGATAGTGCATTTTCAGCGAGAAAATGTAGCCGATATTGGGCTTCCGAATCATGGTTCTGCTTGACATATGTGTTTATTAGTACGGGCGAAAATGACTATAGATTGGTAGTATTTACCAAAAAAATCGTTATATTTACTAATTATTTCTCTCAGTGTACGGTCGAAAATGACTAGATTGGTAGTATTTACCTAAGTGGTGCGGACTCAATCCACTTCATTTTCAAGCAAATTCATGCATGTTTTCAAGCGATTTCTTGCAATAAATTCTTAGACCACCAGAGATGCCAGATTTACAAATATGTTTGTGAATTTACAGACATATCTGTAAAACACTTTTTATTTTTGTTGTAGACTTTGGATATAATAATATTTCACAGGTTTTTGAAAAATAAAAGGGCTCTATTCATCACATCAAAGATATTTGACTCGCCATCTGCCATTTTTCCATAGTTTTAATACAGAAAAGTTATTATATTTAGTTTATATCAATACACATGACGTTAGACCAGCGATACTCAACCTGCGGCCCGGCAGTCTTTCTGGTTGGCCCATCTGGTGTGTATGAAGTTTGGAACTCATACACATAAGTACTTTTGCCCTGACATCATTGCAGACGAAAGAGAGGATACGGTTATTCACAATTAATGAAAAATTGCATTCTCTGCAGGTAACGAAAAACCTTGAACGAAAATTGTCTCTGATAATTATTTTTTGTTCTAGATAAGATTGTTTTGCTGAAATGCAAGGAGATTTATTGAAAAATAGTTAAGCTAGGGTCAGGACTTTGTCTTCTAAGTATTAAAACAAAATCGAATAAAAATTTTCATTCTATTCTCAACAATTTACATTCGCTTTCGGGTCTGCTTATGACGAAATATGGGTTACTGTTCGTTATTGTTACCACAGACATGGTTCATGGCCGTGTGGGGATCTAAAACTTGTATAGCCTTGCATGGCGGATGGAAAATATACACTGTATTTTCTTATAAATTTCATCAACGACAAGACCGCAAGCCTTGGTGGATGTCCAATATATCAACGAAGAAATACTGATTTTTATAAAAATTAACAACGCGTATGTATGTGTATGTATGTATGTGTAGATCGTTGAAACATTTAAACACACTTACGACACATAAGTTATTAAGTGGTCCGAAATATCAATTTTTCCACTTTTTCCCAAAATTGACAAATGAAAATTAATAACTTTTGAATCACTGAATCGATTTAGATGATCGACATATAAAATTGAAACTATTGACTTAGCCTTTTATTAAAAAATATTTAACATGCGAAAAAAATAATTATATTGACGTAGGACTACGTCTAACCGGAAGATATAGGGGGTGAAATGGAAATCTAGGCACTGAACAAGAAGGAAAAAATGCAAGATATGGAACGCTTATAACTCGAGCATTTCTCAATAGATCGCAAAGGTTTTTGCATCAATTGATAGGAAATATATCTACGCATCTATCATAACGAATAACATTTCATTTTTCATGAGATAAATAATTGAATAATTGTGAAATATCAAGCATTGCCAAAATGCACTATGTGCCCATTTTTGATTGGTCCATTTTGTGCTCCTCAAATCGTACCGACCAAAACGGGCAACCAGAGCAGCAGCGAAATAGAATGAAGCACGATTGGAAAGGAAAAAGGAAAAAAAGAAAGAAACATTGGTCGCAGTCTCACACATGCGTAATTCTCGAGCCAGCCAGTCAGCTTAAAAATCCCCGCTCCGCTGCCGTAACGATCATTCTCATTCAAACCGTACACCACATCGGTTCGCATCACAACCCATCAACAAACCAACCCAAGCAGCCATGTCTGGACATGGTAAAGGAGGAAAAGTGAAGGAAAAGGCAAAATCCCGCTCGAACCGTGTTGATCTGGAGTTCCTCGCAGGGGTTGCTAGGCCGAGCGCGTTAGTACCAGTGCACCAGTCCACCTAGCCGGCGTTATATAGTTTCGGCCGCCGAAGTGATCGAGTTAGCTGCTCGCGACGATAAGAAAACCCGCATTCGGAACAGAACACATTCGGTTCGGTGGACATCAAGACAACAGGCAGTTGCAGCGAGTGGCGAGTGGCAAACGCAATCGCAAAACGGCATCAGGTAGCAGAAGAAAAAAAGTTTGTTCTTTATACAAACTGCTTTGGTGGCAAATCCAGAACAAGGCGGCATCGAGGGCGTTCGAAATGGTTTTTTTCAAAACCACGAGTACAAAGTTTACTAAATTGGAACCTTTCCATAAAACAAGGCGCTTTTCAGGGCCATTAAACCTTCCAAAAAAGAGTTTAGGAAATACAGTTCAATGCTTTCTAAGACATTATCCAAAATAATAATAAAACACAAATTGATTTTTTCATAATTTGTTTGCTAGGATCTGATGAGTATGTGAATTTGGCAGTTGTTCTGAGCTTATTGATAGTTGGGGACTTTCCTGATTATTCAATTTTCACCAATTCTTAAGTTGTTTCCAGATTGAAAGTACAGTAATTTACAATTAGTTCGACATTTAGCTAATTGGACGGACATGTAATGCGACTTATTTAGTTGGACATTTTTGTAAACATAGAGATCCAAATTATGACCCCACATTGAAAGTCGACACTGTACCACTGTCATCGCAAATGTTCAATTACAGGTTAAAATTACCTCCAATCCGACACTGAGTGGTGGTAATGCGACGTGCCATTGAATGTAATTTACTGTAAAATATGTCACAAGCTGGATGGGAAGAAATTTTCCAACTGTGAAAGCTGTGGCGAGTGGCAAATGCAATCGCTAAACAGAAAGGTTTAGCCGAACAAGATGGGGATATCGAGTGATAACAAACAATAAACTCTTTAGATTGAAGATAATTTTGTGATCCTGAAAAGGACCCTTTTTAGCCTGCATGTGAATCCAACGAGCGAACAAATCGTAATGAATGTATTTTTTTGCCATCGCTCCCTTTTAACGCTCATTCGTTCGTCTCGTTTGATTCGCCCCTCTGGCTGAGTCTGCTGATTTGTCTCTATCCTGTGAGTGTGTACCGCTAGAGTATAAAACACGCGGACCACAAAAAAATATCTTATTTTCTTTCAAACCGTAAACCCGTGTGGTTGTACGGTATCGGCATCGTGGATGTTACAAAGGAGGACAAGTTAAGGGAAAGGCAAAGTCTCACTCGAACCGTACAGGTCTCCAGTTCCCTGTTGGTCGCATTCACTGATTGCTCCGCAAGGGTAACTAGGCCGAACGGATTGGTGCCGGAGCACCAGTATACCTAACAGCGATTATAGAGTTTCGGCCGTCGGAGTGCTCGAGTTGGCTTGCAAAGCTGCTCACGACAATCAGAAAACCCGCATCAAGAACAGAGCAGCTTCGGTTCGGCGCTCATCAAGGCAACAATTAGTTTCAGTGAGTGGCAAAGTGTTTCTCCGGCACGTCGCATTAAATGTAATTTACTGAACAACATGTCACAAGCTGGATGGGAAGAAATTTTCCAACTGTGAAAGCTGTGGCGAGTGGCAAACGCAATAGCTAAACAGGAAGGTTTAACCGAACAAGATGGGAATATCGAGTGATAACAAAAACACAACACCAAAGGTTCTTTTCAGAACCATCAACATATTCATAAAGAGTAAACAGTAAACTAATCCATTTTTCAGGTAGATAGGTAGGTATTCACGTAGGAGAAGAAAATAAAACAATATATTTAAAATATATATTTAACAAAAGCTGTCCCCTTTGTATAGTCCTACGTCACTTCGGTTATGTCCCCGACATTACCCACCCGTCTTTTTTTATTAATTATTGATCGTAGTCGTTTTTTATTTTTTTTATGACTTTGGACTAGAGGGCGCTATATTTTTATATTTTTTCTTGAAAGCTGAGGATTTTTGCATAACATATCTCGATATCAGAGATGCTATTTTTATGTTTTTTAGATATGATGTTTCAAAGTAATGGTGGTTCGAAAAATCATGTTTCCCCCTTTGTCCAATTACTTTCTGCAAAAAATCGTAACATTTGAACTACTGAACCGGTTTTGATGATCGATGTATTAAATTGAAGCCAATAAGCAAAATTTGAAAAAATATCACACTTGCGGGAAGGATTCTAGTAGCATAGTTCTAGTTTAGTCACATATGAATATTGATCGAAGACTTAAAACTTGTTAAATTTACAAATTTATAACTTAAAAACGATAATTATAACATCTCTGATATCGAGATATGTTAGGTAAATAATCCTCAGCTTTCCATAAAAAATATAAAAAAAATATAGCGCTCCTATCTTTAAACGAGAAAACTATGAAAAAATAAATCAATCAATAATTACAAAAACAAGAATTAAATTTTTTCGCAAAAGTAACATTTTTCCAAAGAAAAATAACTCGTAAGCTTCAATTTGATATGTCGATGATATGAGTCGGTCCAATAGTTCAAGAGTTATATTTTTGTAGTGGGAAAAATGGGGAAAATTTGTTTTTCGAAACATCGATTAGTTTTGAAAAATCATATTTCAAAAACGAAAAAAATAGCATCTCTGATATCGAGATATTTTATGTAAATAATTCTCAGCTTCCAAGAAAAAATATAAAAAAATATAGCGCCCCTAGTCCAAAGCCATGAAAACATTAAAAAACGACTACAATCAATAATTACGAAAATAGGATCCATATTATCTGCAAGTTCAATATTTCTCAATTAAAGCTCATTGGCTTCAATTTGATATGTCGATCATCTAAATCGGTTAAGTGGTTCGAAAGTTATAAATTTTAGAAAAAAGTCATTTTAGGAAAAAGTGGAAAAAAATAATGATTTTTTGGATCACCCTAAAATGGAAATGGACACCCCAATGAAAAAATAAAAAAATACGAGTCTAATGTTTTGCGATAAAGAATAATATTACCACTTTTGACGAAGATCTGAGAACAAAATACAATCTTACGTGCATTACGATGTACAAAGTATTCATGAATATGTGAAAATTAACGTTAAAAGACATTTCTATAGATCTGCACACTTTTACAGACTTTTCCACATTTTTAACAGACATTCACATGTTTTTACAGATTTTTTTTAAAATAATCTGGCATCTCTTCCTTCCACTTTTTATCGAATATTTTCAAATCGCAGGAGTAAACATTTACGTGACTCTGACTTCGTTTGTTTTTATTTCGTTCGGAAAAACGTTATGTCAAAGAGAGGGGACATTAAAAAGGCGTAGCTCAGTGAAAGGCTGAGATGCTCTTTCAGAGATACAATGGTTAATCAAACAATTGACGGAAAAATGTAGTTCGTTCATTTTGTTATTTTAATTTTTTTTGCCCCTGACAACAATACCTCTTTTATAGTGTTGATTATCATAAGAAAAATAACACTCCTGATCGTTGGATCTCTTTTGACATTTCAATTGGATCTTTTTTGACAGCCGTTTTGATTCAGTCCGCACTACCTAGGTATTTACCTGAGAGAGAGGAGCCAGCTGAATGACAGATAGTTTGTTTTCTTCTTATTCTTTTTACGAATTCTCATCAAGAAAATTCAAATCGGACAATTTCAATCAAGCAAGTTGTTGTCATTCATTTATAAGAAAAGTGTTGAAACTTGACGTGAACTTTTGTTTTTTGAGATCATTTGTGCGTTTTTATCCGCGATTTTATTTTTGACTTAGGACTACGCCTAACAGGAATATATGGGGGATAAAAATTTGAGCACTTACATGATCAGGAAATAATAAAATATGTACCAGGTCAGCCCACATCATTACTTCCAGCAGCATCGGCTCATTCGAACAAGTTTTTTTTTACTTTTGATAATTCCGATATAGTTGTCTAAAAGAACTATTTCGATGATTTCTAAAAAATATCCGAAATAAGAAGTAAACTGATTTTTATGATTTGCTTACCGGTGGAGTTCTTGTGTGAATTAATGGGTGTTTTGCGCTCATTTGTGACTTTTTCCGATCGTTCATTCAATTTTCGTGAATTCTTTCATTCTTTAACTGGTTCCAGTTTGATTTATTGCTGCAAGCTCGGTGAATCGATTTTTGCAATGTGAGCCATAATTGTATATTCTCCGATACAATTTGAATATGCAGCGTATGTGGAATATACAAAATAAGCGCTAATCTCCCAATGAAAAGAGTCAACATTGATTTCTCCCAGGTGCATTTTGAGGGAATTTTGTTTGTGTCCGATGGAAATAAGAATAGGTTCCATCAAAATGATGCTGTGTCTGCATTCTTAATAAGCACTCTGCCCTTCCTCACAATACCCACTTCCCGTTTGTTTTTCTCAAGATTCATTGTACCCCTTATAAGTTCTCGAAAGATGTAATTTTACGTTGATCGCACTTGATCGAAGAAATTACGAAAAGAATGTATTTGAGCGCAGTATTTGATATACTCTTTCTGAAAAGAACTGGATTTGATTTGCTGAAAACACTCTCGTGTTGTGCGTTATGTGTGGCGACGATAGTTTTTAACGAAGCTGCTTCTGATTTCTATGGCTTCGGCTTGTATGCAGCGATGCTCGAGGATTTGTTTGACTTTTGCTTCCGGACAGCCACACCAGCTCGATGCTGACGCTTTCTTGGTCGCCTTCTTAGCGATACTATTCTTCTCTTCGGTGGACTCCTTTTTGGCCTTGCTTGAACGAACACGATGCTCCAGTGCCCTTCATTTGCACAAACATGCTCTTGGTGGTGACTCCATTCATCAGGATTTCGGAGCTGCTACCTGCTTATATACAGATTTTTGTGATTTCAATAGCTTGCTTTCAAAGCAATTTTTGAGCTTTGGAAACAAATTTTTGGATCAATAAGTAACACACATATAACACGTAGATATTTTTTCTTTCGAATGAAGCGGTTATCATACCATTTCTTTCAACCGGCAGGTATTATTGCTCAAAATTCTGTTTCTCCAATGTAACACTCTCGTTCTCGAAGCTTTGAACTTACACCCCGGTATAGAAATGAAAGATGTAGTCCGACGTCAACATTATTTTCTTATAAAATGTCTTGCGAAAAAATATCATGTTAAAATTTTCTACATATTCCAATACTTCCCCTTGGTTCACCGTGACTGGTTCGCGCTGACATAAGGGCGATCACAACAAACGCGAGCTGGCTCCTCTCTCTCAGGTATTTACCAAAAAATTCGTTATATTTACTAATTATTTCTCTCAGTGCATAGTTGCCATTTTTCAATCGTTGAATAACGAAAGAACCGGAAAATGAAAAAGAAAGGAATACACGTTCTGTTCTGCTCAGTCTATTCTCAGCGTGCTCATAACTTAGAAGGAACAAGGAACACTTTGGATTATTTGTTCTGCGTGAATAGTATATAGAATTTCTAAAAAAGAAAGTTCGAAAGTTTTTCTTGTGCATAAAATTGGTATACAATTAAATTTCCAATTTGTTAAAATGGCTGATAAATATACGGATACACGACGCACAAAGTCGAGGGTTTTCTACAGACGTGAGATTATGTTTTATTTACCTCAAGCACTTGATGCGATAAAAATTCCGTTTAGAACCAAACAATGGCGACTCCGCAGAAACTTCTACAGTTGGAAATCCTGGTGTGGGAAACTCGACACAGAATAGAAAGTGGCGTAATTGTATCGTGAGGTCGACTGCATCGGTAACCGGAAATAGGTATGATATACTGCAAATATATATGATGCCCTATTTCTGTCAAGAATTCTCGTTCCAGAACTTCGGATACTTCTAATTCGGATAGTTATGGTTCTTCGAATCTTCAGGATTTTTCGAGAGGAAAATCATTGATGAGCCTTGGTAATACATCACAGAATAGAATGAATTGCACCAAAAATCTTGACACAGTTGTATTGCCAACCGGAAATGGGTAAGATATAGGGGTAGTGGGGGCAAATTAGTCATGGGGGGCAAAGTGGTCAGTAAATTACTCTCTCGATAGCCATTCGGTCGTAGTTCTGTGCGCATGGTATCTAAGGAATTTCTCATGAAATTTAGAAATCAGTTTGGACGACTGTTCACATATTCTAGAAGAGGTACAGATATTTTGTTTAATCTCAGCGATTAATTAGCATAGAAATTATTTTCATGTTTGGGGGCAAAGTGGTCATAGGTGAATAACAACTTACAATGTTCTGTTTACTAAAGCTGATATACCTCATCACATTCTGCTCTCGAAGAAGATCCTTTTGTGGCTTTGACCTTGGATAAATATGCCACTCCAACCAAACCAAGCCTCATTATGCGGAACGTTATGTGTTTCTTATTACGTCTTTGTATGCAAGAGAAAATTAAAATTGAGACTCTAGGTGAATAGGCCAAGCTTATTTCATACATGTACCTACTGTTACAAATATGATTAGAACAAATTTGGACGAAAAAACGCATAAATCTATCCCATTTAGCTTGATATGTGCGGGTGACCACTTTGCCCCCACTAGGTGACCACTTTGCCTCCAAGCAAAAAAAAAAATCGATTTTTCACCCTTTTTTTCTAATTAAAAGTGTACTATTTTGAATTTTTATAGTAGTAGCCGTTTGCGGTCTTGAAGAACACTGAGTTGAACTATAATATTCTTCGAAAATACGGGATTTAAATCGGTATGTGGGTGCTGGAAATGGGCATATTCCTTAGGGTGACCACTATGCCCCCACTTCCCTTACTGACACCTCAACCAAAGGGTTGGAGTAAAAAGTGGCTTCAATCCAAAACGATAGCGTTATGTAAAATATTGTATATGGTACCATACAAGAATTTTTGGCAGTTTTTTTGAATGCTTATATTTTTTCCGTAGGATTTATAATGAAAAACGTATTTTTTTTGTTTTCGGCATTCTCGATAGTTTGGAAACCGAAATATGAAAAAAAAGCCTTTAACCCTTTAAGGTGAAGGTGGAAATATGGAAAAAAAGCATTTAACCCTTTAAGGTGATGGTGGAAGCTAGCCATTGTAGTAGTATAGGTAAACCCACGAGTAAAAATTGGGTAATAGTGTTTGTGAGAGAAGAGCAAAGCACACGTAAATAGATCAATTCACTTATCAGACTGGCGCTTCATTGACACGAGTCTTTGAATACATTTGAAAAAAAAAATAACAATTCAATACTAAAGTAAAATGTATGAACGATATGTTCCGATGAACAATTGCAAATATATATATATATATAAGATGCATTTGCATATGAAGTAAAATTTTGATTATACGCGAGCGTAACATGAGCAAATTTATAACACATGCGAATTGGGGCTCTTTGGTATTAACAAGTTCTTCCGCATAGTAACTCGTTGTTGATAATTCCTTAATATTTTCCTTCGTTGATCGTATTGTTTTCACATATTCACGTTGGAGGGCTTTAACCCTTCTCTTTGTTGGCCGAGGCATTTTGATTGAATGTAATACTTTTCCGTTTACTGTTTTTGAAAGCATAGGCAGCCGTGGCAGTATTCCGAGCTCTGAATATAATTTTTCTTACCCAAAGTTAAAGTTGCTAAAACTTACATTATAGACCCATTAAACGTAAAAATAATAATTGTATTGATATCAACACAATTTTATTCTATTGATTTTCATGACATGAAACGCTATGACTCATGAATAACATTTTATTGAATGGTTTTTATAGCTGTTTCGATGATGTTGTCTGGCATCAGTGTCGAAAAAATAACGATGCTTTCACCAATACAAACAAAACCATTGACGAAGATTGAAAAACGAAAATTTAACTTTCAGACCACTTGCTCGAGTTTTCCGACATTTTTCACTAGACAGTGCGACAGCAGATGAAAATTTAACATCTTATGAGTAATCGATTAGAATTTGGTTGATATTACTTGATGGGAAGTGTGCGAAAACGATAATTTTCTTCACACTGTTTCGCAAAATTATTGATTTTCGGGCGAGGGGTGAGGGAGGGAGATGAAAGAAATGAGCGCCATTGTGGCTAGCTTCCACCTTCACCTTAACGGGAACCGCCATCTATATTGCCACCAACGATTTTTTTTTCTCTCCTTTAACAATAAATTATTACTTCTAACCTTATGTGGTAACTTGTTCTAATGTCTAGCAACATGCCTGATTTTTTTTTCAGCACAAAAAAAATCAAAAAGTATTCATTTTGTAGCCATTCTTGTGTTAACAACTCCCAATTTAGAGCAGCAAGAGCGAATTTCGCGTAAATTTATTGAAAAATAGTCATTTTGTTGAAGTTTTCAATACATATGAACTGTTTAGGACCTGTTGAGTCTCATCGTGAGTTTAATTAGTTGTTTTTGTTGAAACTAACATCAAAATTTCAAATACAAAAACAATATTTTTACCATCAAGTGTTTTCCGCTAGACGGGCGATAGCAGCTATATTGCCACCAACATTCTCCGCTAACCGGGCAGTGGCAACTATACTGCCACCAATTTTTTCATTGTTTTTGATTGTTTTGCGCATTGAGAAAAATATTTTGTGTATTTTAGCATCTAAACATGTCCTTGTATTGGAGTTTGCGTTGATTACATGCCTAGTTGCCACGGCCCGTTAAAGGGTTAAACATGTTTGTACGCATTTTTCTATATTTTTTATTTTTTTATAATGTTTCAGAATGAAACAAAAGTTTTGCTTTGAAATATATCGCTTGCTAACGCTCGGTCGGATCTAACTGAAGGATCGTCTCCTATGTTTCAAACTAACCGGGCAATCGATGGAACACAGGTTTGCTTGCGAAAGGCCGCCGCTTCCGACGGCGGGTTTTTATCGACTCGAGTTACATAATAGGGCCCATTGTCTTTATAATCAACAATTTAGTTGTTTCATTGTTCTCAAATTACTCAAATAATGATTTCTACGAATCCGAAATGATCAGAACTTTTCACTTTAGATGAACAACAATTTTGTCGCTTGACATACTTATGCGATTATACAAATAACATGAGACATTTAGGCAAACAGTAGTTTTGATACGTATGAACAATCATTTCCATCACATCAAAGTGTTATAATGGCTAAATTCTGCTGTTATGATTTTTGTCCCACATTTCTATGCATTCAGCGCACTGCGTGTTGTCTTGTGTGGGTGACTACTTTGTTTGATACTGAGTACCGTTATCGATTACTCATAGGAGCACTGTATTTATCACCGTTCACTAGATTCCTCGTCGATTATTTGCAAGAGACGGACACACATTGTCCGTCCTCCGCTACAATATCGAAGCTGGAAAGTTTTTTTTCCCCCTCCGCCAAAGTGATTTTTGGTTGTTTTTTTTCTTTCGCCCATTGGTGACAAGTTAAGTGCCAACGCATCCGGAACAGCGAGGAAGCAGCACCTCTCCAGCGACGCTGGACCGGTGTTCTGTGAATTGGTTCCATTGAGCGTCACATTTGTATCTTCACCAAACATCAAACAGAGAAGTACAATAGAATAGTTTTTGCCGTCTCGCTATTGTGCTTATACCGTAGCGTGCAGCGTTGTATAGCTCCCTGAATAGGGTTGTTCAAGTTGTTCGAACTCATCAGACTAATTTTTTTTATTGAGTTTTGACGTAGGACTACGTCTTTCATTTCTATACCGGGGTGTAAAACCAAAGTTTCGAGAACGAAAGCGTTACGCTGGAGACCGAGATTTTGAGCGTTAATAGCTCTTAAACAACTGAACGAAATGGTATGATAAACACTTCATTTGAAAGATAAAATGTCCACGCGTCATATACTTGTTACTTTTTCATCCAAAAACTTGTTTCAATAGTCTTAAAATTGCTTTCAAAACAGGCTATTGAAATCACCAATCGGTATATAAGCTAGCGCCGCTCGTAAACCCACTCAGTTATGATTGAACAGCGATTGGAGCATGTTGTCGCTGTTGTTGTGAAGCTAATTTCGTTTATCATGAAAACGCTGATGAACGGTGTCACCAAGAGCCTGTTTGTGCACCTAAGGCCAAAAGGGAATCCATCAGGAGGAGAGTGATGCCACGGTTCCGCTTGAAACATCAGAGCAGCCGCCACACACACACACACACACACACACACACATACACGCGCGGAATTCTCGTTGCTATCATCGTTGCTGAAAAATAATCTGCCAGTTCCCCTTGGAATTGAAAAATACATTCATGCGAAAGAGTTTATTTTAATGTTTTCTATCCATATAACACTGCAACCAAACACATTTGGTTTTGTTATCATGAAAAACGGAAAATGTTTCACATCGCGAAAATCAAGTCATTTTCGAGCGATTATTTGCTTTCTACTCATATAATGCTGCGACCAAATACATTTCGTTTTGGATTTTTTCAATCAAGTGCGATCAACGTAAGACCACGTCTTTCGGCAATTTATTAGAGGTGCAATGAATCTTTAGGAATTCCCGCTCTACGCGCACTGGCAAACAATGTTTACTCAACTATTTCTCAAACGAGAAATGGGTGTTGTGAGAAAGGATTAGCGAACGCGAAAACGACAAACGGGAGAAAGATACGTTTGGAGGTTGAAGGAAATTGGCAGAAAACTTCTTCATTCTATCATTCAAATAATGTGATTCATACCACATCGTTTTGCCAGAAAGAGATTATTAATGTTCAAAGGAGGAATCGAGTCCTCCGAGGAAATTACTCAGCGCAAATTAGAGTCGACTATCGATTGCGGCATTCGTACACAAATAATTTTATAATGCAGTTTCACCAAAGTGATTTCTTCGGATATATTCACTACATCATGTCATGTATTTCATATTCTTCATAAGGAAATCCATATCCATGGCACCTATCGGTAACGAATTATTATCGAAACCACGATTTTCGCTAAATGCTCCTTTCAGTTCGGCCTGTAAAAAACTTTTCTGTACTCTAATCCATCAAATTTGGAGCCCTGAAAAGGGCCGTTGATTATATGCTAAGCTAATATAGCACGCTCTCCTCGGATACGATGGGCCAGCTGGATGTCCTTGGGCATGATGTGACGCGTTTTGCATGGATAGCACACAAATTGGTATCTTCGAATAAGCCTCCTGCAGCGTCATAACCGCGGAACTTTGGAAGCGCAAGTCGGTTTTGAAGTCCTGAGCAATTCCACGAACCAAATGCTGCAAAGGTAGCTTGCGGATCAGCAATTCGGTCGATATCTGATAGCGACGAATTTCATGCGAAGTTCCCGGTCGATAGCGATGTGGCTTCTCCACCTATCCTGCTACTGGTGCGCTTATCCGAGCTGACTTCGTGTGCCTTACCACCGAATGACTAACGAGCTGTCTGCGAAAGACTAACGAGCTCGAGTCCTCACGGTGCGAGAGTAGAGTAAGAAATGAACGAAAGCAAAGGAAGCGTCATTTTATAAACCATAAAAGTATAGAATCTAAATCCCACCCTTATTATATTCGTGAGTATACAGTAAGCTTATATAATAAAGATGGTGGGGTTTACATTCGATTCTTTTATGTTTTATAAAATGACACTTCCCTTGCTTTCGTTCATTTCTTACTCTACTCTCGCACCGTGAGGACTCGTTTCATCGGGACTAAGCAGACAGCTCGTTAGTCCTTCGGTGGTAAGGCACCACGAAAGCAGCTCGGATAAGCGCACCAGCCGCAGGAAGCGTGAAGAAGCCACATCGCTATCGACCGGGAACTTCGCATGAAATTCGTCGCTATCAGAAGTCGACCGAATTGCTGATCCGCAAGCTACCTTTGCAGCATTTGGTTCGTGGAATTGCTCAGGACTTCAAAACCGACTTGCGCTTCCAAAGTTCCGCGGTTATGACGCTGCAGGTTGGCTTATTCGAAGATACCAATTTGTGTGCTATCCATGCAAAACGCGTCACATCATGCCCAAGGACATCCAGCTGGCCCATCGTATCCGAGGAGAGCGTGCTATATTAGCTTAGCATATAATCAACAGCCCTTTTCAGGGCTCCAAATTTGATGGATTAGAGTTCAGAAAAGTTTTTTTTTTTACAGGCCGAACTGAAAGGAGCATTTAGCGAAAATCGTGGTGTCGATGATAATTCGATACCGATAGGTGCCATGGATATGGATTTCATAATGAAGAATATGAAATACATGAAATGATGTAGTGAATATATCCCCATATCGAAGAAATCACTTTAATGAAACTGTTTACCGTTTGTCGTTTTTAAGTGTTGGGAAAGGGCATTATTTTTGCTGAGTAAATTCCAAGAAAAAGACGGGTGGGTAATGTCGGGGACATAACCGGAGTGACGTAGGACTATACAAAGGGGACAGCTTTTGTTAAATATATATTTCAAATATATTGTTTTATTTTCTTCTCCTACGTGAATACCTACCTATCTACCTGAAAAATGGATTAGTTTACTGTTTACTCTTTATGAACATGTTGGTGGTTCTGAAAAGAACCTTTGGCGTTGTGTTTTTGCGTTTTTTCTGAAACCTTTGTACTTATCAACGCCGGGCAACTTTTGGCGTATGCACATATCGTACAATCAAAATGATGGCTTTGATAGGGAATACATAGGTGGTCATCAGCGCGCTTTTTGCACTCTAGCGGTACACACTCATAGGATAGAGACAAATCGGCAGACTCAGCCAAAGGGGCGAGTCCAACGAGACGAACGAATGAGCGTTAAAAGGGAGCGATGGCAAAAAAATTCATTCATTACGATTTGTTCGCTCGTTGGATTCACATGCAGGCTAAAAAGGGTCCTTTTCAGGATCACAAAATTATCTTCAATCTAAAGAGTTTATTGTTTTGTTATCACTCGATATCCCCATCTTGTTCGGCTAAACCTTTCTGTTTAGCGATTGCGTTTGCCACTCGCCACAGCTTTCACAGTTGGAAAATTTCTTCCCATCCAGCTTTGTGACATGTTGTACAGTAAATTACATTCAATGCGACGTGCCGAAGCGCCACTCAGTGTCACATTGGAGGCGATTTTAACCTGGAATTGAACATTTGCGATGACAGTGGTACAGTGTCGACTTTCAATGTGGGGTCATAATTTGGATCTCTATGTTTACAAAAATGTTCAACTAAATAAGTCGAATTACATGTCCGTCCAATTAGCTAAATGTCGAACTAATTGTAAATTACTGTACTTTCAATTTGGAAACAATTTAAGAATTGGTGAAAATTGAATAATCAGGAAAGTCCCCAACTATCAATAAGCTCAGAACAACTGCCAAATTCACATACTCATCAGATCCTGGCAAACCAATTATGAAAAAATCAATTTGTGTTTTATTATTATTTTGGATAATGTTTTAGAAAGCATTGAACTGTATTTCCTAAACTCTTTTTTGGAAGGTTTAATGGCCTTGAAAAGCGCCTTGTTTTATGGAATGGTTCCAATTTAGAAAACTTAGTACTCGTGGTTTTGAAAAAAACCATTTCGAACGCCCTCGATGCCGCCTTGTTCTGGATTTGCCACCAAAGCAGTGTGTATAAAGAACAAACTTTTTTCTTCTGCTACCTGCTGCCGTTTTGCGATTGCGTTTGCCACTCGCCACTCGCTGCAACTGCCTGTTGTCTTGATGTCCACCGAACCGAATGTGTTCTGTTCCGAATGCGGGTTTTCTTATCGTCGCGAGCAGCTTTGCCAGCTAACTCGATCACTTCGGCGGCCGAAACTATATCACGCCGGCTAGGTGGACTGGTGCACTGGTACTAACGCGCTCGGCCTAGCTACCCTTGCGGGGAACTCCAGATCAACACGGTTCGAGCGGGATTTTGCCTTTCCCTTCACTTTTCCTCCTTTACCATGTCCAGACATGGCTGCTTGGGTTGGTTTGTTGATTTGTTGTGATGCGAACCGATGTGGTGTACGGTTTGGATGAGAATGATCGTTACGGAAGGAAAGAAGGTCTTGAATTATAGAGACTTTAAACTTTTGCAGTTCATTCGTCTCTAGCCTTGAGAAAGACCCTTTAAAAACTCTACTCTACTCTACTCCAGCGCTACCACCTCCGCCCTCTTGCCTTGAGAAAGGTACTCGATCCCTCGCTCGTCCAGCTCGTCCAGCAACGATGTTGTCCAGTCGGTGTCCACACAAAGAATGATCGTTACGGCAGCGGAGCGGGGATTTTTAAGCTGACTGGCTGGCTCGAGAATTACGCATGTGTGAGACAGCGACCAATGTTTCGTTCATTTTTTTTCTTTTTCCTTTCCAATCGTGCTTCATTCTATTTCGCTGCTGCTCTGGTTGCCCGTTTTGGTCGGTACGATTTGAGGAGCACAAAATGGACCAATCAAAAATGGGCACATAGTGCATTTTGACAATGCTTGATATTTCACAATTATTCAATTATTTATCTCAAGAAAAATGAAATGTTATTCGTTATGATAGATGCGTAGATATATTTCCTATCAATTGATGCAAAAACCTTTGCGATCTATTGAGAAATGTTCGAGTTATAAGAGTTTCAAATCTTGCATTTTTTTCCTACTTGTTCAGTGCCTAGATTTCCATTTCACCCCCTATATCTTCCGGTTAGACGTAGTCCTACGTCAAAAATCCATTCCTTCTTTAAGCGTGATTCATTCTGCTTCGGATCAACGGAACAGTGATAATCATTTCATACAAAAGATAAAATGTCCAAGAGTTATATGATTGCTATTTATTGAGTCCGAAAATTGTTTCAATAGCTTAATGATAGCTTCGAAAACAGGTTATAAAATGACGCTTCCTTTGCTTTCGTTCATTTCTTACTCTACTCTCGCACCGTGACGACTCGTTTGTTTGGGACCAAGCAGATAGCAGGTTAGTCTTTCAGTGGTAAGGCACACGAAAGCAGCTCGTATAAGCGCACCAGCCGCAGGATAGGTGAAGAAGCCACATCGCTATCGACCGGGAACTTTGCGTGAAATTCATCGCTATCGGAAGTCGACCGAATTGCTGATCCGCAAGCTACCTTTGCAGCATTTGGTTCGTGGAATTGCTCAGGACTTCAAAACCGACTTGCGCTTCCAAAGTTCCGCGGTTATGACGCTGCAGGAGGCTTATTCGAAGATACAAATTTGTGTGCTATCCACGTAAAACGCGTCACATCATGCCCAAGGACATTCAGCTGGCCCGTCGAATCCAAGGAGAGGGTGCTATATTAGCTTAGCATATAATCAACGGCCCTTTTCAGGGCTCCAAATTTGATCTAATCCATCAAATTTGGAGCCCTGAAAAGGGCCGTTCAGAAAAGTTTTTGCAGGCCAAACTGAAACGAGAATTTTCGTTTGGATGCCATACAGCATCGAGAAAATTCCGGAAAGATCTAATCGTTGCTGAAAAATAATCTGTCAGTTCACTGGGAATTGAAGAATACATCCATGCGAAAGAGTTTATTTTTATGTTTTTAAATTATATGGCGAACACAGCGACCAAATACATTTGATTTCGTAATTTTTCAATCAAGTGTAATTAGCTGGAAGGCTTCTGAAGATT